>NC_135764.1:26695505-27020505 GCF_052425735.1 Oculina patagonica
AGAAAGTTAGCGACTCGCCGAACATGTCCCGCCTTCTGAAGTTGGTGGTTGAAACCAGCGAAGCAGGATAGCTTCCAAGAAAAGCGGATCGAGAAGTTCCTTATAAGCCTAGTCATCTTGAACTAAGGGAACAATTCCAGGGCATCTCTGGATAGTAAGCTGCGTGAACAGACCGATCTGACAAGAAAGCAATATTAAATCGACGTTCGAAACAATATATTGATCTATCTGATGTTTTCCGAGACGAAGTCGAAGGAAACATCGAGACTCGAGGGAAAATAAAACTAACTGTTTCCCTCGGGACCAGACATGACATGACATTAAGCAGGCTCGATGTAGTATTTTTAGCCCTAGGGTGGTCGTTTTGAAAATGGAAATTATCTAGGAAGACATAGCCTGCGTAGCAGGCGTCGAAAGGGGAGGGAGGGGGAGTTGGGAAGAGGGAGAGAAAGAGGGAAAAAAACGGAAGGGGAGTGGAGACGAGAAGGGGAGGGACGCCTGCTCTAAGAACCCCCTTTTGTTCATTTCTGCGGCCGCTGGCGGCCGCAAAATTCTGATTGGCTAGGAAACAATGGGTATTGTAAAATACAAGTTTCACAAACAACTAAGATGGCGGCGGTCATGGACGTATTGGCAAGTGCTTTAATGGAATATTGACTTGAAACCGGAGCAAGAATCTGCTGTCAGGGCTCTTCTAGCCGTAGAGATGTCCTGGCGGTTTTGCCTACTGGTTACGGCAAGAGTTTGATTTATCAAATGTTTGCGCGTGCAAAGAACCACGAACTATTAAACGAAATTCAGTGCGATAATGCAGCGATTCTCGTTATTTCGCCACTGAAGAGTATTATCGAAGATCAGCTCCAGGATTTGGAATCATTGGGCTACCCTGCGGCTGACTTGTCCAAATTATCGAGCGATGATCTTGATCTTGATCCTTTGTCGCCTTTTCGCCTTCAGCCGTGTCTTCGATTTCCCCAATTGCACTTTCAACAGAAAACTGCAGCGGCTTCCTTGAATTGCACCGCTCCGTTAAATGTTTATCTGGTTCTGTTGTAGGCCTTTTCCTTGCTTTCGTTCCGGAGTATAAAACGTCGTTGGAAGTTGACGTTTAGTGCTGATTTCTTCGACCGTTGACTCACAATTCGCCGCCGGAAAAGCAGTGGCATTTCTGGAAGTTACAGCTGTCTTGATAAAATAATAAAAGTCCGCAGCATTTCGTATTTTGCGGCCGCAACTTCTGCAAACGCGTTCTGACAAACTTTGACATTTAAGTAACGGAAATCCAATCGAAGAACAGCAATCTGCCAGAACTGTTCCTGGACTTTCTTGCCTTCTAGATTTCGTAAATAAATTTTCAAACGACGTTCTTGAACCTGATGGACTTTTAAATACCACAGCACAGAATCGACAGCGATCATTGAACTCGTTTTCCTTCATTTGTCGGCGCGTTTTGAACTCTTTGTAGGAGCTGCGGACTTTTTCACGCTAAATCATGGCTGTCCCGAGGTGAGATTTTCTACTTTGCACAAAAATACTTGCGCTTTCGGAGTCCCGGGAAACAGAAATTCCTGCGTATCTAAGAAGCGTGCGCTGCGTTCTGATTGGTTAACGAACTAACAGTTAACTGACAGTTACTAAATTGGATTACCGGAAAATTGGTGGGCGTTGTTGTGTTATAACCTAGGGGACTGGGGAGGAGCAGATGGTCTAGCTATCCAACATGGCGTAGTCGGCATCGAGTTGTGCGGCCATTTTTCAATCTGCTCGCCGATCGCTATCGATCATAGACGTTAGAAGCTTCATTTCTTCGCTCTAGGGGCGACGTTTGTCTCAACTATAAAGGAAATGCCACCCAAGCCAATTCCAAAAACCTCCGAGGGGGCCAGTGCGAGTCCAACAACAACATCTGGACCAAACCTTCAATTTATTTCTTCTGAAATTGCACGAGTGCCGAAGCTTGATATTGCAACCTCTACTCCAGACGGATTCCAAATTTGGAAGCAGCGATGGAACTCTGCAGTGACAATTACAGCCTTCTCCGATCTTCCTAGAGAAACCCAACAAGCTCTATTTACAAACGTCCTGAGCGATGACACCGTTAAAAGAATGAACATCTTAGGGCTACAAGATGTCAATGCTATCATTGAGTCTTTCCAAACCCAGGTATGTGGAAGTACAAGTATCTTTGTTCATGAATACGAGTTTCACAACAGGTCCCAAGGGACAAATGAGTCTTTTGAAGAGTTTTACATTGATTTACAGTCCCTGTTGAATAAATGCCAGTATGAAGATTGTTGCAAGACTGAAACTAGAATGTCATGTAAAGAGCGTGTTCTTCTTGCAAGATTAGTGGCTGGCATAAGGTCCAATGAGGTTCGTAAGAGTCTTCTGTGTATTAAAGATCTAACCCTCGAGAAAGCTGTTCAACATGTTCAAGTTGATGAAGCCACTTCATTTCAAGCAAACCAATTTTCTTCTCAAATAAACAAAACTGGTGCTTCTGCCTACAGAAAAGGCAAATCAAGCAATAACTCTGACAACAGCAATGCACCTCCTTCTGACATGTCAGAAGACAGCCCTAGGAAATGCAAATTCTGTATGAGGTTCCATGTATTCCGAAAGGAATTATGCCCTGCAAAAGATTCTATTTGCAAAGCCTGCAACACCAAAGGCCACTGGGCCAAATCCCTCATGTGTCCCAATAATTCTAAGACTGGTCCAAAGCGACCCAGCGAGGATAGGAAATCAGATGCTCATGCAGCACAGCCTGGCTCCTCTGGAAATCCTTCTCTTCAATTGATTTCAGCTGATGGAAAGTCTCAAATAAGCCACACTGCATCTGTTAAAACTATCAACCTTTCTGCTATTCCTAGTGTTGGAACTCACTGCTATGCTGACTTTGTTATTGGCAATCACAACTGGATTCAGCAGTGCATGGTTGATCCTGGTGCCAATATAAACTGTGTTGGTTATGACTGGATCACTCGTTTTGAAACTCCTGAATGGAACTATAACCTAGAGTGTGGTTCCGTTAAAGCTGCTGGTGGTCACAACCTTAAAGTTGAAGCACGCGTACTTCTGAAGATTTCCTGGCCCCCAGAAGACCCAATTCTCTCAGCTAGCCAATGGTTCCACATTATCCACGGTGAGGATGGAGTTGTCCTTGGCACTCCTGCTTGTCGAGCTCTTGGTGTCATAGATGACCAGTGGCCATTGTCTACTTTGGAAGAAAAAGTCAAACCCTCTTCTTCAACTGTAAAAACACTGCAGGCAGACCCTGCCCAGTCTTTACCTGGCAGCACATTACAGGACCAACTACACTCTGACGCCAACAATTTTGAGTCTCTACCTCCGCCTCCAGATGATGACCTGTTGTCTCACTTGAACTGGATGCACCATGCAGCAGATGACGTACAAGTAAATGTGATTGGAACCTCTTCAGAGCCAACCATCGCCGAGAGTTCAGAAGACTCTGATTTTTCATCCCTCTTACACGATTATGAAGACATCTTTGATGAGACTTTTCTTCCTGCCATGTCAGGTGAACCATTTAAGATCAATCTCAAGCCCAATGCTACACCCTATGCTCAGTTAAAGGCAAGAAAAGTTCCAATCCCTTACTTGGAGCAACTGAAGAAACAACTTCAGGAGATGGAGCAACTTGGAGTAATCTCACCATGCGAAGAACCCAGCCCATGGTGTCACCCAATCGTAATAGCCCCGAAGAAGGGCACTGATGAACTCAGAATTTGCATTGATTTCACTCGCTTGAATAAATTTATTCAGCGTGAATATCATCTCAGTAACTCTCCTTTTGAAGCTGTAACCAGCATTCCTCAAGAGGAGCTTGCATACTTCTGCAAGTTTGATGCTCGCCATGGTTACTGGCAAGTTCCACTTCATGCTGAATCACGTCCTCTCACCTGCTTTATTACACCATTTGGTCGATTTGTGTGTAATCGAGCTGCATTTGGAATTAACAGCATCTCTGAATGGTACAACCGCCGCATGGACAAGGTCGTTGCTGGCCTGGAAGGAGTTCGCAAAATCGTTGATGACATTCTGATCTATGCACCAAGTCTGTCCATTCTGAAGATGCGCACCTGTGCCTTCCTTGATCACTGTCGTCAGCATGGTGTCACGCTCAAACAAACAAAGTCGCAGCTTGCCGTTACAGAAGTCGAGTTTGGTGGATTTCGTCTGACGAAAACTGGCATCCAGACCAGTCCTGACCTACTAAAATCTATCAGGGATTTTCCTCGCCCACAAAACCTCACCGATCTCCGCTCATGGTTTGGGTTAGTAAACCAGCTTGGCAATTTCTCCAAGGAACTCACTGCAATTATGGCACCCTTCCGCCCTCTTCTTGCAAAGGATACAGTGTTCCAATGGTTGCCTGAACATGAACATGCCTTCCTGGAAGCGAAATCTCGCCTGAGTTCCACTCCTGTGCTAACATACTTCGCTGTTAACCAACCAACTATTCTTGCTACTGATGCATCTCGTCTCAAGGGACTGGGTTTCGTCCTCCTACAATTGGTAGATGATGTCTGGAAACCAATACAAGCAGGTTCACGCTTCTTGACTCCTGCAGAAAGCCGCTATGCTATGATAGAACTTGAGGCTCTTGCTGCCTGCTGGGCAATGAAGAAATGCAACATGTTTGTTCAGGGTTTACCACACTTCACCCTTCTTACTGACCATCAGCCTCTCATCCCAATACTGAATTCTAAGGGAATTGCAGATGTCGAGAATCCCAGACTCCAGCGACTTATGATGAAGATGCTGCCATATTCGTTCACTGCAGAATGGGTGAAAGGCAAGGATCATTTGGCTGCAGACGCTCTTTCTCGTTTCCCAGTGGATGAGCCATCACTCGATGATGAGCTATGTAACATTCATGCTGAAGCAGCTGTAAAGATCCAATTTGCTGATAAGTCAACTGAAGACCTACAACTTCATGAAGTTTTTCAAGCTCAGCAGACAGACCCTCAGATTTCTCAAGTTACAGAGTACATCAATTGTGGATGGCCTAAATCACTAGAAGAAGTAGCAACAGTTGCAAAACCTTTCTGGCCTATCCGTCACAACCTTTACCTCGTTGCACCAACCACTGGCAGATCTATTCTTGTAATGAATGGACGAACTGTTATTCCATCCTCTCTACAAAAGAAGATGCTTTTGGTTCTGCATGAAGGGCATCAAGGTGTTGATAAAACTCGCCGCCGTGCCCGTGCTTCCATCTATTGGCCTGGCATAGATCGCGAAATCGAAGACATGGTGAAACGATGCCACCAGTGTCTGACACATCTTCCAGTAAATTCTAAAGAACCACTGGAGCAGCCACCAATACCAACAAGACCTTGGGAGAAGCTAGGTGTTGACCTATTTAGCCTCGATGGAAATGAGTACCTCATTACCACCGACTATTTCTCCTTTTTCACTGAAGTGCATGATCTAAAGAAGAACAGTAAGGCGCCATTAGTGATCAAGGAACTGAAGAAGACTTTTTCGCGCTTTGGAACACCTGTGGAAGTAGTCTCTGACGGTGGCTCTCAGTTCACGTGTAAGGCCTTTGAAGATTTCTCACAAGAGTGGGGTTTCCAACACACTGTGTCATCACCTACACATGCGCAGTCAAATGGCAAAGCTGAGGCAGCCGTAAAAAATGTCAAAAAGCTACTCAAGAAGTGTGGATCAATGAATCATGATGAATTTTGGAAAGGTATGTTAGCAATCCGCAACACTCCACTTGCCTGTGGGAAGAGTCCAGCTGAGTTGTTATTTGGCAGAGCACTGCATGACTTTCTTCCTCGAGTCCCAAACCCTAAGGAAGAATTTCTAACTCCCACCACAAGGAAGAAAATCCTACATGCCAAGAGTAAGGAGAAACTCTACTATGATAAACATACCAAAGTACTACCTCCTCTAGAACTAGGATCCCGTGTCGCAATTCGCTCTCGCAATGACACTGACTGGTCCCTTCTTGGGACTGTTATTGAAATTAGACCAAACCGTACCTTTGCTGTCGAAACTGACCGTGGTTCGGTGCTCATCCGCAACAGAAAGTACCTGAAGCTCACAATCTGACAATGTGCCTTTTCTACATGTTTGCGTTCCTTTTTTATTATCTCCTAAAGAGGGAGGGAGATGTTGTACGTTCTCTGATCTCCTCCTGTCGGGGGAGGGAGATGTTGTGTTATAACCTAGGGGACTGGGGAGGAGCAGATGGTCTAGCTATCCAACAGGCGTTATGCAAAATACCGGGTTCTTACGGCAAGCGTTCCCTCTTCCCCTCTTCCCCGTCTCCATTTCCCCCCCCCCCCTTTTTTTTTTACGCCTACGCAGGCTAGGAAGACAATGTTCGATTTTTGCCAAAATACACCATAATGATCAAACATGACTAAAGTTTAATTTTTTACTGTTCACTTTGTCACAAAGGTTACCATAGCAACAACTGTTGTTTCCTTTTGTTTTCAAAGAAGCCTAATTTTCTCGAAATCTAGATTGACTTTTGGTATTCAGTTTTTGATATGTTAAAGATTAGTAGATTAACTAACTGTTGACAAAATTTTAGAAAAAAATCTGTAAGAGCGTTTTCAAGTAAATCAAGAATGAAATTTTCAGAAAAATTCCGTTTAAATGTGAAATAGGTGCTTTTAAATTGTTTGGTAGTATTTGAACGCAGTTATTCAAAATGAAATATAAATACTTACACCATCATAGACCATTAACTAAAAGCGAGGGAGTTCTTGCTTTAATTTGTTAAAATATATCGACTGCCAATTGCAGGAAACTACAAGAAGTTACAAAAAACTTCATTCTTGATTAACTCTAAAACGCTCTTACAGACTTTTCTGAAATTTTGTCTACATGTAGTCAATCCACTGTTCTCTAACATGTCAAAAAATAAATACCAATTGTCAATCTAGATTTCGAGAAAATAAAGCTTGTTTGAAAACAAAAGAAAACGACAATCGTTGCTATGGTAACCTTTGTGACTAAGTGACCCGTAAAAATTAAACTTTGGTCATATTTAATTATTATGGTGTATTTTGGCAAAAATTGAACATTGGCTTCCTAGATAGTTTTCATTTTCAAAACGACCACCCTAGGGCTACAAAACTACATCGAGCCTCCTTAAGTGCTTTGTTATACATCCCAGAAACGAACGAACAAATTAGCGTTAACAACAGCACGCCTGAGCACGACTTTATTTCTTCTATAAAACACTGCAAATTTACGACAAACACATCGCAAAATACGTACAAAAGAAAGCAAAGAACCGACTTACTTTCCAGGCATTTTCGAAATCCTTCTGCTCTAAAATTTTTTGAGTTCGTGTTTCGAATGAAAAGTAGAAAGCGCTAGTTTTATCCTTAAACTGTTCAACTGTGAATCACGGACTTTCGAAGAACTAGCGACAAATTTCCCGGAATCGTCGAGAAGTGAGCTTCAAAAACATCACGCCACAATCACGTCATTGGTCCCGTTTTGATCACGTGCTTTTTCTGGTTATTGATCACGTTCAGGTCAATGTATCCCGATCGGGATACATTTAAATTTATGCATGGTCACGTGATCACGAATCAGCCAATGAGAATCGTCTTTAGAGTAAGAGAAACTGCGGATGTAGAACAACATGCGATTTTTTCCGTGTTCGCTACCTTTACATGTTTTTTCTTTAATTTTTTTCTTTTTTTTTTTTTCATTCTATCTTACCGTTATGCTTTTTTCCGCTCTTTCCAGAGTTACGTATTTTAACGCCTTAACCAATACTCCCGCTCTTTTTGCATTATTTATGTTCCCGCCCTAACCACTGGTTAAATGTTTCCCCACTCTTTCGTACTTATACGCGCTTGGCACGGTTGTATGTTTACCTTATCCCCTTACCGCCGGTCTCATATTTTTCTTGCCAGCGCTTGTCACATGTTCCATTTTTTCCGGGCTCACCAAGCGTTTTTGTTACCAGCTTGTTTTTGCGTTATGATTGGCTGTTACACTATTTGTCCCTGTGTGGTGTTTGGCTCTGTTAAAACTGCAATATGAGCATTTTTGTGACAGGAAGAACTAATCCGTTCTTTCTTAGTATGTTTACGCAAATACTGCTGCTGCCATAAATTATGTGAAATTTATTTGCTGAACGGTGGGCCCCGGACGGTCTGGTACCTCAACTGGAGCCCTCAGTGAAAGGCTAATTCTACAGATGAGAATAAAAATTATATGTCCATCTCGGAACCTTAAGTTGAATAATAGAAAGCATAACGAACGTTTCGGTAAAATTGGTATATTTTGATAAATACCCGGAAACATTTGTTAATGATTCCAACTTATCTTTGCCTGTGTCAGGAATCAGCGGGTTTTATCCTCAGGGATTATTCCCGATTGATGATTTTCAATTTATCTTCTTTATAACGTTATTTTAACATATTTCATATCTCGTATCCTAGTTTGTAGTAGTCTTCCTCGCAGCCGTTTTTAGTGTCGTCACGCAACGCTCCTTCCCACAAACGGCTGCTCACATTCGAACAACATTCCTTTCCCTTTGTTTCTAATGCGACTAATCACAGCAGAGGAGATTGTAATCAATACGTTTTTTCCCGCGAATTCGGTTGTTGCAGAAGAACATTTCGATGCGTTTCGAAAACGTTGGCAATGTTTAAACGGAACCAAAAGCAAAAACTGTTGCACTTCCATTTCAAAATACGTTTTCAAAACATTGTCAACGCGTTTTGAAACATTCGAAAACAAATTGACAATGCATTAGATATTTAACGAAATCACCGAGCATTTAGAATCATTCACGGGACTCAGTGTTGTGCCAGCTTTTAAAACTCTCTACAGCGTATTTTGAACCCACTTGCAGCATTACTTTCGGTTTGAATTTGGAGCAGAAACTAATCAAATACACAGAGTACTCCTGTAATTTTGCGGCATGAATGAAATCTTGCTGCATGTCTGCGTTTCAAATGACATTCGATCCCGGGTTTTACTAAAAGCAGGCCCGCGGCCCGGCGGCCCACCTCACGGCCCGCGGCCCACCTATATATACATACCCCTCAAAGCTGTTTGAAGTGCTGACAATGGCCTATATTTTCAACACGAGCGAGAAAATACCACAAGTATTCGCGTGGTTGACGAGGATCATGGCCTATGTTTCTTCCCCGTTTTGCACTATGATGGCAAATTCGCCAAACTGATTATGAAACTCTTGATGCAACAAGTTTATCTCCAAGGGATAGCTCCCAAATCGCTTTTTATCGATAGGATAGCAACGAAACCCGAACGCCTCCATCTTGTTTCGCTTCTTCGTTCTCGCCCCAGGCTCTTATTGTCGTCCGATGGAATGCCTGGTTACTAAGCTACAACGTTCTGCAAACGCATGTTCTTGTTGTCACACAAAAATCCATGGTAAAACCGTGTTTAATGAAGAAATATCTGTCAACAAATACCAAAAAAAGTCCAGCCATATGTCAAAGTTGGTGTTCATTATATAAATGAGCTGAAATTGTGGGTAAGACTGAAGTATTTTCCTTTTCAATGTTAAGTGAGTTCACGTTCGATTTTCGATGAAGAAGACTCCTGAAGACTCGACTTCGGATTTTCTTTGATTTAAGCTGATAGGTGGGCCACGGGCCGCAGGTCGTGAGGTGAGCCGCCGGGCCGCGGGCCGTGAGGTGGACCGCGGGCCGTGGGCCGCCGGGCCGTGGGCCTGCTTTTAGCGAAACCCATTCGATCCATGTATTTCGCACGCACGCAACAAGTTATGATGATAAATAAATTTTATACCGCGGCCACAACTCTCTATAACTGGTGCCAATTAAACCCTTCTGCGGTTAAGTTATCAAAAAGGGCTTTGCTTCGCTGACCGTTGCAATAAAACAGCATAAAAATGAAAGGCACAAACTTTTATCTTTTAGCTTATTTAGCAACGGGTCAACATGCGGCGCTACATTGTCTGGCGTGTAAATTGCTTCGTATAAATTGTTTTTCTGAAAAAAAAAACGCAGAAGACTTAAAACCGAAGACGATACGTCTCATAAAAAGTTTTAAATGCCTTTGCCGCGTAAAAAAAGTTAAATTTGACTACATTTAATTTGTGTTGGGATAAACTTTACTCATCGCCAGTTCATCCAACAAGTCATGCACGGCGGAGTATGCGTTTGGGAGCGACAAATATAATTATTGTTTTCGTAGTCTTGTGTCTTCTTACTGAAAGATTGCTGTTCTGGACGTCTTTATTGAAGCAGAGGGAAATATTTTCCAGTATTTTAAAGTTTTGCGGAGCATTCAGATCAAACGTTCCAACTGAAGCGGCCAACGTGTAAATAAAGAAACATATTTTATCCATTTCTAAAAGTTTTCACAACGGATTAAATAACATTGCGAATTCACAGCAAAAACATTGATTAGAAATGTAGTCGAGGAAAAGAAAGATGTTTTTGTCAACCTACCTACGGGTTTCGGAAAGTCTTTCCTGTATCAAGTCATTGTTAAGCGGTATTGATAGGAAATTGTAAACATTTCGAGGCTTTCCCACGGCATGAAGCTGCCGCGGTTTCTCCATTGTCTTTCTCGACTCTTAATAAGCGTTCCGTTCTTGAAATTTCTCGATCCTTAAAGATTCCCTTCAATTCAGTTTTAAGCTCTTGAAGATGATCAGAGGCCCTTTTAAACGTTATAAGCCGTCGATAGCACGCTTTGCAAACTGACAACTCGCTGGTCGCTGAATAGCAGATCACATTCACATCCAGACAAGAACAAATCTAGCCTGCGTAGCTGGCGGTATTGTTGGGTATTAAAGCGTTGTAAAGCGCCCACCAGCAAGCGGCGAAGCCGCGACAACGAGCGACGCAGCCGCGAGTGGCTTGGAGAGGAGAAGCTGATATTGCGCTTAAATACCCAACAATGCCGCCAGTTACGCATTCTAGAACAAATCAGAATAATCGCAGGAAAATCGAAATGGTTCTCAACGCATTTGTATTTAAGCTCGAAATTTGAAATGTATTGCAAAACATCAAAAGCCTCTTCGACACTTTGAACTGAGAACTCCAAGATAAAACACGCAAAGCGATTGGTTAGATTACTTTGGCGCGCACGGTTCACGAAATATATAAACCGAATGGTGATTGGTTGAAATGGTGGACAGGAATGTTGTTCGGATGTGAGCAGCCGTTTGTGAGGAGGAGCGTTGCGTGACGACACTAAAAACGGCTGCGAGGAAGACTAAGTTTGTAGGCGCATTCCCAGAATTGGCTGTTTCCTTTGTGAGGCAAATCGTTAATTATAACTCAGAGCGTCTTACGCGGGGTACGGGTTACCACCTTAATAAAGTAACTAACTAAACGTTTGTGTCGTAAGGTTTTCTATTAGGTTATTACATGACTTTTGTCAAATATAACTAACAATTCTCCCACGGCGCAATTTGATTGGTCAAAGGAGCGGTACATTTTTTTTGTCTTGTTTTGTTTTCTTTTTGTGGACCGCTCGCATTGTAATTCTAGTGATACGACTCAGTCACGGCGCGCGCTGGCTTGCGACAGGAGATAAAAAAGGTAACTAATTATTCTCCTACGGCGCAATTTGATTGGTCAAAGGAGCGGTACAGATTTTTTTGTCTTGTTTTGTTTTTGTGAACCGCTCGCATTGTAATCCTAGCGATACGACTCAGTCGCCGCGCGCGCTGGCTGGCGACTGGAGATAAACAAGGTTGTTCAGTCTGAAAATCAAGGTAGTGAAACAAGCTTGTTTTTCAAACATAATTTGAACTTAATTAAGGAGGCTCACCACTTTTAAGCTTTGATACTTAAATTTTCGAAAATTTAAGGTGGCTCTGAATCCCATGTACATAATTATTTTAAACATCGCCAACAGTTGTATCTTAACAGCTGATTTTATTCCATATTAAAAATGGGGGTCACAGAGCTCGTTTTTGAGTTATAAGCACTTAAAGCGAAAATTAAGGGTGTTTTTAACAGGTATACCGTTGCTATGGTAACTTGTAATGACAAGAAAATAATCATAGCTTCTTCACCAGTGATTCGGCATCTGTTTGATACCATAACTGTTGCGTCAACTGAAAAAGAGTCTTTGTATTGATCCATCAAAGTTGAGTTGCTAAAAAAATGCAGGAAACGGTTTTGAGCCAACTAAAAATACTTTACTTTGATCAGCGAGAACTACCCATAATCAGTATAAACATAATTTACTGCAAATAAAGATATTTATTCATGCAACCGAAACTTAAGGTTTGCTCAAAACTACATCATTGTGATTATTATTTGTACAGGTCTCCGAGTAATTTCTAAAACGCAAGAAGTCTTTATATATAACTTTGTAATCCACCTGATATGTTTTTCCTTTTTTTGTTTTAACCTTAACAGTACGTTGTAAATTTATGTCTGCAATGAGTAAGACATCCGCGCCTTATAGATGATTAACCATTTTTTACTGATAAACCTTCCTTTTATATTTGTTTTTGGTTTGTATTCGTTGATACGTTACATTTCAGTCATGGCGTACATGTAGTATTTTAGTCCGCCATTACGGGTCGTTTCCTTCAGGAGCGTCGTTCGAAATATCATCGAGGTACTTCTACTCGTTATTAATGTTTTGCAAAGATATCTGGCGTTAATAATGAAGAATAACCCAAGTTTGCCCTGGAATTTTTATTTTGGCTAGTAAACATTCCTTCGTGCGAGGCTCACATAAACATTACAGGCGGAAATAGCGCAGAACAGACTGGTTCAAAACAACAGACTATTTAAGGCTACTATAAACTATGACTTGCAAAACGCTTATCCGCGTATTCACTATTTTACATTTATACAACGTCTATAAAATAAAAATGACACGACTTGTTAACTTTTGAGACACTTTCTAATACCACTATCAATTTTGACCCAAAAAGACGTCTTTCGAATATACAGCGTCTACAAACTAAAAAATAGGGCCCCAATGGGTCCATGTGTTTTGCTGCTAGAGCAAAGTCTTAGGGAACATGTTGATGAAAGACAAGTGAGTCGAGATTGAAATCCAACGTCTTTTATTGTCTGTCACTTGTGTGCAGGTTAATAATTGCACTATATTGTAGTCACTTTGTGTTAATTCAATCCTGATAATTTTACTGATCAAAATTCAGAAATTATAAATAATCGCACGCGCACCGGCGTACAACAACAGAAAGACGGCGTTGAACGAAACGCAAAGTTCATTTTGAAAGCGAAAGTTTACAAATAATTATTATCATTCGTCAGTCATCCCTTCACGCATGAACACTCGTCGAATTTCAGTGTCTTCACAAAAAGATCGGAAGATCGATAAGGACCAATTTTTGATTCTGCGAAA
Source organism: Oculina patagonica (assembly GCF_052425735.1). NCBI lineage: Eukaryota > Metazoa > Cnidaria > Anthozoa > Scleractinia > Oculinidae > Oculina > Oculina patagonica. Next base: position 26,708,853 of record NC_135764.1, read on the forward strand.
GTTCGTTTTCTTAAAGTTTTAGAAATTTGTGAAGTTGGAGGATTCACTGAGGACTGCGTAGCCGAAGATGCAGTGGCTCGCTGGACATCAAATTCTATTTTTCACGGCGTTTAATTAATCTTCACAAAATAAACATGTGGCGCCAGCGCGTCTGGCAGTCTAAAATTCATTTTTCAAAAAACTTTCCCTTTCCAGCTATTTTAGCGGGGCTTATACTATAGTACCTACCTGTCAGTCGTAGAAAAGCTGAAATTTAAGGATGAACTGTTTATTAAATGAAGACCGTATTATTTTTTAATAACTAGTAAACAAACTGGTCGCCACGCATTTAAACACGAACTGACGAATGTTGCATCTGATGCAGTGAATCTGGTGAATGAGAACTTCCTTTAATATTTCTTTGTTTTCGACGGTGTGCACCACTGAATAAGTTTCTTTCCCATTGTGATGTTACTAGTATTAATTCGTTTCTAGCTGTCTTTTATATAGCTCGAATACAGCTACAATTAGCGGTGCAGCCTAGCTACCAGCATGGTATATTCCTTTCCAGCTGTCTTTGCGTGACAAGTTACACGTTCATACATTTTATTTTAAAATATGAAGTTCAGAGTTAATACAGTACTAGTATGCTGTAGACAGTGTAGACAAGGTGAGGGTAAGTTTATTTTCAAAGCGAAAGTTTACAAACTGTGCACTAACCGGTCCTTTGGAGAAAATATTTATGACCTTCGGCGAGGTTCCAAGTCTTCGCTCTTTTCGTAAATGATGAAAACTGCAGAATAATTTTCTCATAAAACTGGAGTGGTCGCGCCACAGTTTGTTTTCTTTCCCAATGCGATATACTTTTAAATCGGTTTTCTGTTTTCCAACGTGTCCAACGTGGTTTGCGTTCGAATACTTTGGCCCGTAACTTCGAATGCGATCAGCGCTACGGTTCATTGGTTTCGATTTTGTTTGTTCATGGATTTGATTGACATCGGTAGTTCAGATTTCTCCTCTGTTACGGCACTTACACCTTACACCTTACGGCACTTACGGCACAAACTTCAGCTCTCAATGTGTTTTGCTTGCAGCCCTTGCGGCTGCAGCAAAACACAAAAACTACACGACTATTATCTATTGAGTCACTAAGAAGACTCAAATTAAAAATTATATGTCAGATATATCACCAGTTATAATCCACCAAGATTTTTTCTCCTGCATTGATTGGTCAAAATGCATTGATGACGTTATACATTTCAAACACACAATTATTACACGATGATGCCATTTTAAAGTGAACATGCTAACCAGAGAAACGCTTGCGTGACATTTGCATAAATTGTGTGCCCTGGAGTAACAAAAAACTATCCAACAAATCGATGAATGTAGAAATTAATTGAAAGCGTCTTTTCCAAAACTAAGTTTCTTACCACGAGCGGTGGACCCTTTCTAAGTCCAGACATTTTGTAGAGTAAGGACTGCAGAAAATTCTTGGAGAATTATAACGCCAATGTAGTACAACTGGATCATTTCTCAATTAGCTGTTAAGTCCTTGGCTTCAAAACTGTCGTCCTAATTTCATTATGCTTATTTTTCAGGCACCCTAGTCATATGTACACGATGCCTTTCTCAGACAATAGACATTTCGGAAACTAATAAAGTCTACTATTATCTACCATTTTACATTTGCAAGAAGTTCCTCAGGTCCTTGCTTACTTTCTCTGTGACACGAGTTCTCCTTCGGGTTCTCCTTCGTCAGTCTTTCTTTCTAAAACACCAAAAAAAAACCAAAGAAATGGTAAGTACAGTTGAACCTCTCTACAAAAGCCACCTTTAAAAAGAAATCAACTGTCGGTTGTTACAGTGTCCATTGAAGAGAGGTTTCAATGAGAGTAAAGTGGCAAGTACTAAAACCCGAAACGAAACGAAAACGTTGCACACCAGTTAGCCTAAGGTTAGCCTGTTTGCAGTTAGTTCTTAATAATGTGATGGGTTTTGCTCGTTTCGGTGGTTTCGTTTCGTTTCAGGTTTAAGTACATGCCGAGTAAAGTGCATAATCAGCGAAGAAGAGAGACGAAAAAATCCTGGCCGTTGTAGGTGATCGTTGTAGAGAAATAACCGAGAGTCAGTTGTCGGCCTAAAATTTGATGAAATGGCCGTAAAAGCTCAATTAGGCCGCACCCCTAAGCCTATTTCTTTGTTGGACCTTATAAGGGCTTTCAAAAGGGAGGGGACTTATTTTAAACCATATATCAGTTACAATACATATAATGAAATCAAGAGGACCTTTTCAAGTATTTTTTGAGTTCTCTTTGGTTGCGCACTTTGACAAAATACTGCAGCAACAATAATAGGTAAATGAGATAGATGAATACCTTAAACTGAAGTGTGCCGTTATCTAGCTTGTCTCGCTGTTCATATGTTGTCATGACCTACCATCTAGGTAAGTGGTCTTCATAGAGAGGGGCAAGCCTAGGTCTTAAAAATTTCACATGAAACCTCATCCAACCTTATTAGAGAGAACCGGACTAAAAGAACATTACACGATAATCTCAAATTTAGTCAAAATATTTTAGCTAAAGCAAAAATTGTTACCTGATCGAATACAGCAGCCAAGTTAAAATCATTTTTTATGCTGCAAATGCAGTTCCCTCTCATCAATATCGGCAATTTTGCTTCGCGATCGAAATTAACCCAGACTCAACCGAATTTTAATAATCTGATCTCTTCACGTATTATAATTTTGATTTAACTCGTACTTGGTGAACTATAAATAGAAATACGTCATCAAAACCACTTACTTTCTTTTCCAAAATCAAATAAAATCAAATGTCACGTTATCTCCAATCAGCACAAACGGTGCCCAGTCTTCAACCTTGGGAAAGCCGTTACCTCTCATCCACTTCATGGCCTCGTGAAGAGATTCACTGGCACTTTCGTTATTGGCAAGGTGCTCGTAGAAACCATTCATGAGCTGCTCTGTTGCACTGTCTCCAAGCGCCCACAATGCCACAAGTACCGAGCGTGCACCGGATCCTAGGAACGCCCGTGCGATTCCAACAACTCCTTCGGCTCTAATCTGTCCACGTCCACTGTGACAGCAGCTAAGCACTACCAGTTTCGCTCGTAGTCGAACTTTCGAAATGTCAGACATCGTCAATAGGTAGTCGTCCTCTAGAGGAGCCCCACCAGCAACCCGTACAGTTGGCGCAAGGGCAATCTCTCCTCTTTCAGCATTACCATGTGCAGCAACATGTATCAAACTCACTGAACTTATTACCTCAAGCACAGCCCGCTTGGTCGCGCACTCTCCTATCAGAGGCTGAACGCCCAGCATTCGTCCAACCATCTCTGCTTCCTTTCTTGCACAAGGCAATGGCTTGAAGTTTTCAAGACGTCCCTTGTAAAACACCAGACCAACTTGAGGATCGCCCACTATCAGTGCACCAGTTTCACTGTGATAGTCTGCTGGACTGTCTTGGATGAGCTTCAGAATCGACAACGAAGGAACGATACGGATCCTAAAGGACTCTGCTAGATACTTGCCGTCTTCATTACTTAGTGCTGCAAATGGAACTTGGTTCAAAAAGCGATCAGGAACAACAATGATTTCGGGCTCTTCAAGCAAATCAACCACAGGACCAATGACCATTCGGTAACACAAAGAAAAGCTGGATTCGGGATTTTGACTTTCCTCCTCGTCGTCCTCAACAAGTCGCAAAGCTGCAATGCTCTCTTCTAGGGATGACTCCAGTTTTTGCTCAATGGCATTTAAAGATCGATCTTCACAACTTTCTTCGGGTAAAACACCAAAGCATCGGAAATTTTTAGCAAAAAAATCATCCAAATTGGTAATTTCTCTGGCGCAAAAAATCTCTTCATTAACGTTTATTCTTTGGAAATGAATGAGCCCGCTTGATTTGAGAATCCAAATAAGAACATCTTGACCGTGATAAGTAATGAACAGACAAGAGCAGTTCTTTTCCTTTTTAGGCGAGGACGTTAGTCTCGAGCCTTATGTTATGAAGCGATAAATCGGTTGGGTTTACAACGGGCGATGGGCAATGGGCGATGGGCGATGGGCGATGTGCATTCTCGTCCCCATAGCCCTTTTTGTTTCTCTTAGCCGGCAGGGCCTAGGCACGAGGAAACAAAGGGCTCTGGGGACAGAGAATAACCGAAAAAATTCGAATTTTTTTGATTGGCTGTTCGAAAACAAAGAAATTTTACACGGAAGTCAAAATGTTCGAAAGGCTGATGGCGCGAAAATATGAACAGATGAAGACATAGAGGATTTGGAAGACGATCCTGCCAAACAAACAGCGTCCATCAACTTTGACAACACTTGTCGCTGTTGAAATAAAACGGTTTTACTTAGAAACCATCCAGTTAATATTTTTGGCGAGAAAAGTAACAAAGAGCCAGAATTGCTAAAGGTGCTCGAGTTTTTAACTGGAAAAGAAGTCAAGTCTGACGATGGCTTTCCGAATAAACTGTGCTAGCCGTGCTTTCGAAAGGTTAAGACAGTCATAGAATTTCGTTCGCTGTCTTTGGCGTCACTTTCTAAACAGGAATTGTCGATTAAAGCAACTGGTGTGAAAAGAATGCGTGCCTCGCAACAAGTAGAAGACTCGCCTAAATTGTGCTTGACAAAGAAAGCAACACCTTCCGTTTTGAATGTAACCCAAGATTCGTGCGTCGAGGCATTGAACCATTTTTCATGGGAAAAAGTAATGGTTGAGATGAGAGACCGGTCTTGGATGTTCTTGCTACAATTAGCAAACAACCGTCAGAGTCACAAGTGCCTCCAGTGTGCTTTGGTTACCCAGTTTTGATGTATCAGAGAAATTCCAAGCTGGGTATGCTTCAGAAGTTGCTATCAATTTTGCTTATGTCCGGTGGATGTAGTCGCAGGGTGAGTACACTCGTTTCAGTTTAATAAACTTTGCTAGCAAAATTTACCAGTAGCTTACAGGTATTTTTAAAAAATAGAGGTTTTCTTCCGAATTTGAAAAAAAAACATGGGAGGATATCCGAGGCGAAGATGAGTTTAGCGGCCGGTATATGCGGACCCCCGAGGAAACAGCCTATTTTTTTTTTTTTTTTTTTTTCATTCATCAGAAAAGAAAAAAATGCGCGAATTTTTTATTTGTTATTTATTTGATTCGAAAAAATGGTAGTTATTTCAATGGAATAACCAACTACACGGTAAAACCTTAACTATATTCCCCTTTTTTGTATTTTATTGAAATGTATTGACATGTTCAATATTGCTTTGCTATTATTATTTTTATTATTATTTGTAAACCACTGGCATTCAAGAGATTTTTACATGAACATATGTTAGTTATGTATACAGATTACATAGATATTGTATAGAGGTGGCTTTAATGTTCCAGTTGTGAGTAGAAATCAAGACCGTTTGTGACCTTACAACATCAATACATTGCTGTAGGTTTTTTTATACATTGCTGTATAATGGCAGTCAGAAAAACAAAAATTCTACAAAGTTCTTACCTACATTTAACACTTGCAAAAAGGGTTAGGGATATAGGTAACTGAATTTTGTCAAATAAGGGGATGTTCCTATTTTAATTACTCCATATCTTGAGTATGCAAGCTCAAGTAAAATTCTTTCAATGGACAGTTTCATGTTTATTGACTCCTGTATGTTTAAATTAATTTAAAGTTTTGTTTTCAGATATTCACTTGCTTGAATGCTATTGGAGTCACGCAATCTCAGAAGACATGGGTAAGAGCAATGGATCGAATTGGCAGTGGATTGGTATCAAAAGTCCAAAAGCTAGTTCAAGAGGGTCTTGAATTTTATGTCAACTTTGACAACCTTGACTTCAAGATCGTTGCAAATCAGGTTCTCACGAATCACCGTAACACAGATGTGCATTGGATTAACCAGTACATCACCTTTGACCAGGTGCCATCCACACATCTTGATGATCAGAAACCACTGGTTGATTTGAAAGAACTGCCTCTGACGGAGTACTTACTTAGTCAGGGGGAAGAAAAGAAGTTCAGAAGTAATATCACAGTGTTGGCTGCTAGAGTACTTACAAAGATGGTTCCATCATTCCAAGAGAACTTGATATTAGACACCGTGTTTTCTCTGTTGCAGTTGCAGTTAGTGCGACTACAGGAACGTTTCGAAATATTGCACCTAGCATACCTAGTTGGGAATATGCAGGCCTAAAACTCTTCCTGTAAATACAATGCATGCAATATGAATCACATTCAGATTGTGAGCATAACATTTTTATAATGTGGGAGTCAGTGGCACTGCATTAAAATCATAATGAATTTTGTGAAAGTTAACCCCAAACAGTTGTAAACTAATGCAAGGGTAGCCATGCAAAAGTACTGCCAAACAAGATTTCCTACATATGGTATTGTATTCTACTAGGTCAGACAATAATTTGCAGGCTAAATTTTTAGTTGAAAGTTACCAATAAAAGTTTTTAAGGATTGGGATGGTCTGAGTGAATCCATGAAATAAAGATGATGAAATACCGTGTAACCTTAAAAAAGGAACATACTATTAATACTTTAACAATAAAAACATACAACTAGTCATGTTGTCAGTTTCAAAATGGAGTGTTTTAATAAGCTATTCTATGTCCTCAAAGCATATTGTCTATAGTTACAGCACTATACTTTATTAAATGTGCTTGAAGGTGGGAAAAGACAAAAGTAGAAAATTCATTTACAGCATGTAGTATTATAAATATAAGTCATAACAACATTTTGTTTACAAAATTGATTCACTTACAGAACCTTATATATTTATTACTGTTGTCAATGGAAATAACTAAACACAGATACTAATTAATAAATACTTGCCACTCTACAATGAGATGTGCTTCATCAATTACGACAGCTTTCATATTCAATCTCACTTCTTCGCAATCCAACACTTTTCTCAATTTTCCAACAAATGCCTCCTGGTTATGGTGGGTGATTACCGTCATAATTAAACTTTGGATTATGTTACTTGTTATTGCATTTTGTTTTACAATAAGTTGCTTGTGTGTTTGAATTTTATGTTGGTTGTATCAATTTTCTGTCAGAATTCAGAAATTTTCGCCTAATCAAATTTTCGGTAACTCTAAACTTTCTAGTCATTTGAATTTTTCAGGTTGTGCCAGTTTTCGGGAACTATTCCAATTTCAGACTGTTTTCCAATGCTTTGCATCTCCGATTCGTTTTTCGTTTCTGGTGTATTTTTTGCCAGTAGTTCGAATTTTCGGACACATTCAATTTTCTGCTAGTAGTTCGAATTTTCGGACACATTCAATTTTCTGCTAGTAGTTCGAATTTTCGGACACATTCAATTTTCTGCTAGTAGTTCGAATTTTCGGACACATTCAATTTTCTGCTAGTTCCCGGCGCCATATTGGAATAGTAACCGCGCAGACATGATAGCGAGGCTACCGGTGACCCGTGGCTGAGCGTGAAGAGAGATTACAGTGAGGATTCGGCAATTAGCCCGTGGTTTTTCGCGTGTTTCGGAACATAAGCGAAAGTTTTGATTCTAATAATACTCCTTCGTCATCTTCTAAGATGAATGGAAAATATTGGGCCGCTTTTGGCTGTAAAAAAGGCGAGTAAACTTCTCAGGGGCTATCAGTAGTTTGCGTAACAAAACACAAGGAGATCCAGTGAAGAAATCGCATCCATGGTGTAATCTGATAAGACGCCAGCATGAGCATGGTGAGGACAATTTTCTTCGTCTTTAAAGCAATTTTTCTTTGTACTAATCATTACAAAAAAGGAAATATACACAGCTCTCCTGAGCAAGTCGTTGGGATCAGAAAGAAAGGTTTTTAACATGCAATGTTTACAGAACTTTTGTTTACTTGCTCTCAATCACTGAAGTTGATGTTTAATAATACTTTACATTACACAATGCCCAATTCTTGAAAGTTTTCAGTAAAATAGTTATCCCAAATCAGGAATTATTCTCAATTTTGCAGACTTCTTTTTTATTTTATTTCTGAGTGTGGCAGTTTATTTTATATTGGTTAGAGCTGCTTTTAGGTGAAGTTATAAGCTTGGTTTAAATAAAGTTTTAATATTATCTCATAGGTAAAGAGAAATCCCAGCAACATAGATTGTGAAACATTCTAAAAGGAGTCTGCCAGTTGAAAGAAGCTCAGAAAATCATCTATTCAAGTCAAGAAATGGAAAATAACACAAGCAGAGGGCAATTTTTTAAGAATAAAAAATGTTTTCAGTTGAAATGACTGCATCAGCTACTAAGTTTTGAAATAAATCATTTGCAGTGTTGAATCAAGGTGTTTCAAAAAGCCATTTAACAGTTCCTGTTACTATAAAAAAGTATTACCAACCCAAACAGTATGGTAAGGATTATTATTATGAGATGCACAAAATGTGGACCATGTATAACTGACAATAATGCTTGCAAGTGTAAAGTTATATTTACAAAAATTGCCTGAGGGAATGATAAAATCATTGCTATACTTTACATGTCCAGGGACAACTGTATTTGTTCTTTGTCCTTGCCTTATTCTGGCCTTAAAGGAATTTTATTGACTATTTTGGAGAGAAAAGGCTTGCTTTTTCAATTTTTTTTTAACACCACATTCTCAGACAAAACAAATTCCACCCCTACACATTGACCTGGTGTGGGAGACGCGGTGGCCAATGGTTAGCGCACTCAACTCCCAGTCGAACGGCCCGGGTTCGAGTCCTGGTGGGGGAGCTGCGTTGTGTTCTTGGCCAAGACACTTTACTCTCAGTGCCTCTCTCCACCCAGGTGTATAAATGGGTAACAGCGAATTTACTGCTGGCATTCCATCCAGGGGGGAGTAGACCTAGTCGCTTAATGCTACGGAAACCGGGATAAGCTCCAGCTGTATGAGCCACTTGGCTCGGACACAGACTTTACCTTACCTTTTACAGATTGACCTGGAGGTTACAACAAGAGAAATTCCTCTTCCCCATTGATGGTAGAGTTTCATATGGACACCGAACTACAGCTAATCTAGCAGAGTTCCATCCAGCTTCATGATGAAGATTTTATTTATTTTTATTTTCTTTACTGTCTTATTTAAACAACACATTCATCTTAAACATTACATAAATATTTTCAATACTACATGCAGGACCTTAAATTTTATAGCTCCCCATTTGAGATAATAAACATTCAGAAAGTGTTTAAAGTATTGACATACTTTCTGGTTTCAGTGTAAAAGATTTATGGGTGGTTAACCCTTTACTGTCAAAGAATGAACAGCCCCAAAACTTTACCAGGTCAATATATACACATGTACACAAAAGGAGGTGTAACAGTAATTAAAATTTTTCCCTGAATTTGACCAAATTCTCTCATCTAGAGCTGATAGAAAAGTTGATTTTTAACCTCTTCTGGAGAAATAATACCAAAATGATGGGTTATCACTGATGGACGATTAAACTACCCTGACTGTAATGTGGTTGAGACCAAACTTTGCCTGAAATTCAACCAGTTTAAATTCAATGATGCATTATTCTCTTTGCAGATCAATCAGACTTTTCATCAGGTGATTTAATAGGGTGCAATAATACTCCTGGTTAATGAGAAAAAAGTTTTCCCTTTTCTTTTGCATTTTTATTTCTTGAGTAGATGTTTCTCTGTGCCTTCTTTTAAATAGTGACTTCCTTGTGTGATAATTTCACAATCCATGTTTACTGGGATAGTTTTCACCTATGAGACAATATTGAAAACGGATTTAAACTAAGCTTACAACTTTACCTAAAAGCAACTCTTTGTTATCAATAATCTATTTCTTTTAAATCTTATCAAAATACAATAAGCTTATATCAGACTCAAAATAAATACAGAAATAAAAAAAACCGTAGGCAAAATTGGGAATAATTTCTGAATTGAGATATATATTTAAATGGAGACTTGTCAACAGAAGGGCTTTCCTAGATATAAAATATTATCAAACAACTTCAGTGATTAGAAGCAAGTATAAAACAAAAGTTCTGTAAACATTGCATGTTAAAAACCTTTCTTTCTGATCCCAACGACTTGCTCAGGAGAGCTGTGTATATTTCCTTTTTTGTAATGATTAGTACAAAGAAAAATTGCTTTAAAGACGAAGAAAATTGTCCTCACCATGCTCATGCTGGCGTCTTATCAGATTACACCATGGATGCGATTTCTTCACTGGATCTCCTTGTGTTTTGTTACGCAAACTACTGATAGCCCCTGAGAAGTTTACTCGCCTTTTTTACAGCCAAAAGCGGCCCAATATTTTCCATTCATCTTAGAAGATGACGAAGGAGTATTATTAGAATCAAAACTTTCGCTTATGTTCCGAAACACGCGAAAAACCACGGGCTAATTGCCGAATCCTCACTGTAATCTCTCTTCACGCTCAGCCACGGGTCACCGGTAGCCTCGCTATCATGTCTGCGCGGTTACTATTCCAATATGGCGCCGGGAACTAGCAGAAAATTGAATGTGTCCGAAAATTCGAACTACTAGCAGAAAATTGAATGTGTCCGAAAATTCGAACTACTAGCAGAAAATTGAATGTGTCCGAAAATTCGAACTACTAGCAGAAAATTGAATGTGTCCGAAAATTCGAACTACTGGCAAAAAATACACCAGAAACGAAAAACGAATCGGAGATGCAAAGCATTGGAAAACAGTCTGAAATTGGAATAGTTCCCGAAAACTGGCACAACCTGAAAAATTCAAATGACTAGAAAGTTTAGAGTTACCGAAAATTTGATTAGGCGAAAATTTCTGAATTCTGACAGAAAATTGATACAACCAACATAAAATTCAAACACACAAGCAACTTATTGTAAAACAAAATGCAATAACAAGTAACATAATCCAAAGTTTAATTATGACGGTAATCACCCACCATACTATGGGGACGAGAATGGGCGATGTGATGAATCGAACCGAAGGGGATTGGTAACTAAGGACATGTAAAAGGTCACGTGAGATTTTACTTGAGATTTGTTCGCCGTCCGCCATCTTGGATGTTGTTGGTTGTTCGGTCGTGCATCTGAGGATTTTCCGCAGGCAGAAACCGTGACTTATAGTAAGATTTGTAAAGGATATTTTTGCGCTCACTTACAAACACATTTAGATATCATCGTACACACATACCTAATCGACACACTCGCAAACACGATAGGTCGAGGGTCTACACTAAATTGTTGTTTACGCGTTGGTGAGTGCTGTTTTTCGGCTGGACCCTTGCCTGTCCGGAGTATAACTGAAGGATAACTGAAGGATAACTGAAGTATAACTGAATATAACATTGAAACCACAAAAGCATAACCAGAATTGAAATATTTGTGATCTCAACTGCTGGAGACATTTTGACTTGAGCTTTGACTGAAGAACTGCTGACATTGCAAAAGTTTAAAAGGTGAGCTATCTAAGTTTATATTTGCTTGTACTTCATTGAATACCGTAGATTATGGTGTCTTTAATGCAATATAGAGCGGCAGTCGGGCTACATAATGTTCATTTGAAGGCCAAAGAATACTGGGATCGTATGAGAGGGAAATTCTGGTCTATGCTGTTATTCATGTTTTACATGGAAGCGATATATCTGCCAACATTAAAAAGAGTAATCCGCTCATGGCAAATGGCTTATTACGCGAGGCTTTGGTTTACACAAATGTGTCTTTATCGTTTCTATGTTCCCCTGTTGATTCGACTAGCCAATGATGTGGAGGTGAATCCTGGCCCTTTCTTCATTTTGAATTCGTCAAAAACTGTCATGGCTGATTATCATCAAGGGAATGTTGCACTATTCGGAAAGAATGCAGGAAACCAATGCGTAGCGATGTGCCTAACTGCAGTTGTTTACAATTGTAAAAGTAATGCATGGTGGTCAAAAGATCAGCTGAATGAAGTATTGATTCAAGGCAATGTGCTTTATTCTCATATTAGTAGGTCAGTAGGGAAAGACAGACTGTTGCTATCTGAAATTCCTTCGGCATTGTCCATAAATGATGAAAACTTTTCTATTAATTTTAGTAGCAGTTTTGCTGGTGACTTGCACATGTCTAGTGTAAGAGACTGTTATTTACCATTGCAATATGTACTCCAAATGTTAATAAAAGACTATGATGCCTTTCTGTTGACTGTTGAAATCAATACCGTTGCTATTATTATTGACAACAAAGGTCATTATAGAATTTTTGATTCTCATTCAAGAGATATCCATGGTAATGTTGCTGCAAATGGAACAGCAGTACTCTTAGAATTTTCTAGTATGGAAGAAATGGTTCAGTATCTACAAAACTTTTACAGAGAAATGAATGTAGTCCCTTTTGAAGTGTTGGGTATCAAAGTTGAAAATTTAAGGTGTACAAGTTCTAATACACTTCATGTGCCATTTACTACAGCAGACAATAGATATACTGTAGGTTGCAAGGAGTTGTGCAGTCAAAGTCAATGTCACTTAGAAAAATCGGACATAGAAAATTGCTCAGAGGAAAATGTAGTTAACAACAGCAGGAAAAGAAAACAAGCCCAATCAAAAGAACACAAGAAAAGCTTGTTCATATTGAGTGAAAAGAAAATTGCAGGAAAAGGAGCTGAAACAGAAGGTGAAAGGGTCAGTTTGTCACAGAAGCACTGTGAAAAGAATGAAAAAAGAATAGCAATTGAAACGAAGGCAGAGGAAGAAAATATGTTAAAAAAGAGCAAGGAACAAAAAATTACAAAAAAGGAAATTGAGAGCAGGGAACAAAGAGAGAATAGATTAAAGAAGCATCGGGACCTAATGAGAAAAAGACGAAAAGCTGAAACTGATCAGCAGAGAGAAAACAGGGTAAGAAAGTGTAGGGAACAAAGGATGAATAAAAAAGAAATTGAGAGCAAAGAACAGAGAGAGAATAGATTAAAGAAGCGTCGAGAACAAAGACAGGAAAAGGAAACTAAGCAGCAGAGAGAAACCAGGATAAGGACGTGTAGGGAACAAAGGATAAATAAAAAGAAAATCGAGAGCAAAGAACAAAGAGAGAATAGATTAAAGAAGCGTCGAGAACAAAGACAGGAAAAGGAAACTAAGCAGCAGAGAGAAACCAGGATAAGGAAGTTTAGGGAACAAAGGATAAATAAAAAGAAAATCGAGAGCAAAGAACAGAGAGAGAATAGATTAAAGAAGCGTCGAGAACAAAGACAGGAAAAGGAAACTAAGCAGCAGAGAGAAACCAGGATAAGGAAGTTTAGGGAACAAAGGATAAATAAAAAGAAAATCGAGAGCAAAGAACAGAGAGAGAATAGATTAAAGAAGCGTCGAGAACAAAGACAGGAAAAGGAAACTAAGCAGCAGAGAGAAACCAGGATAAGGAAGTGTAGGGAACAAAGGATAAATAAAAAGAAAATCGAGAGCAAAGAACAGAGAGAGAATAGATTAAAGAAGCGTCGAGAAGTAATGAGAAAAAGACAAGGAACCGAAACTGAACAGAAAAAAGAAAACAGGATAAGAAAGTGTAGGGAACAAAGGATAAATAAAGAAATTGAGAGCAAAGAACAGAGGGAGAATAGATTAAGGAAGTATCGAGAACTAATGAGAAAGAGACAAGAAACTGAAACTGAACAGCAGAGAGAAAATAGGTTGAAAGAGAGAAGAGAACGATACAGGAAAAACAAGGAAACTGAAAGCAAAGAGAAACGTGAAGAAAGATTGAAGAAGCAGAGGGAATCGAGGCAAAGAGTAAAAGAAACTAAAAATAAACAACAGAAAAAGGAGCAGTTGAATCAGGAAGGTCACCTAAAGCAAACATCTTGTGATGAATTGGTTGTTAGTTTTCGTGAACTGGTTGCTACAGGGCCAACATTTGTTTGCGCGTGCTGTGATCAATTATGGTACAAACATAGTCTTGTCAGAACTGAAACTGTACATAAACTAAATAATGAATCTGTGCAAAGGTGCATAAGAACAAATGAGCAGTGTTGTACAGCTCAGTGGGTTTGTCGTACATGTTATAACCACCTGAAGCAGAATAAAGTTCCTCCATGTGCAGTTCAAAATAAAATGAGTTTTCCACATAAACCTGACCATTTAGACTTAACAGAGCTAGAATGGAGACTTGTATCACCACGATTGATCTTTCAAAAGATACATGAAGCAGCTAGAGGGAAGCAGTTTAAAATTCATGGCAACATAGTGAATGTTCCTGCTGATGTCATTAATACCGTGAATTTTTTACCAAGACTGTCGACTGAAACAGACACCATCAAAGTCCAGCTTAAGAGAAAACTAAAATACAAAAACTATGTCCTATCACAAAACATAAGACCATTGAAAGTTTTTGAAGCAGCGAAGTGGCTGACTGAAAATGGCACACTATACAAAAAAGAGAGCATCAAATTGAACCCAGATTGGAATGGATTGCTTACAGGGTTTGATGAAAGTGACAAGTCTAATGATAGTGGTTGCAGCAGTTCAAGCAACATTACAGATATCAACACACCTGTAGCTTCAATAAAGTCACTCAATACTACGGTACAATCTTTGTCAGAACATGGTCGATTGTTTTCATTTCAATTTGATAAAGTTTTTGTTTGCCTTGGTTGTGAACAAGTTTTAATAGACTTGGTGAATTTAGAAAACCATCTTTTGTATAATCATGGAGTAGAAACTGATAGTGAATGTTGTGAGGAGAGTAATTACATGCCAATGTTTCATCAAAATGACTGTAATAGTAATGAAGTGGTATATTTTTGTTCTTTGTGTAGTGCCTGGGAAAAAGAGCAATCACTTTTTAGTGAGCACATGGCCATTGTACATGATCTACCACCAATGGAAGATGACTCCTCCCAATTTAGTGAAGTTGCAGGTAATGTAAGTTCTTCTTCTGTGGTCAGACTGTTCAGATATAAAATTCTTGATCCAGAAAATGTTGTTCTTGTGGAAATGTGTTCAAAAGGGTATGGATTAGCAAACACCATTTCTCTTAAAGCATTAGTAGGTGTTCCAGTAACTTTGAATGAATCAAGATGCCCATCTAGTGGAACAGATGTGCATTTTTCTAGTGGAGATCTTTCAAAGGATTACTGTCCAACTGAAAGGGAGATAGAAGATCCTTGGAATGAAATTGATGAATCTGAAATATATACTGGTACTTTGGACACAATGTTAACATCTCCAGACTTTGTAGAAGATTGTGAACGTGAAAAGGTTTTGAACTTTGCTCCAGGTGAAAGCAATCATCCAATTAGTATTTTCAAAGACCAATATTGTGAAGAGCTAGCATATCCTGGCATATTCTGTGGTCAAGCAAGAGCAGATAATAAGGAAAGGAATGTACCTGTGTATTATAGTGACATTTGCAAATCAGAGTTAAGGCGTTCTGATCGTCGAGTTGCTCAGTGTATCGAAAATATCTTTTTTAAACTGAAAAAGCTGCAAATGAAAATTATCTTGGGCAACTGCCAGATTGCATTGCGAAAGCATAAAACAAACGGAAAGAGACTAACAGCAGGCGAGTTAAAAAAAGAAGGTGCTTTAGACAAATTAGTTCATTTAGATGAAGGGTATCGATTTCTAAGAGCTCTTCGTGGTTCCCCACCATACTTTGAGAAGTCAAAGAAAGATCTATTCGCCATGATAAGGCAACTTGGATCTGCGACCCTTTTTTGTAGCTTTTCTGCAGCTGAAACAAAGTGGAATCATCTGTTAAGGATGTTAGGTGAATTAATTGATCACCAAATATACAGTGATGATGAATTAAATGCCTTGTCATGGGAGGAAAAATCAAGGTTAATTCAAAGTGATCCCGTCACATGTGCAAGACATTTTGATTTCCAAGTTCAGCAATTGATTGGAAAATTTTTGCAAAGTGATTGTGCACCACTGGGAAAAATAGAAGATTGGTTTTATCGAGTTGAATTTCAACAACGTGGCTCACCACATATTCATATGCTGTTATGGATTGAAGGTGCACCAAAGTTTGGTGAAGACTCTGATGAAAAAGTTTGTAATTTTGTCGATAAAATCATTTCTTGTTCAAAACCTGCTAGTGGCTGTGAGTTATATGAATTAGTTTCTCGTCAAGAACACAAACATTCATTCACCTGTAAAAAGAAGTTTCAAAAACAGTGCAGATTTAATTTCCCTCAGCCACCAATGAAAAGCACTCAAATATTGTATCCTTTACATGTAAGCGATATTAAGGAAACTGGTCATTTGAACCAGCACAAAGCTACTTGGAAAGAAATCAATGAGAAACTTAATACTATGAGGGAAGGAGAGAACATTTCATTTGAAGAACTTCTTAATAAGCTTGGTGTGACTGAAGAGGAATATGTTCTTGCTATTCGCTCTTCCTTAAGTAGGGCAACAATTTTTTTGAAACGAAAGCCAAACGAACTTCGAATAAATAATTATAACAAGCACTGCTTGCTTGCATGGAGAGCAAACATGGATGTTCAGTTTATCCTAGATATCTACTCTTGTGCAACATATGTTGTTTCTTACATATCAAAGGCACAGAGAGGTATGAGTGAACTTTTGAGAAAAGCATGTCAGGAAGCAAGAGAAGGAAATTTGGGTATTAAACAGCAAGTGCGTGACATTGGTAACAAGTTCTTGAACAATGTCGAAATAAGTGCACAAGAAGCGGTATATATTGTACTTCAGTTACCAATGCGACGTTCCTCCCGTGAAGTGGTGTTTATTAATACAGCTTTACCGGATGAAAGAGTTCGTCTTCTGAAATCAATTGATGACATTCAGCAGCTAGAAGATGAGTCTGAAGATATTGAATCAGGTGGCTTGATAAAAAGGTACACTAAAAGGCCATCTTGTCTAGAGAACGTAACATTAGCTGATTGGGCCGCTTGGTATGACAATAGGAAATCAAACCTTAAATATTTACAAAAATCCAAAAATACTGATGTCGATGGTTTGCCATTAGAAATATTTGATGATGACAACAATGAAGATGATGTTGGTTTAGATATTACTGGTACATGTGGCAATGACCTGACTTTAAAGGAGAGAAAAAAAGAAATTCAGAAGCGGTCAAAGGCTAGGGTAATAAGAAGTGTCTGGTTTAATAGAGAAAGTCATCCTGAAAAGCACCATCGAGAGCTGCTAATGTTATTTACTGCTTGGAGAGATGAGAGTACGGATTTGCTTGGAGACTGTGAGAGTTACATGGAGAGGTGTCAGATATTAAAAGAACAGATAAATGACCAAATGGCTCAGTATGCACCGTGTAGTAGACAACTAGACAAAGCATTAGATGATGTACAAACTATAGAAAGCAGTGATGATATGTGGGATTGTGTAGCTCCAAATACTCAACATGTAGAACTGAGTCACCTTGCTGAAACTAAATGTGAACTTTTGTGCAACACAGAAAGAGTGAGCAACTATGATCTTTCTCAAGACCTGGGGATCCCTGCCAGTACAAATAGTAATTACGAGCATAATATCTCATTTGATGAATTGCCAGATGAAGAGTATAGGGAAGCTGTTCGTTCTCTAAATGTTGAGCAGTTAAATTTTTTCTACCATGTTTTACACCTTATGAAGACAACTTGTGAACCCTTCTATTTGTTTCTTTCTGGTGGTGCTGGAGTTGGAAAATCTCACTTAACTAAAGTACTATTTCAAGCAGTTTACAAATATTTGAACACAAGAGCTGGTGATGATTTTCATCAAACTAAGGCTATTCTTCTTGCTCCAACTGGTAAAGCTGCATACAATATTCAAGGAAGTACAATCCATACTGCATTGACAGTGCCCGCAAACCAGTCCTTGAAAGTTTATAAGAAGCTTGATGCCAGTCGTTTGAATTCCTTAAGATGTAAATTTGCTGGTTTGAAGATAATTTTCATTGATGAAGTATCAATGGTAGGAAATTCCATGTTTAATATTCAAATTAATAAAAGACTCCAAGATATCATAGGTACAACTCATGATTTTGGAGGAGTGAGTATTATAGCAATTGGAGATTTGTTTCAACTTCAACCAGTATTTGATGGGTATGTTTTTGAAGATTTGGATAATGATTATGCTCCTTTAGCAGCTAATCTGTGGCAGAAACATTTTCAAATGTTTGAATTGCATGAAATCATGCGTCAAAGAGAAAGTCGCCAGTTTGCAGAAATTCTCAATCGGCTACGTGAGGGTATTCACACTGAGAATGACTTAAATATACTGAGAGCAAGAGTCATTGAAGATCGTGATCTGAACTATCCCAGACATGTTCCACACCTATTCATTCAAAATGACAGAGTTGATGAGTTTAACACAGCAATTTATAATTCTGCAACTGGCAGAAAATTTGTCGTGAAGGCAGTCGATAACGTCATTGGTGCTCACTCTGAGGAATTTAAGGCGCGACTATTGAAACAGGTTCCAGATGATCCACGAAAAACTATGCAATTAGCAGCTTGTCTTGCAATTGCAGAAAATGAAAGGATTGAGGTCTGTCAAAACATCAGATTAGATGATGGGCTTACAAATGGTAGTGCAGGCTTAGTGAGATTTATTAGTCTGCTAAGTTCTGAACGTCCTGATGGAATTGTTTGGGTTGAATTTGATCATGCTAAAGTTGGACAGAAAACTCGGAATGAAAATAGAAACCTTTACAGCGATAATATCCAGCAGAGTTGGACACCAATAAAACCTGTCTGTGTAACATTTTTTGTAGGGAGAGGTAAAGCTGCTCAGATCGTTCGAAAACAATTTCCTTTACGGCCCTCTGCAGGAAAAACTATTCATCGTTCTCAGGGTGACACTGAAACCGAGGTTGTAGTTGATCTTAATTCAAGAAGAGCTATTCCCCACATTCACTATGTTGCATTGAGCAGGGTCACTACAATTGATGGACTGCATATAAAGAATCTCAATGAAAAAAAGATAACTGTGAGTAACAAAGTTAAGCATGAGATGCAGAGATTGCGAACAGTAGCTTATCTTCAGCCATCTTTGATATCCCTCACAGACATTGGTGAGAATTTTGTCAAGATAGTCTTTCTCAATGCACGTTCACTACACAAGCATATTTCAGATGTGAAAAATGATTTTAATGTCAAGGCAGCAGATGTAAATATCTTTGTTGAAACTAGATTGTGGGTGTTCGACCAAAATGAAGAATTTGAAATTAATGACTTCTCCTTGTTTAGAAATGATGCTTGGTTTGATAGACAGTTGCATACACAAAGACCATTCTATGGAACTGCAGTTTATACAAGAGCTCAATGTAATGATGAATATCCTCAATGTCAAAATATGCATGGAGTTGAAATAACAATTATTAGAGTTAAATGTCTGCCAGATGTTGTTATTGCTGGAATTTATAGATCACCAAAAGTGTCAATGAGGCATTTGCTTCAAGCATTGAGAGAACTTCATTCCATTATGTCAACAGAACGTTTTCATATAATACTTGGTGATTTTAACATTGATTTTAATGATGGTGTACAAAACAGCAGTATACATAATCAAATGATTGTAACATATGGATATAAACAACTTATTTCAAGCTTTACCACTGATAACAGAACTACAATTGATCACATTTATACAAATCTAAATGAATCAAGAGTCCAAACTGGTGTTCTCGAGACATACTTTAGTGACCATAAAGCTGTGTGGATAGCAACCAAAAAAGAGTAGAAACATGTACATTTTTGTAGGCTACAATGACTAGTAAATGATTAACCTTTTATGCCCCATCATCCACATACAAATTCTCCTGACTGATCTCCATACATTTTCTTATAGCGTTGTTTGGAGAATTTGTTAAAAGTTCAAAGCAATTTCCCTTTGGTGACCATTTTATTACAGTGTAATTCTCCTAACCTCTTCTCTTAATTTAGTATTGACATTGTGAGGAGAAATTTGTAATGATCACTATAAGATCTTAAGGAAGCATAAATTACGTGTAAAGTATGTGTTTCAGAAAGAAAGAAAATTGAAATGAATTTAGTATCTACTTGTGTTACATTTTAAAGTGTTGTAGTTCATCAGCCTTGGCTTCTAAACAAATTTGTGTAACGGCTTCTTTGAGTCCCTTGTGACCATTTGGGTCACAAACCCCTCCTTGTGACCCTTTGGGTCACAAACCCACCATATTGCAACTGTACATATTAGGTAAGTATACGAACAGTACACAATGTAGTTATTTGTTGTTCTGGTCCATGTAATTACACATGTATGTTAATAATGATTGATGTGACATCTAACAGGGATGTTGCTAAGAAAACACTAAGCTGGCAGTTAGCGACATCCCTGCATCTACATGTACATGTAGTCGTGATATGTAAGTTATAAATATTATGTTACCTCACAATATTTACATGTGCATGTGTATTAGTTATTGTTAAAAAAATATTAATATTTTTAATTATTGTTTTTTTCTTTTTTTATGTTTACAGAACAGAAATGTAAAACAACAAGACAGTGCACAAGATACAGTCTTCAGAGAATCCACTGACTGCCGTGTTATGTCCAACACTTTCAATCTACATTTTGTCAAGAGACACTATGTATGTGTGATAGTGTCCATTGCATTGGAACTGGCTAGAACTTATTGGTCTCTGTACAATAGTAAAAAGGCCCAATCCTCACTATGAGTGACTGCTATATTCAAACAACACACAGCAAAAACCATGTAGCAGTAACATTCAAGTCGAAAAGAAACTGTGTTAAACATCTCCAGATTCACCAATGAAAAGACCCTTCAATCAGAGGTCTCCACTGGCTCACCACTGTATCAACTTTACTTCCTGGACTCCACTTGTACTGTATGTGTGTATCACCTCCAAATGATAACATATCTTATTGGACATATCTTGCATCACGGATTGTACAGTCAGTGTAGACAACTACATTGTATCAGCCGCATTTAAACAAGAGTACATCAAGATACTGTATCAACCTTACTTGCTGGACTTCACTTGTAGTGTGGTATTACCTCTAAAATGTAATAACAATATTTTGGACTTATTGGGGGAATGGTCTTATCCTGCATCACAGATTGTATAGTCAGTGAAGACAACTATCAGCTGCATTTACACAAGAGTTACATGTAATCAAGATACATTATTTCAAGACAGTATTTTTCTGCCAAACTTGTAACAGCTTCCTGGCTTTCCTGGCCTTCCTGGCTTTCCTGGCTTTAAAGTTGCTTTCCACTTTATAAAGTGACAACAAAAGACATTTAGTTAGCATGGTACAATTTTGTGATTAAAGCAGTTCAATGTTGCATTCCATTGTCAAAAGTTGTGATAAAAGACATCTTATTAGAATTGTACAAATTAAATTGCCAATTTTGTGATCAAAGCAGCTTATAATTTGCCTTTTATTAATTAAAAAAACATTGGTTAGAAACTAACCTTACCTTGAAATCCACAACTAAAAACACCACCAGAAAACCATGTACTGTATTTTAGAATTTTATTTACCTAACAAACCCATTTTTTCCCCTGAATAGCAAATGACTCAGTGTCTCAAATTTCGACTTACATTGAGGAGCCCCAAAGGGTTACCACTTTAAATGTATTTGCATTCTTCTTTGCAGATTTTATCCAATCAGAAACTTTTCACAGCTTTTGATTTGAAAACGACTGCATGAAAGAATGTGAATTAATTAAAAGTGGTTTCACATTTGGGCTCCTTGGTGTAAATTACACTGAAATCGACGATATCAATTTTGGTGTTCAATTACTTGGGTATCATTTTCACTCAATTGACATTTTTGGCTTTGTCAGTGAAAATTTCCCATTTCAAAATCACATGATGCTCCCCAGAGAACTTGTTTTTAACTATCTGAATACCAAGAGAATTTTCCTGAATTTGAAAGAAGTGATTCTCAAGAGTGATGTCACAGTCTGAAATAGGACAACAAACAAACAAAGCCCCATAGGTCTATTCTCAGTTCTTTGTATGGAATTTTTAACATACTGACTTGCTTTACTGGAACGTCCTCGCCTTAGTATGCATTGCATACCGGTTATTCACAATGTTTTCAATCCATAAATGTGGACAAGTTGAGATTTGCATGTTTCGCAGAGAATACTGAGCTGCCATCAAGTCTGCTAGAGCCCTAGCCCGTCCCATTTCTTCAACGCACAGGGCATCGTTAGGCATCCCAGAATCACAAAAGAAATCACTGAGTTTCTGATATGAGAAGAGGTGTACGTCTGAAAATGATATCTTGAAATGATCGTTGTCTTCAAGAAAAACTCGCAACTCTTCCCTTTTTTGTATACTCTGAACCAGACAGTTAAACGCTTCCCGGACGTTTCCTTGGGATAGCTCCACGTAAAAAAGATTGTGATGACATTCACACTCTATCTCGCGGTCTCCAATATCTTTACATATCGATAGTGCTTTTTCAAGATACTCTTTGGCTTGCACATATTTACCAAGAGATAGAAGCACAATTCCCAGATTCCCATTATCTGCTGCTTCTCCTTCTCTGTCACCAATTTCCATTTTGATTGCAAGACCTTTCGCGATGTATTCTTGAGCTTTAGCATATTCACCAACAGCTTTAAACACAGTTCCTAGGTTTCCGAAATCTGCTGCTTCTCCAAACCTGTCACCAATTTCCATTCTAATCTCAAGTGCTTTCTCGTGGTATTCTTGAGCTTTGGCATATTCACCAAGAGAATAAAACACGCTTCCTAGGTTTCCGTAATCTGTTGCTTGTCCTTTTCTGTCCCCAATTTTTATTCTGATCGCAAGTGCTTTCTCGATGTATTCTTGAGCTTTCGCATAATCACCAAGATATTTAAACATAGTTCCTAGATTTCCGATATCTGCTGCTTCTCCTTTTTTGTCACCAATTTCCATTCTGATCGCCAGTGCTTTCTCAATGTATTCTTGAGCTTTTGCATATTCACCAACAGATTTAAATACAGTTCCGCATTGTGTATATGCATTTGCTTCTCCTTTCCTCTCACCAGTTTCTATCATAATATTGATTGCTCTCTTTTACAGCTCTTTTGCCTCTTCATGCTTACACTGGTTTTTATATATGTTTGCCAGTGTAAGGGTCAATTGCCCTTCATTAGCTCCATCACCCCACTTGCGGAAAATCACAAGAAGTTTCCTGCCGTATTTTGTTGCGTTTGTGTAATCAACGACACGACAGAAAGCATTGAACATTATTTTATAGATTCCAGTCTTAAATAGTTCAGCACACGGCCCTTCTATTTCTTTAATATCAGACAAGAGAATAAAGCATTCCTTGCACAACTCAATGGCTTTTAGATAGCGACCAGTGTTGAGAAGAAATCTTGCGACAAGTACGCCTATGGTTATGAAAAATGACTTGAAAAAGTCTTCTAACTTGACCATGACGTCCCACTGGTTTAGCCTTTTAAAAAATAAGAAAGAAAATTGAACAAACATTAAAAGAAATAGAATGGAAAATTTTTGTAAAAAAACGAATTAAAAAAGTTGACACTTGCTAAAAATATTGTTTTTTTTGGACGTTTCGGACACTACTGTTGCCTTCTTCAGCAAGATAAAAATGCAAAAGTTCAATATGTAACTAATGTGTGATAAAAACTAAATTAATGAACTTTCCGAGTGCAACAAAAAGTCTCTAGAGCATTCCCCGGGGGGGGTACTCCAAAAAGTTTTATACGGGGAGGCTCCGCCGCAAGTTCTAACCCCTTACCCTTTTATATACCATTTTTGACCGAAATTGAACCCCTTTCGTATACCTTTAACTGAAAAAAGGTACCCCTTTCATATACCTAAGAGACATGGCGTGGACTTAAAATAGCACGTTTTCTTGTCATTTTTATGTAACGCTTAATAAATTAAAATAATACAGCCATAAATTGCGTCTGTTCGAAATATTTTAATTTAATGCCCTTTTAAATAGCCAAATGACAGATTTCCATACCCTTTCATATACTTAAACTCGTAAAATACCTACCCTTTTATATACCTGAAGCCTGAAAAAGGTACCCCTTTCGGGCGGAGCCTCCCCGTATAGGCCGTTATATGGAGTACCCCCCCGGGGAGCATTCTTAATGAGTCTATAAATTCTTAATGCTATTGTAAACGTTTGGAAGCGCTATGTGTTTTTTTAATTCGTTTTTTACAAAATTTTTATCATGCCTAGCTACAACCCTAACATTTTTAAACAGAATGGATGTATAATGTAGAATTAAGTAATGCTTTATATCATAGAAAGAAATCAACGTTAAGAAATGGAAAGTCACTTCCAAATATTTCGAAACCCTGCTCTTTCCCTATCGCCCTACAGAGGGAAGTAGTGACCTGCTCTTACTCCTGCCCTCCCAATTACGATTACTATCCAGCCAGAGGCTCATGTAAATAAAAGTGAGTCCGCAATTCGTACATATGTGGACTTTCATTCTGAATTATTTTCACTGTACATAGGACAGGTCAAATGTAAGTTGACAGTCACTTGGAGTATCGACTCACGAGTCAACAACTTCAAGTTTCGAGTCGAGTAATTCGAGATACGAGACGAAAAAACAAAGAACTTATCAATCGATTAATTTTCCACAAGACTGTTAGAAGAAAACAAGTGCCCTGCACTTCGTTTCAAGAAATACAAGTTGCCATTGCCGTTTTTTTGGATGTCCCACAATGCTCCAACACTAAAAAATTGGCGTTCTATCCTCCAACACAGTAACCTGAATTTCAGACGTCTCTCTCTGGTCGCCTGCTCCTGAAATTCAGGCTACGAACAGAGATGAATAGGTCTACAGTGACTTATAATGATGTGGCCCTAAACACGAGACCTTAATTAACGGCTAAAACATTGGTGTGATGCCCTAGACACCCTAAATACCACTTTTAAGTGGTAAACGACGTGACAAGTTGGGGAGTGAGGGGGGGGGGGGGGGTGGGTACTGACATGAACGGGACGGGGAAGTCACGGTCTTTTCTAAATACTGGGCAGTTCTGAATTCTACATCGGTCTTACGTTATTCACGAATTGAGAGAAATAGAGCTCGTGAATTATATTCCGGAGACCAAGACGTAAAACAACATGATCATCGCGTTTGTTTTGATGGCTCATTGCGCATTTATGCTGTGTGTATTTTCGGCAACCGATGGTGTTACTATATTTGCCACCAATGCAAATACATGTAGTTTCACCGTTTTCACATTTGAACACGGAGAAAAATTCTGCTTCCTGAAAGAGTTTCATCCTTTTAACCCTTTGACCCCTGAATTTTCGCCCAATTTTAAAGGGAAATTGACCAAGGCAAAGAAATTGGCTCATAACAGCCTTGGTTTTCTCCCAAGACATACATAACCATACATTTCTGAAAAGTAGAATAGCTGAGGAAACTAAATATGTAAATAATTAATTGTTAATTATTAACTAGTTGGATTTTTTATTAAAAATGGCTGCTAAAAGACAAAAAAATTAACAAAGACCTAATATAAAATGAGACAGGCCTAACACGACTCCCGCCGGTTGCTGAATTAGCCTTCGATCTGTTACGGAGGATTTTATTTACACTCTCTAGAGCCATTTCAATGATGATCTTTATGCCATTGTGTTTGCTAGCTTTGTGGCATATTTGTTAGGTTTATTGGCTCTTGTTTGTGCTCTGGCAGCTATAACATTTTACCTCCATTTTTTTTTATCTGTCTGTTGCGTTACTTGCATCCAGCAAATAAATTCTATGGCAGTTTGATCACTGCATTTGTAGTCTCTAGGATGCTGCAACGATGTCTCTTGGCAAAAGCTCTATCTTACGCAAGACTCGAGTTTCGGTCCTTCAGTGGACCTCATCAGTTGCTCCTATGTAAAAGTCTCATCGAATGATTTGAAATCAATCGATTTGCCGTTTTGTACTTGTCTGCAGGATCGAAAATTCTGGTTTTTAATTGGCTCACGTAAATGGACCAATTGTGTAAATGTAGTTTCGATCCGTGCTAAAGTGTGTTTGTTTAGAAGGCTATTTTTCGCATTTTTGACCGTAAAAGGTCACTTCTGAAGCTGAAAAGTGGTTTTTTTCTTAGCCGTGCGAGAGTAGTGTTCCACATAATGACTGATAACAGCAACACTGAGGATGACAAAGTATACTAAGTTCTTTTCCATCATTGATTGTGACTAAAATTTCTCTGTCCTCTTTTTATACCTAATCGTACCTTTTTGGTACGCTTCCGTAGCATATCAGGCGAGTTTGGTCGAGCCATGGTTCGTATTTTGGCGAGACGCAGTCGAGCCAAAATACCCATGGCGAGACCAAACGAGCCTGATATGCCGCCGAAGCGTACCAAAAAGGTACTATTAGGTATTTACCGTACCCAAATTCAGCCAAAAATCCGGTGATATTATTCGCTCTGTTGAAGCCATGCTTGCCAGACACGTAGTGCAAAATGTGTTGACCTGCTTGTATTGATACTTTTTGGTCTTCAACACTTTTATCAAGTCCTCTTCTCACATTTTTTTACTCGTTTGTTTGGAGTTTCATTCCCTAAATTTTCAAAATCCAAATTTAGCGAAAAATTTAAAAACTCCGACTCCATTGTTTCAGTGTGAATGTTTCAGTACTCGTCGGCAAACATCGCACAATTGGCGAGCGCGCTCAAGTTTAGTTTTGGCGGGAAAGTTTTTCTCATTTTACGACCGGTAAGCACCAGTTAATTAAAAATACTCGTTTCTGTTTTATTGGTAAAACCTCTTTTCAATTCATCGTACGGAAACACTACTTTAATTCAAAGTGACCGTGATATGGTGGCATATCAGGTCAGTGACTTGATATCGTAGGATATCAGGACAGTAGATCGCGCTTCTGATTGGCTACTTGCGAATTTGGGTACGGTAAGATCCCAAAACATCGCTTTAAAATATTTTCTCCATCGGAGCTGGCGGGCGGCGCGCCTCATACAGTCCGATATAACCTGCAATTAGAATACTGCACCGCTTTTAAATATTTTCTCCATCAGAGCTGGTTTCGAAGTAGACGAATTCTTCGAGCTTGTGCATACTATTAAATCGCTACGTTCTCGACATTCGGCATGCCGGTATGCACAAGCTCGAAGAATTCGCCCTGAATTCGTCCACTTAAACCAAAATAATTTTAAGAATCGCTTGGCATTTCTAAACAGGCATAGAATATTCTCATTAGGTTACTAATGTAAATGGAGATATTCATCCATTCATTCGTTTGCGTGAGGTTTTCTGCAGTTTTCTGTTTCAATATTTCTTACTTCCGGGCTGAGCCAAATTTTTTACAAGTGTCGAGAACATAGCGATCTTATGGTATACCGAAGCTCGGATATTTCGTCAATTAGAAAACCAAAAACATTTTTGGAATCGCTTGACATTTCTAAACAAACATCTGATACTCTCAAGAAGTTTGAAAGATCCTTTCATGCGATTTGGTGCAAAGTATAAATGGCATCGACCGTTTCAAATGGCAACGACCGTTCTGAGAAATGGCATCGACCGTTTCAAATGGCAACGACCGTTTACGAAAGGGAAATTTGCGGCGGCGCGCCTCATACAGTCCAATGAAACCTGCCATTCTAATACTGCACCGCTTTAAAATTGTGTCAATGTTCTTTCCTTCAACTGGTGGGCCATATAGTTTAGACCGCAACATAGAGATACTTATCATCGAGCCACAATATACTTTTAAGTCTGTTCTCCCAATGGAATACATAATCAAGAGTAACTAATCATTAGCTGGCAACGTTTTTTTTTTCTGTTAGGTGGTGCAGCGTCATGGAACAACTGCAAAAAATAATTTTATGTGGTGCATGTTTCTATTGAAGACGGCTGCACACATATGCTTGCCACAACACTTGTACATTGTACAAAATGCTGAACATGGAAACAGTGCGGCGTTTTTTAGCATTGTTTTCCATTGGATGCGTTTTTCTTCTGAAGGCTTTGCTTCGATACAGCTTTAAGATTCAGTTTCGTGATTTTACGGGCCTGTTACCAGTACGAGTCTAGTACGCAAAAGGCCGCTACTCTTGCAGTTCAAGAATTAAACTGCTTTGGCCTTTAAAAAAAAATCATAGGAAAATTCCTTTCTATAATTGTCGGCCGCTGCAGCTAATTCAGTTTGGTAAGTTACTTGCGGCTATAATATGCGCTCGTCAGTTCCAAAATTTTATAGAGGGTGTACCTATACAGCAGTCCGGCTGTATTTTATTAACAGCCTCCCCGGTATTATAAAATGTGCTGTGCATTTTCGTTGTTAGTTTAAAAATTTGTTTATTTTCACGCTTTCTTCAATAATCATCTTTAAAACTGGTTCCTTGTTTCTCCGATTTTGCCGAGGTACATCGACAACATTTTAAAAACTCGAAATCACAGCGCACTGTTATCACAACATCACAAAATTATCAGTCGACGGTATTATGATCATCTTTTTCTGGTCTTCATTAGATGAAATAATGTTTTTGACAGCGAAACAGATTATGTCACCTTTCGCGGCTCAAGCGAAGAAACCTGGTGTGAGGTATGTTAGGAATGATAGGATAATATCCTAGCATTCCTCTGAAGTACTTACAGTTGGCACCGCCTGCGTTCCCTCATGACTTGTGATCAACAACAATAAAATAACGTCTGAAGGAATACAGCAGTCTTGTGAGGATCATAAAACACACAAAGTTTTTACCTTTATTGCCATTATTAAATTATGGCAACAGCAACAGTGAGGACGAAGTATATTTACTTCAACTTCATTGGGTTAATTTGTTTTCCTCTATGAAAATCTCAAAATGAGATTTGTTTAACTAAGAAGAGCGTTTGGACTATAAATTTCCTGGACATTTTATTTGACTTTGTTTCGAGATTATACCCCTTGACTTTCCTAAGTGAATGAAACATGCCATCCAGTTTTCATCTGCAATAATAATGGGAAAAATATTGCAATTGATTGTGCGGAGTTAATTGTCAAACTATGAGAACGGTTAACTGCTTGAATTATAATTCCATCCGCCCATGTTCCTTGCCTTGACATATTACTCAAATACTGAAGCTTGCCAAGAATGTTTAGTATTGCTTTCGATAAACATTTCAGAACTACTGAAAAAAACTCAAAAAGCAAACCTTACGAGCAATGGACACTGAATGGAGTACAACTTGGACTAAATCAACCTCATAACGTCTATAAACCAGGAGCCCATAAAAGATATAATGTGGCTGGTACCCATTTATAAAGAGGTTTTAGTTCGTATTTAGATGTGTTATTGTCAGTATTGTTTCGCAGTTTGATAGCAGTTTGTCTAGCATTGCAGCGCGACCGTGAAGGACAGATCGAAGCTAGCCTGCGTAGCTGGCGGTATTGTTGGGTTTTAAAGCGCGCACAAGCAAGCGGCGCAGCTGCGAGAGGCTTGGGGAGGAGGAGTTGAAATATATTCAATTCCTCCACAAGCCTCCACAAGCCTCTCGCGGCTGCGCCGCTTGCTTGTGCTCGCTTTAAAACCCAATAACACCGCAAGCTGCGCAGGGTAGATCGAAGCCGATCGAACTGGGAATTCTACAAAGGTTTCAGTTTGACTGTAGGCCGCTATGGTTGATTTCTGCGCTGTATGTCTAACAGCTCAGGTATTTAAACCAGGACGGCAAAACAGCTGGAAACAGAGTTCTCATAACAAAATGGCTGCCATGCAAGGAACGTGCATGGTTTCAGCATGCATGGCGAACCAGACAGAATTTAATTTCCGGTTACGCAACTTAACAACTGCATCATAACAATGTGTAGACTTTTAAGTCCACACACAAACGCATCACAATAATTAAAAAAGAGTAAAAACAATGGGATCTAGTAAAGGGAAAAAAAATAATAAAAAATAAAAGAAATAGGCTCGTTCAGAAGCAAATTCTGACTCGTTGGAATGACTGTTCTCAAACTCATTTATAATTTATCAAGTTAAAACAAAGAAAATCATAACCGTGAATGAAGTTTAGAAACCGATCTTAATAAGAATAGATTTTAACGATATTATTTCTTCGTTTTCTCCTTAATTTTTAGCATGTAACGTTCATTTTTTAGATATTGACGCCGGGCCAGCAGCGCTTGAAGCGGCACTCTCGGAAAAACCTTTTTGCTGTTTTATCCGATTGAGCTCAAACTTGGCACAATGATAGAACTTTTTATCCCAAACAATCGTATGACTTTTGTTTTTTGAATTTAACGGTTTTTGGCGGGAAAATGACGTCACAGTGCTAAAGGCAAATTTTTATTCCGTTGTTGTGGCACAAAAAGTACACGATTCTGAAAGACCTCGCTGAGATAAAGTGAAATGCGAAAAAATTATTGAAAAAGCTCAATCCGTCTTGAAGATATAGAGTTTGAAAATTTGAATTTCTCGCCATTTTGTTACTATTTTTAGAACAATTACAAAATTCAAATCTTTATATATTCAAGGCGGATTAAGATTTTTGAATAATTCTTTCGCATTTCACTTTATCTCAGCGAGGTCTTTCAGAATAATGTACTTTTTGGGTCATAACAATAAAATGAAATTTTTTTCTTTGTTGGAATACACTAAGGACGAAGGGATTCTTTCATGAAAATGTCACGCTTTCGATTATATAGGTACAATATTTTCAATAGCAGGGTAGAAAGTTTTTTGGAATGTATGCCTCATCGATTTTTCCGCTGTCATAAATTTTATCGGACAATTCAGGAAATGAAGGGAAGCAAATTTTAACGTCATTTTTACCGGGACCACTGCAGGTCTCCTGTGATCGCGGAACTATTCGTCCTTTACTATGCAAGAGAATTTACAATACACCCGCTTTCAGTGTAACGTGCACAGCTATCTTTTTTTAATCCATCTTTCGACGTGGTGTTTGAGATGAGCCAATGAAAATCGATGCAACCAATCAGGATGCTTTGCGGCCAAACTGTTCTCCAGTTTCTAAGATCAAGAAAACTGTAAAATAGAAGTAGACTAGCTGTGGTTTGCGATTGATAGATATAGAATATCTGACTTTCAAACTATAGTTAGTCCGATATTAGAAATCAGAAATCAGAATTCCAAAACCAGAAATCAGAATTCACAAATCAAAATACAGAAATCGGAAATTAAAAATCAGAAATCGGAAGTCGGAATTTCTGAAAATCAGAAATTCAAAACTGAGAAATCAGAAATCAAAAACTGGATTTCTAAAATGCTACCTGTGATATCCAATTTCGTTAATTTCGAATTATCTCAGTTGGCGATGTCAATATTGCAAAATTGAAACGGAAAACTCTTCGAAATTTCCCTTCCGGGGTCTGGTAGAAAGATGCCATTACTTCCGGTACCTCTTAGCTTCTAAGCGGGGGAGGGTGAATATCTTGCACTTCCGGTGGTAATTAACTTAGCGGCAGTGTGAGTGGAAGGTACAACAAGTGTTTAAAAAAAAACTACATACCCGTCAGTATGAAATTCTGCTCAAGCATTTCCACGAAATATCTTGTTAAGTTTTCTCAGAGCTGCAGATCTTTGTTTAGAAATGTCAGGCGATTTCAATTATTATTTCGGCTTTGTAGTTGAGGAATTTCTCGAACTTGGGCATAACTTGGGCTTATTCTGTCCAGCTACTGCCTGAGCTGTTAAATTAAAGAATTTCAATGTTCATAGAAAGTAGAAAACCAGCTGGACCAAGATATGTGGAATCAAAGACCACTCGTCTCCTCGCATGAACCTTAAATAAAATATTTGGTCATACTGAATGACCACACAACTGATTAGACACCCTTCTAACATACACCTACAAAAAACGTCCAAAATCTTCGTGTTGGTTTTTCCCCGTGGCGCACAATTTTGCACTCTGAACAAATGAAAACGTTATATGATCTCATTGCATTAGGAACAATAGATGGCTTGAAATCACGAGGTAAATACCAGACGGGGAAAACTGAAGGGTCAACCAGACATCTAGAATTTCCCCTTTCGAAATTTAACATCCGATTTTCCTTGATTTGTTTGTAAAAATTGTGCCGATCTGCTTTTTATTGCTTTTTATAATATAGATAGGAGTCTACGCGCGCTCTGATTGGCTAAAAACCTATGTTTTATCAGAGTATAAAACATAGAAAAATCATGTTTTATTGTTTTTCGTCAGCTTTCCTCGAGTGCTTCGCGCGTCGTTGACTGTTCGTTGGCTATAACCACTCGTATCCAACAAGGGCGAATGGAATAATTGTTTTATTAAATTCCTTTTTAAGTATAAATCCACTGGACATTTCATTTTGATGTAAACGAAGTGAGGCGGGAAAAATTGTGGCGCGGTGTCCACTGCTTGAGTTGAATGAAACTCGCAAGGAAAGCGAGCGAGAGAGTTTTCTTTCGAAGATTTTCTTCGACAATCTCCTCTTAAATCGTCTATTCATGCTGGAACTTGATTGTGACAACAATTAAGGTTTACGGGAATATCCGAAGCAATAGCTTTTCTGGAAATTATACGCCTGGTTCAAGTCGAACGAAGCAAGGGACGGATGTCATCGAGACGTCTACTATATTATGCTGAGACGAAATTGCACTCGGTGCAGTCGGTGAAGTTTATCGAAGTTCAAAAAGACAAGATCAAGATTAAAAGGTAACAAACTTACCTGAAATGCTTAGCCTTATTTTACGTCGAACACTGAATGAAATTGTGTCAGTTTTCTGGTCTTCCCGTAAACTATTTTCTGCTTTTCATCTTTGTTTACTCGCTCTTGTTGTACATATTTTTAATTAAACTTTTCACTCGCGGTGTCTAAAATATCTATATCATAAAGCAAAGAAAGAAGCCTAAGCCATGTTTTATACTGTTATAAAACACTCCGGGTATTTGAGAACACTCGAGAAATGTAGAAAACATTCGCCTGCGGCTCATGTTTTCTACATTTCCCTCGTGTTCTCAAATGCCCGTCGTGTTTTATGACAGTATAAAACATGGCTTAGGCTTCTTTATTTGTTAAATAAAATGATGGGACGTCGGTGAAATTATTCCGTCTTGCTATATGTGGAGCGCCTCTTTAAAGAAAGCGTTTATTTCCGGTGGTTGTTGCTTCATCGGAATTGAAAACATTGTTTTACATCTTTCACTGTGCTTCGCAATCGATTGATATAATAATATTGTACCTAAGAGTGATCAAACCAAATTTCTCCTCAAAATAACTATACAACTCAAGCAAGCAGGTCAGGAGAAGTAAGGAATGATCACCAAAGGGGAAATGTGGACAAATGTATTGATATTGAAACAGATTCTCTCAACTTCTACTGTAGACATGTATGACCACCAGTAAGGAGAATTTGTATTTACATAAAAGGTTTGAACTGAAAGTATTAATTATAACATTTCCTCTTATTTGCTGTTTTCATAACTAAGAATCAATGTTAGTGTAGTTTTCTTTAATTTGTTTGCTATTGAAATCACGAAAGTTGTGGTACAAAGGCCATTAAACGAAAGCGAAAGTGGCGACCGTGCATTGAGGGTTCCGTATTTACCGTCCATTACAATTGTCAATTTACTCAACCAATTATATTCTCGGGCAAATAAAAGTTTTAATACGGCATTTATAGAAATCAAAGACGTCAGATTTCGCATTGTTAATCAAGACACACACAGCATCCATCGAGTTTGTACATCCCGACATATTACACTCGCATTGGACAGGTTCCCGAATACGTATTGATCAGTACTGAAATCAGTGAAATTTGTTTATCAAGTCTCTAAAGATAGCTACGTACGGGTATCGATATTACTTGTACTTACTTACAAATGTCCTGTGTTAGAGCTGAAGGCACTATAGTGTTTATGAAGCTCTCTCCGTTCGTTTGGCAATGCTCAATGCTCAACCCAAGCGCCCAAGCGACACTGAAGTATAAACAATGTTCGAGTAAAGCGTTATATGATCTGCCCACATTCCAAACTGTCTCCAACTTGAATGACTTGTGATCACACGACGCTTGGATCAACAAAAAGGTCAATAGCTCTGAAGTGATTGTTAAAAGTTCTAGAATTTTTCTTTGCTATATTTAGCTTTTTCCAACCCATCTTCTCGTTTCAACTTCCCTTTCTATTTTTTTTTTTTTTTTTGCCAAAAATGGCCGTTTTTCACTGCATAAGTAGAGTTGAACTCGGATATTTCGAACCGTCAAGGGAAGGGAAACAAAAAAGAGTTCGAAAAAGCCGATATATAAAAAATGACGAAAGAGCAAATCCCAGGGAATTGGAAATTAGTTTTAGCTCGAAATAAAGGGGAAATGGTTAATTTAAATCCCTCTCTCCCATATTCCCTCTCCAATCCAGGCAGTTCAGTCAAGTGGCTGATGAACGATGACTCGTAGTAAACCAATCAGAATGCGTGACCTGCAATATCCTTTCTACAGAAAATCTCGATGTGTTGCTCAACATCGCACTTGAAACAGCGATATCTTCAATTTAACATTTTTAACAATCTTTAGTCTGTTCAAGACGCTTGGTTAGTTGGGGAACAGCGCGAAGTGTGTGATTAGCACGAAGAACGGCGAGCGGGAAAAATGGCGAGGTATTTGGGAATAGAGAGGCTCCCTCGCCTTCTACGCCCCTACCCTTATTTTCTGCTCGCCGTTTTTCGTGCTTCTCCCCAACTGACAGTTGAGAATCAACCGCTTGTTTGCAAGTCTGTACATTACAGGGCCCAGTTGTTCGAAGGGTGAATAACGCTATCCGCCGGATAAATCGCTATCCAGTGGATAAATGCTAACAAAACAAACTACGCTATCCACTGGATAGTGATTTATCCGGTGAATAGCGTTATCCACCCTTCGAACAACTGGGCCCAGAAAAACAAAGACGACTGCAAGCTGAGAACAAGCCAGTACAAAGAAAGGTCGACGGTTTAATTCTCAAAAGCCGTGAGTGCAATATACGGAAAAAGCGTTACAACAGTGCTATTTCATCCCTTGGCCAATTAAAATCAATGACAGATCAAATAAAGGACATCCAGTGAGCACTTGAGGTCAAACGAGAGTTGCACTCTTGCGATCGTTCAAACTTCCATTAATCATTAATCATTGTTCAATGGTGCAAAAAGGATTCTGAATGAATATCTCTATAAAAAATTAAATAATCATCAGGATTATTTTAAAAACAACCGTAGTTTCTTGCCTTTGAACTTATCCAAAAATGAAATTTAACCCGAAAGTAGAGCATTTTAACAGCTTTCTTGTTTGTACCTTCAAAGTCTTTTAGTTCCAACAGTTGTTTATTTCAATGAGACTAAAAAATGTTTTGTGAACTTGTATTAAGAGGAAAATGAAAAACTACTTCTGCTGCCGCTACATCCGGGACAGCACTACTTGGCGGCAGACAGCGCATGATCCACAGCCATCATACAAGCGAACACAGTCAGCACCATCTTCGCCTTCACCTCCACCAGGTCCTCGGGCAGCGCGTACAATTTGGCGCCAATTTTTCGCGCCATGGAGATGGCGTACTTGGCGTTCGACAGTTTGTCTTCGTCTGTTTCTCCACTGGTGACCATGTTGTATTGTATAAACCCCGGCTTGATACCATCAATCAGGTCGATCACACATCGACTGCTTGCGATGTTGGCGTCCTTGAAGCAGCTAATTCTGGTGTCTTTCTCGTTTTCTGCCAGCTTTTCGTTGACCCACGCGATGATTTCCTCGTCTTTGATTGCCTTGTCGCTTTCGGCGCATTTCTGCAGGATGACCAATGTATACGCACGCATGGTCTGGTACAGGATACCCAATATCATCTTCTTGTTCACGTCCAAGATGTCTTTGCCTCCGATCCCGACCACCGAGAATTCGAGTTTCTTGGCGATCTCGATGGCGTAATTACAGTTTTCAAGCTTCTTCATTTTCTCGCTGATTTTCTTGTAAGGAGGCCTGTTCACCTTGCTCCAGTCCACTACGCCGTTCTTCACCTAATATATAAATAGAAGAAAAATTACTTGTGCCATTAGAATTAAGCGGTTTTCACGTGACTGTCAAAAATAGCTTGCACTTTCTTGGTTTGGCATAGCTACGTTCAGTGATTGGTTTATAAAAACTCCCGCCACTGCTGACACCAATCTGAAGTAAAACCAAAATTCAATCGTGACTTGCTCACACACGTTTTCCCGCGATGGTTATATATATGCATCATTAATATGGAGTTTTGATTGGTTCACTGGATTTTCTGCGTCTTTTGTCATTGGCAAGAGTGATTACTTTGGTTTTGGTTATACGACATCAGAAACCCATAAGGGTTGAAACGTGTAACTCCCTATGATTTGCATTGTATAAAGCGTTTGCACATTAGTTTACACTAAGTACCATATTTGGAAAATCACGAGAAACATGCAACCAATCAAAATTACTATATTTGGATTAAATTCACGGCGCGCGCTAGCTCGCGCTCGATGGTGTAATCTTGTTTTTGAACAAGATTAGTTGAATAAAGTTAAATTTGGTTAAATTCTCCTGTTTCATCTTCATGAAGTAGTCGGGAGAACTTCGTTTCGATACTCTTAATGAATTTCTTTAGTTTCTGTAAGAAATTTAACCCGTTTAGGTCGAAATTCAAGCAACTTACCGCAAAACCAAAAATTATGTTGTGTGTGTTATTACGTGTATAAAGCATTCGCGTACAAACTCTTCGTGTTTCCAAATATGGTACTTAGCAAAATGAATATTCAAACGCTGTGCGCGCGCATTACACGTTTCAACCCTTATGGGTTTCTCACGACACACAATCACTTCTATCTCTGCCAGGTAGATATTGGCGAATTATTGACAACTGAATTCTGATGGAATAGCTTGGCATCGCGTTCGTGTGAGTTGTAGCACGTTTTTCTGTTTAAAGATAATAGCTTTAAACAGAAAAACGGCGTTTGAGCAATCGCGCAATTTACAGATTGGTTAACAACAACGGAAAACATGTTCGAATATTTGCAAGAGAGCATTTACCCCCAAAAGACATGCATATATTTAGACCTCAAAGTGAAGGACATAAAAGCATGAAACAAAAACTGACACACACACTTTATTACCAAAAACAAATTAGATTTACATTTCAAACATATGTTAAAACAAAAATTGATATAACTAAAAAGTAAAACTAAAAAGGTAATTGAGTTGAGAAAAACTAAGTAATATTCACATATAGAGCGGTTTTCACTTGAGTGCCGAAAGTAAATTGCATTTGCTTTGGTTTTGCATTACTACGCTTAGTGATTGGCTTAAAAAACTGGCACCACTTTCCCAGCCAATCAGAACTAAAACCAAAACCAATCGTGACCTGCTCGCGCACGTTTCCCCGCGCTTCGTGCCAGCTACATGTATTTGCTTCGAGTTTTGATTGGTTCACTGGATTGTCTGTGTCCTTTGTGATTGGCCAGAGTAATTACTTTGGTTTTGGTTTTACGACACTCAATTGAAAACTGCTCTATATAAGGTTGTTAGGCACTAAAGCGTGAAAAAAGAAGGAAAAATTAGTATGCAATTAAAATGCTTTTGGAATACTGTAAAAACAGTCAGACGTTTTGGGGATAACCCCTTGTGTTTATGATTGTCTCAAAGACAAACGCTTGAGCTTACGCCAGATACAATGGATACGTTACCACATCAAACAGCTGAAGAAGAACACAGCCGTCATCCAGATCCAGGAACAGATTTTGCACAAACGGTCTGACACCCATGCTGTTCATCCAGTTACGGAACGTCTTCTCCTCCCGAGTCTCCTCAAGATTGGGCAGCTCCTCCTCGGCCGGCTCCAGGGCTGGGAAGTTGTTGAACAAGTTGCATACAAACGCCAGGTTCAGTTTGGCGTTTCCCTTGATGACATCTTTGGCGCGAACGAATTTGCGGCATTTCATCTTGACGGCGTTCGCCAGCACGAGTTCAGCAAGCTTCGTTGGGTCAGACTCGTTCAAGTGGGGTTGATCGACTCCCAAGTTAGCTGGGGCGATCTGAGAAGTAAAGTATTAAACTATAATGGTATATCACATAATTGTGCTATTTTGATGTAAAAGGGCGATGTTTCAATACTCTTAGCAACCTTCACTTTCGCATTTTGCCACCAAATTAAAAAAATCTTTCAAATAACAAGGTACTCTTTACCGCTAGTTGCGGCTTCTTGCTACTGTCAGAGACGCACAGCTTCATTAAGTTGCTTCATTGTCTAGTAAATGGCTTTAGTGAAAGGAAAGGTTTTCTAGGCCTAGTGACTATTGTGATTGATTACTTTTCTTTGTCCTGTGATAACGGGGTGCATATGAGAGGGTATATGGAAAGGTCAGGTGGCTATATTCCTAGCATATTTACAAGCATAATAGCTGCAATCGAGAACAATTTAGAACGTAACAGTTCATTTTGAGGTTTTATTCAAGGAGAATAATACTCAAATTTGTAAACAACATGTTTCAATCCCTGCTTACTAATCCATTTTACCTGGTGAAGCAGAACGCTGTAGCACTCCGCATCAGATATATCGCTTGAGAAATTAGCGACTCGCCGAACATGTCCCGCCTCTTGTAGCTGGTAGTTGAACCAGCGAAGCAGGATGGCTTCTGGTGGAAGGCGAAGGAGTTCCTCAATAGTCTCGTCATCTTGAACTAAGCGAACAAGGCCAGGGCATCTCTGGATGGTAAGCTGCGCGAACAGACCGATCTGACAAGAAAGTAAAGGTAGGAATATCAATCCAATGTTCGAAACAACATGATTTCCCTTCCTTCGCTACGATAGGTATTTTCCCGCTCTTTTCAGTGCCACGAATTTAACCGTCGGTCATTACCACTTGTTACATAATTTTCCGCTCTTTTCGTTTTTTATCAATTTTATGTTCACGCCCTTAACAGTGGCTACATAGTTTACCGCTCTTACCAACGTTTACATTTCTCCCGCGCTTGCTACACTGCTTACCACTGCTCGCATGCCTTCCTTGCTAGCGTTATATGCATAGCTTTGCCGCGCTTGCCGCGGGATCCATGTTTTCCCGCGCTTACCAAACGCTTGTTTTTTGCGTTTTGATTGGAATATTACACCATTTCCTCCTGTACAGTGAATGGTTCTGTTATAAATCAGTGTTTTAATTCTTGGTATGTTTATTATTACGATACTGCCTCCCTTCATACCACTTTATCATCGGTCTTTATCCCTTAAAACTAATGAAATCAAATGTAATCATTTAACTATAGAGTGGTAACAAAGAAATCTCTAAAGAAATTTCGTGCGACTGTGAAGCAAGTATAAGAAAACTATTGAGTAGTTTATCAGCCATTTCTCGAGAAATTGATTCTCATTTTCAGAGTAGAAACAATCCAGATTTGCTTTGATTTTTCTTATTAGCTCTGTCGGATTGGTTTAAAATGAGTCCCATACTCAATAAATCATCAAAACGTTTTCCCGCCCTCGGGCGTCGTTACGAGTACTCATTAGTTATTCCTGTTTTTACGTTTGCTGTGATTGGCCATGATTACTTTGTTTTGGATTTAGAACACTTAAAACCTCTCTAATGTGTATATAAGATTGATATTCTAGTAGATGACTTTCACGAGAAAAGAAGTCGTAAAACTCTAATCTATTGAACATACCCTGATAACTTGCCACAGTAAGCCAAGCACCAGATGAGGTTTGCCTTCAATCAGATCTTGCGCTCCAATGTTTACAATGTTACAACCGATAGCCATGGCGGAGTTCAACACCAGCGTTTGATTCTCGTGGATATTGTACACGTTTAATTTGGTCTTGTTGATGGCTCGTTCGTCCACTGTGCCAGGACACGCCCAGTTTATCAGCTTGCACATCACAATCCCGTCTTTCATGGCTTTGAAGAGAGCATCTTTTTCTTCTTCTTTAATCGGTAGGTACTTTCCTGTGAAAACAAAACGTTGTAAAGCATGCGACCGGAAATTCTGGTTAGGGGAGAGGCCGGCAGAGTCACTTTGCCTCCGCCCTAGTACCCCTGGTTTCATTTTGTATGCAAGTCTAGATCTGGCACTGATGAGTAACTAGGAACCCTTATGCACCTAGACTAGGCTTTTTCTTTAAATCTCTGTAAAATACTCATAAAATTATGAGGCTCATCTTTATGAGGCTCATCCTCCCCACCCCCTCTCCCAAGTAAACAATACTTCGTTTCATGTTTCAAAGTCAGCCCTTAAAAATAAAAATACTTAGAAAATATAAAAAAAAATACTAAATAAATGCTTAGATAATATCAAAAAGTTAAAGAATTCTTTAGGGGCCAAAACCCAGACATCCTGCGAAATTCGTATAAAGGGACAAACCATTTTTAAAAGAATTCTTGACAGGGCCTAGCACATTTTCAAAGGATTTCATTAAGGGTTAATTAAGGCATATTTAGTGGATTTCTTTAGGGGTGTAGAATTTTTTAATGGATTCTATAGTAGTAAGAATAAAACACGTGAAAAGACCTGTAGCATAATGCATCACGACATTGTTAATTCACTGAGAATATTTATGTGCGACTCGTGGGATAACATTAAGTCCTTATTTATTTAAGTAATTTTCGGCTGGAATTGCTTTTAGTAAAAAAACAACAACAATAACAACAGCAGAAAAAATAAACTATTATCTGCATCCCGAATTAGGGCCAGCTATGATTTGAAGCTATTTGACTTTACTGTGATCATATTAATTTTTATTATTGTTTTACTTTCGAGCACTGAAAAGGCTTCTCAATTTATAATCCGCCATGTTGGAAAACCGCTATTAAAAATGAAACTGCCTTACTATTTTTTTCTTTGACATCAAGTACTTATTTGTGTTGGAAAACGTCTGAAAGAAGGTAATCCTATATTTGTAAAAGCTTTTCAATAGAGTATAGTTATGCTTTTAATACATAAGCTTATATAAATGCGTAACTGAAAATTTGAAAAGCAGATCAGTTTCGCAACCTCCTAACTCGACAGTAAAATGGTTTCCATTTTTCGAAAGCAAATTTAAACGAATGAAAAACAAAATTCTCGTGGTTTTTTTTGAAGTTTTATTATGCTTTACTGATTTCCTACCTTTCAAATCAGGATCATCTTCCAAAACGGAATTTATCCAGTCACTAAATCCGATTTGCTCGTCGTCAGAAAACGAATGTCTTGTCCCTTCAGCCGAAGCCTTCGACGAGCCGCCAACTTCTTGTACACCCTTTCGATGGTCAACGGCCTTCTTATAAATACCACCAGCAGCTTTGGACGATAACTTGGAAAACAATCTTGTAAATTCGTCGAAACTAATCACTCCACCCTTTTTTGCTTGCGTTTCTTCTATGATATTTCTCAGTTGAAAGCCGGGGACATCTTCGCCGCAGTCTTTCATCACTTTTGCAAAGTCTTCGCATTTTAGTGCGTTTTCTTCGGCGTACTTGTTGAAATTCTGTTTCAATTCTGCCATACGAGCACTTGAGAACATCGATGTCAGTTCGGCCATGATGAAACTGTGGAAATTCTGTGCTCTCTGTAAGTATCAAGACTTTTTTTCTTCACTGCAAAACTCGACAAGATGATTTCTTTCTCTGTGTTGTTGACTGGCAGACCGTGACGTCACAATGATGTCGTCATACAAGACGTTTAACCTGTCAACAGCATGCGCGCGCAAAATCGTTTTTTGAAAACGCGAATTCTTTCCCGTCAGTTTAATTGTTTTCAGTTCGCTAAAACTATTCTTTTCTAAGCTAGCTACTTGTATCTTCAAAAAAAATTTATTTTCTTAACCCTCAGGATTGTATTGGGGTTCTTGGGGTTGGGAGAAGGGGAAGGGCCTGCTAGGTGGGTGTTAGTTCGTCCCCTTTTTTTCTCCGTTTACCGTGGTCCGACCGACCGACCCAACTTTTGGGTTTTCCAAAAAAAAAAAATAAAGTTGTGATATTAGAAATATCAAAGACTTGCTATTCTAGCGGTCGCTGGAAAGTCGTGGATGCTCGGAGATTGCAAAAGGGTGTTGGTGGCTCATCTGCAGGTTTAGCTTTTCTCAGTCGGCTGAGTTCAACCACTTCATTGATCTTTTGTTTCTCCATTGCCGCCATGTTGATTTTGTGATCAAGTTTCGTTTTTCAGGCCTTTATTTCCAGCTTGCTTTTTTTTTTAATCCGACCGACCGACCCGAATTTAGGAAACGCATTCGACGATAAACGGAGAAAAAAAAGGGGGACGACCATTTATGCTAGGGGGTGGGCTGGCAAGATTCATTATAGGCAAAACGAAAACATGTTGACCCCCTTCCCAACAAAAGAAAAACTTAATGACCCCCCCCCCCCCTTAGCCTACTAACAGCCAGTATTTATTTTGTAACAAAATAGCCTCGCATCCAAAAACAAGCTAGTGACGAAAACACTAGTGAAGGGGAAAGTGACAGTTAGGAGGACATCGTTCTTGTGCACCACAGTAGCTCAGTGTCCTCGGAGAGTGAAAACAATACGGAGGAAATTTCCCTGGTGCCAGTTATATTCCGCTAAACACGATCTGGACACAACATTGCAACATCATTTTCACGAAATCAAGACACACGATCATAATTGAATAGAAGTGTTTATAAGAAAACAGATAGCCCACCTCTTTGTCTGCAACATTTGAAGGTGACCCCCCCCCCTCAGAATATCCTGGATTTTTTCATGACCCCCCTCCCCCCTCAATTCTTGCCGGCCCACCCCCTGGCATAAATAATGAATGTTCCCTAAGGCTTATTGTGGAGCTCGAAATCTTCGTGAATGACCTAAACGTACCTATATAGAGTACTCTCCAATTCAAGCTGACAATTAACCCGACGGTGTCTGAAAAATTATCATTTAATTGTCACAAAAAGAAACTTTGTGGAAACATAAATTCCACAGCTAGAGCTATTTCGCAATCGATTTAAAATTTTGGAAATCATTGTCGGTTTTTGCGAGTTCTTATTGCTACAAAGATAACCGCGCAAAACACCGCAACCTACCCCTCCCCTTATTTTTCCGCGCTGTCGCTGACGTGTCAAAGTATTTTCTGCGCATGTCACAGTTTTCGCTGTGCGCATGCTCAGTCCACAAATAAGGAAAAATCCAATATGGCGGAGTGTTTGGTGGTGTTGATCAAATGGATTTAGTGAAAAATGTTTAAGAAGCTAAAGCAAAAATTAGCGGAGGAATCCGAAGGAGAGCAAAGCCCTCGGAGACAAACTTCACGCGAGACACAGGTTCATAATTTTGATAAGCTACACGCGTGAATGCATCTCTTGTGTGAAGTGTTTTAACTGATTTTGAAGAAACAATGATCTTGTCAACTTTTTATGTTGTGTGTAGTTTATTGAGCGCTGGAAGATTAACGTGCATCTTATAATTAATAATTTAGTCTCCCAGAGGGCCGGAGAGCAATGGAAATACGACTGGAACTCCGTCAAACACCGCAAATGATCGCGGAACTGCTCAAGGAAATGTGACAAGTTCGCCATTAGCGACTTCCAACACACCGCAGAGCAAATCGAAATCCACTCCGCGAGAAGTTCTCGATCGAGTTTACAACCTTCTTGACGCCAAGGTATGGTTTAAATTCCTCGCTGTGACGACTTTCTATAGCTGTGAGACCATTCGACGGCTGAAATCAGTTGTTAACGAAAAATTGTGCATGTCTATAATGGTCAATTGATCAGAACAATTTGATTAATTAAAACACCTGTATTTTTATTTGATCTTCTAGCACTCTCTATAAGTTGCATGTCGTGAATGCTCTACTCCTTAGTTTCTCTCTTAGTTTCAGTATCAGATTGTTTGGTGGAACTTCAGAATATTTAGTTGAAGATATATAATAATAGGCCTTATCACGGTTTTTCGACGCCATCTTGACAAGTAGGCAAAGTGGGTAGAAATTACAGTGTTTGTATGGGAATCCGACGGCAAATATCTTTTACAGAAATTGAATTCTAGACAACTTATGAATTGTAAATTAAGATACTAAGCAGAAGTTTTTATTCACCTAGTTTGAAGGTTGTAGCTGGGCTAGGCAGCGTTCAGTTATGTTTTTAATTTCCCATACATTTGTCTATAATTTTTCCCACGAACCTCGTCAATTTGCGGAAAAAATTATAGACAAATGTATAGAAAAATTAAAAACGTAACTGAACGCTTTCTAGCCCAGCTACATCCTTCAAACTTGGCAAATGCAAACTTTTTCCTAGTATCTCAACTTTACAATTCATAAGTTGTCCAGAATTCAATTTTTGTACAAGATATTTGCTGTTGGATTCCCATACAAACACTGTTATTTCTACCCACTTTGCCTACTCATTAAGATGGCGTTGAAAACCGTAAGTTTGTACATTGTACATACATGATCTAATAAACACCCGGGGCGTCTTAATTTTTAGGGGTCCTGAGGGGGGCATTAAATAGATATGAGGCGTTAATTAGAGAGAGGCGATTACAATTTAACTGTAACAACATCAATAAAGCAAAAAAAGATGCGTAGTTTGCTCGGGGAATAAGATAGAA
This sequence comes from Oculina patagonica, assembly GCF_052425735.1. NCBI lineage: Eukaryota > Metazoa > Cnidaria > Anthozoa > Scleractinia > Oculinidae > Oculina > Oculina patagonica. The sequence goes on from NC_135764.1 coordinate 26,753,208, forward strand.
ACAGAGTGTGAATGGGAGTCTTATCTAATCTGCGCTAATGCAAAGCCTAGAGACATCGTTCATAGTTTGATATCGATGTCTTCATTGTCATAGGAGTCAACCATGTTCGCATTGTTGGCATCTTCGATGTCCAAGTCAAGCAAACACTAAATTAATTGAGTGATTTTACTTTATGAAAAGTTTCCTTGGTTTTCAAGGTGATTCTTAGGAGGCTTCTATTAAACACGGGGTGTTTATTAAAGAGTGGCGTCTAATACAAACTAAATGTCAGAGGAGGCGTTTATTAGATAAGAGGCATTTATTTGAGAGTGGGGGTTTATTGTATCATTTACGGGAATTATGTCACTGTTTTAGTATATACCGTACTTAAACAATTAGCCACCTCCACTTCGGTGAATAGTTGTTAGATAGTTGACAATCATATGGAAAGTAGTACAAAAAATGAAAGTTTTCAGGATCAAAACAGACCCAGTTTAGGCAATAAGAGGAAGCAAGACTAGTTTCTTCTCATTAAAATTTGTAAGATTATTTGGACTGAAAAAAGAAAGAAGGTCGTAAAAATCTTGCCAATTTTTCTGCTGGGCATTTGTTTGTGTTAATTGAAATTTTGTAATATTGTTTTTAGCCTGGTCAAGTAGACTCAAGAAATGGAGAAAAGCCACACTCAGGTGAAACAACTCCACCAAAGAGCACAAGCACTCCCAGCAAATCCCTGTCACAAGACAGCGTGAGCGACACTGAAACTCCCAAGAAAACTGTTGAACGTCAAGGATCAATCCCGCCATCCAGTCCCAGCTCTGTTGGAGGAAGGTCTGATGTTGAGTCTGATGCGGAGCAAGGTAGCGGTGGTACACCTGCACGGATTGAAGGAGCGACGAAGGAGGAGGTTGTGGCCATGTTTAGGAAACAAGAGCGAGTCTTGGCCCGTTATAAGACCAGATTTTCAGAGGTACATTTTGTAATTGTTGGACTATTTCGCTAAGAGCGACTAATGTTTTATACTGTAAGGTTAAAATGAATAGGCCTTATCACAGTTTTTCGACACCATCTTGACGAGTGGGCAAAGCAGCTAGAGATTACAATGTTTGTATTGGAATCAGACGGCAAATATCTTTCACAAAAATTGAATGCTGGACAACTTATGAATTGTAAAGTTAAGATACATGTACTACGCAAAAGTTTTTACATGAATTTGCCACGTTTGAAGGATGAAGCTACAATGTAGGTTAGAAAGTGTTCAGTTCCATTTTTAATTTTCCATACATTTGTCTGTATTTTTTCCCACAAATTGACGTGGTTCGTGGGAAAAATTATAGTCAAAATAATGTTTGGGAAATTTAAAACCTAACTGAACGCTTTCTAACCTACATGTCTACAGCTACATCCTTCAAACTTGGCAAATAAAAACTTTTGCCTAGTTAAGTATCTTAATTTTACAGTTCATAAGTTGTCCAGAAGTCCACTTTTTGTAAAAGATACAGTGTATTTGCCGTCGGATTCCCATACAAACCACTGTAATTTCTACATGCTTTGCCTACTCGTCAAGATGACATCGAAAACTGTGATAAGGCATATTGGAACACCATGCACACATCTAAATGTACATTTTGTAGGGTACATGTACAATAACATGCATAGTGTAATGTACTGTAAGTATGATTCTTACCAGTTGTTCATGAGTAAGCAGTGTGGTACATGTAGATTTTTAATATAATTATGTGAATTCAGATAAGACATTATCCAGTAAATTATGTGAATGTCATGTTCTGTTGTTCAAGAAAATATCTGTTGTGAGTTAATTTTAGTTTTGGTTGAATTTTCCTTTGATTGTTATTTTCCTTTATATGATAAGTGCAAATGCGGCCTTACACTACTGAAGACCTGAAAAAAATTTTCAGGCTCTGAGCGGGAGTCAAACCTTTGTTTGAGAAACATAATAATGAAATATGAGTCAAAAGAAAATCAAAATCAAACTTGTTTGAAAAATTTTAAACCGGATATTATTTAAACCACATGCTCCTTTATGGATTTTTGTTTGTAATTTTTTTTAACTGCACATTTAAACAATTCAATAAAATTAATATACTGCAAATTCAATAAAATTCCAAATAATACTTGTAAGACAAACAGATTATTCTACAGTATGTTGTGTATGCTTTCATCCTGAAAGTTCCCTCAAATTGCACCACCTGTGCGTATACTGTAAGTCAAATTAATTCGGTTACACATGTAGATTTGTTTGCCTGCTTGTTTGTTGAAATGTTTACACATTGCAAGTGTTTTTCATGAAGCCATATTTTTTTTTTACCTAACAATGGATTTGTACAATATTTATGATCTTGGCAAAAACAGCATAATAAATTATTAATTTTTGCAGTTTTAAAAAAGTGCATAAAAATCTTTTTCATTTCAGTATCTGCATTTCAGTCTTAAAAATTTTTGATTATTGTGATTGCTGTCAAACTTGTTCGATGTACATGTGCTTTATTTATTTACAGCCGTTACAGTCACACAATATATTTCCATAGTGACCTTGCTTGTTGTCACAGTATCATACACAACTGTATGATACAGTACAGTAATGGAATATTGAAAAATGAGATTTGTGTCCTTTGAAGACAATTTGTCCTTTTTGGGCAGAAGTAGCTAAAAACGAGCTTGCACTTTACTCTCGTATACATTGTACAGTCATGTGCATGTATGTCTTGACCCATTCATGTGACCAAATGTTACAGAGTGTACATTGTACATACTGTATCTGTAAGAGTCAACTGCATTCACGTACAACAGTTAAAAAGTTTCATGTGGTCAACATACATACAGTACCGCTGTACTTAATTATTACATTACATACATGTACTTAATTATTTTCTGGAAAAATATTTTGTTCATTTATTACTTAGATTGAAGTAGGTGTACAGCAAGGAAGTAATCAAGTAAAAATTAGTAATTTAAACAATAATAGCAAACAAATGAGCACAAAGAGCTGTTAAATTCTGTTTTTCTTTTTCCATTGCAAGTTGTTCATAAAAAAAGAATAATTTTCATGTAAACATAATAGTTGTTAACTTATGTATTCAGTGAGACAAGACATTTAAAATGAAAATTATTTAGTTTTTCTCTTTTCATTACAAGTTGCAAAGAAAAAGGAGTAATTTTCATTCATCAATGGTTGCCTAGGTATTCAGTGAGGCAAGACAGAATGCTCCGCAAACAACAAATGACAGTTGATCATGTGGTCAGACAAATATGACACTTGAAAAAAATTCAATGATTTTTGCATATTTTTTTACATGTATGCAAATTAGCCTTAGAATAAACCTACAACACACACAATAAGCTGCCATGAAATTACAGGTTTTAAATCCTCTAAAATCAACAGATTTGTATCTGCTGTTTGGGGCAACACAATGTTTAGTACAAATTCTCCCTCTGTTATAGATTTTTAAGGATTTTCTCATCTGTAGCAGAACAAAATGTACATGATTGTTCACACTGAAGACAAAGGATTTTTACATGGCTTAATGATTGCAATCTGTTTATTATAAATGTCTGATCTTGAACACTACAATGTAGCACAGCCATTTTGTTTTTTCCGCAACTGGCAAATTATGTTTAGAAGAATGGTAGTTCATGTTCAGCTTTCGAACTTCAAGAATTGTTTTACTTGTGGAGACACACAGCTTGTGACACCGAACGAAATTTTGATATTGAAGTTGTAATTTTGGTGACAATGGTTTTAACATGTTTTCCTGTATGGGAAGTCAACTTGATATGGAGGAAAGAGAGAAAAAAGCTCTAAGAAAGGTACACAGTCATTGTACATGAACATTTCATGTAGTTGTCCATTAAATTCTCTACATGTACAGTGAAGTTAATACTACCACAATCTAGGATATTATTGTGTCAAGATGTCAATGTAGAGTTCTAAAGAGGGAAAAACACATTTGTTCAGAAATTACTTGTATTTTTAGTTTGAAAGAATCCATGTAAAGGAAGTAAAAATGTTTTGCAACTTCTCATTTATTATTTTTATTTTTTCAGGTTGTTGAGGCATACAAGAATCTGCAAAAGGAAAATGAAAAGTTGCAGGTACATGTACATTTGTGACATGAAACTGTATACCAAAATTATTGATTGAAAACATTCTGTTTCTTTGTAAATATAAGTATTACATTTGTGAAATATACTTGCTTAATATATAATATAAATGTGATAATGTGTAATCAATATTTTAATTATGACAGAAATAAACTGTTCTGTGTGCCGTGATTTTAATAAAAGATTATTTGACTGTGCATTATATAGGGATATAAATAATACGTGGAAGGTGGAAAACATACATGTACAATAATGATGTCACTTAAACTTTTCTTGGTTTTTCCAGCTGAAAGACCATTGATGGTTAGTCTTTATCTTTAATGTCACCCAAATTTTCTGCCTGTGATCAACACATTTTTGCCTGTTGGAAATCGTTCATTTACAGTGTAGTTACATCCCTGAGTATAACTGAAACTATATTGTAATTGCATGTGGTTACAGTTTACAATGCTAGACAAGTGCAGTTGTGATGAAGAATGAAATTCTCAAAACTATTGTATGTACTGTAAATATATAATATATTGCTACATTTATTTAAATTGCAGAATAATCTCACTCAAAGTCAGGACAAGTCTCTTAGAAGAATATCAGAAATGAAAGAGGTACATATTATTTTCTGAACATGTATAAATTTTATAATTTAAAAGTTTAACCAATGTTTTTGTATGTGATATTGTGTACATATTAGTTCAGTTGTTTACTTGTTACTTTTATCCATTGCAAAGCAGGACTGAAGGCATTGAGCCTTAACCCTAGGAAACCTCAAATGGGTGTATTGTATTAAAAAAATATAATAAAATAAATTCTGATTATAGTTCATTTCTATTAAAAAAGTGAAATAATGCAAGTGGATGTGACATTCTGATCGGTTGAGTTACATGTACATGTACTTATCTACTACATTGTATTTAACAATTACGGTAGTTAATGCTTTAGCATGCACTATCCAGTCATGGACCACGCAGGAAGTTTGGAGAGCACGAAAGAAGCGTAAGAGTTGCCCAAGGTGATAGCGGAGGGTAACTCTACATGTAGCTTCTTGAGTGCTCTCCAAACTTCCCAAGTGAACCATAACTGGATAGTGCATGCTAAAGCATGAACCAATTGTTTTATAACATTGACGATGGACTTGTGCATCAAAACCAGCCACAGGGAAAAAAAACTAACTGTGTTTATTGTGTGCTGTGTGAGAAAATAAACACAGCGGTAAAAAATTCACATGTACAAGTTTAAACGAATGGACAGGTGCAGTTTGTGACAAATGGCTAATAAATTGACCAAGTTTATTCGGTGGCAGAGCGCAGGAAAAAATCTGACGAAAAAGCAAATACAGCAAATGCTGCTGTTGATTCTGTGGTTAGTATAGTCACGAGTGGAAGAAATGAAAACGAAACAACCTCGAACAGCCGAGCAGATTCCAAGGGTTAAAACAGTCAAAGAATTCGCTTCCATGCTAAGTTTAAAATAAATGTTTTTCTTTTGAAAACGGTAGTTGAATGAATCGCCCAATGAAATAAATTTTTCTCGAGCAGCAAAAATCACAACAGAGCCGTAGACGCTTTGGTGTACTCTCAAAACGCAAAAACTTTTGTTTGGTAGCTTGGTTTTAGTGCCATCGAACTGTTGTCATTCATGGTTGGCCCATTCTTCCACGTTAGGGCCATGAAAAAAATGATTTTCGTCCTTCAAGACTCGCGCATTAGTTGTTGTTGTTTGAATGAAGAAAAGCACAAAAACAACTTTGACGGCAAAATCAAATTTATTTTCTCTTTTGCATTCCGTCTCGTAATAAGAAACAGCTTACCTTGTAGCTCGTATCCTTGAAAAAATATTGAAAGGATTCACTTTCCATATTCCGAAGATAAGATATCATCGCTTTCGCGAAATACAGCGTGTGAGCTTTTACTCAGTGAGATTTTTACTCATTAATTACGTCATCAGCGTGCACTATCGGGTTTTTGAGCACGCTTACGTACAGTACCGCTCAGAAATAAGCGTCCATCGCATACGCACATACGCAGACGCGCATACGCAGATACGCACATACGCAGACGCGTGTATGCAACGAAGCATACATACGCACTTCTTTGTTATTCATTCCTCTAAGTTTTCTTTGTGTTGTATTGTTGGGAAAAACAAAAGAAAAATCTTTGCGAGAAAAACTTTAAAAGGCGGCAGACGATCGAGTAGTGTTTGTCTTGCCTTGAAGTACGTAGTTTTAGGACGATTATCCTTCGGCATTTCGAGACAAACAGACAAGAGTTTTGTTTACCTAACATGTAACAAGATTCAGCTGCTCATAAACGTGAACTTCCCGATATTTCAATCTCGAAAGGGTCGCTCAAGTGTTGAAACGAAAGAAACCGATATGCTTTTATTCGACAACAAATCGATATGAAATTATCCGAGTTTTTTACTTCTGCACGCGCCGTAGAGAAGCGAAAATAATTATATCTCTGGTTCTAAGAATTGATTACTGAATTTGATTGCACGGCTCTGCTACCTGTAGCTATGTTATAGCAGCCATTAGTATACAAGTTCAACCAAGCTTGGAATGTGCAAAGATCAATCATTTAAACTTTAAATGCAAAATAAATTGGAAATCGTTCAATTGGACTTACCATGTTTTTGTAAGAACACTACTTTAAAAATATCTACTGGAGCCATCAGTCTGAGTTAAAATCTGCAGACTTAAGATTTTACAAAAAGTTACTGTAGGAGCTGACATGTGTATGTTATTTTATTTCGTGAATGCATAGACAATCGAACTTGAAAAACAAGCCAAGATGCATTTGGAAGAAACACTACAGTTGTCACTAGATGAAAAAGAAGACATCATCAAAGCACTTCAGACTCAGGTACATGTAATTACGTTTACTTATTTCCTTGATATTGTTTTAAAAGAAGTAAATTAAAGTGGCTACATGACATTACATAAACAAGCTAAATGCAATGCTTGATGTTATGTTTCAGGTTCGTCTTTTGAAGCAACAAGGGGTCCGTGCAATGCCTGGCGCTGATGCTCTTGATGCTGGGTTAGGTAAGTTAAGAACAGCCAAGTAATATTTACATACCTGTACAACTGTGAAAGTCTGTGTTCAGGCCTCTTGGCCCATCAGGCCAGAGCTTTTTATGGTTTCAGAAGCATGAAATGACTAGGAGTATGTCTATAGTGCTATACTCCCCCCCCCCCCCACAAAAAAAAAAAAAAAAAAAAACCTGGATGGGATACTAGTCCATTACAGGGTTAATCTCAGAATTATATTTACTGGTGCATATTTTATGCACTTGGTAGAGAGATGCACTTTCGTGCCTCCCTGCTTGGTTTCTGCACTACCAGGGCTAAAAAGAAAAACTTAAATTCCAGCTTGCTCAAGCAACTCTTACATTTTGCTTACCCAGGGAAGTTACAGCTGTATGCACTTGACAAAGTTTTCACACCTTAAATCACAATTTTGTTGGTAGACAGCTTGCCTGCATTCTTGCCCATCAGGTGAATGAGCAAGAAAGTCACTTCTCCACCAGACAAAAAAAGCACTTGTCCTGGGCAACTGGATGGGACTTCTGTCTTGACCTAACCACTGCTCATTGTAAAATTGAGTATACTTTTTTTTAATTATTGCTTGAATTTTATTGAAGGTTCGCAGAGTGACGAGGAGAAGCTAAAACAACAGAGTCTTGTGGATAAGGTAATAGGGAAATTATACATGACTGCAACTAACATGACTCTCCAAGCAGTTTATACATGTGCTGTAACAAAAGCCAATTGTCCTTCAGGATTTAGACATCCTGTTTCATGTACCTACCAGCCACAATTACCGGTCTGACTTCCAGGAGCCCTGAATTTCCAAACTGGATGAAATTTCATTTGAAATGAAGTACATGTACATGTATCATACAATGTGCATTCTTCTGTGCACTGCTTTTATTTATTGTTACCGGTATGTACATACCACAGTAAACACACTAAGCTAAAGACTAAAGATTGATGAAAGGTTCAGGGGTGGATCTAGGGGGGTGTAGGGGGTGTGCACCCCCTCCCCTCAGATGACCTGCAGCTTTCAAGTACAACTGGTATTCTGCCAAAGGAACTGTGTGGTTTATTGGTACACCCCTCCTAGAATAATTCTGAATCTGCCCCTGAGGCAAACACTCAAAATTTTGACAGAACTACCTTGAAGGTTCATGTGCAATTATAGTGAATTAACAGTTTGTATTGATTTCTTAACAGATTGATGGCCTTCAAGCTCTTGTTGACCAACAAGCTCAGGAACTAAATGAGCACAAAGTAAGAATGTGCAGTTACAGAAAATATCCATACCCACCCCATGGAAAGTCATTGGAAATTCCTAGGGGGTGGAGGTCTCAAAAGCCAAAATTTTTAAAGGAAACTATGGGACTTAACTGAAATTTCCAGAGGAGCGATTTTTAATTAGGTTTTACAGTATGACGTGATTGGTTAACTTTGTTTCAACTGTCCCGGTTCGAGTGTTCACACTGTAACTAGATTTTAAATTAGATTATTGTTTATAGTAGATTTTTAACTTTTAGTACACAAATTTATTAGTTGAAAAACTATTATGTGTCACCCTCGATAAATAAAGTTTGATTGTTTGACTGATTGACGCCTCACATATTCAGCTACCAGCCTTTCTTTGCAAGGAATTGCTTTCATTTTTTTGTGTTTTCCAGGGAATACAACTGAATTTTTATTATTGTTTTGTTTCCTTTAGGAGCAGTCCACAAAACAAGATCATCTCATTTCCAATCAAATGAGGGAAGCCAAAGCCTTGATACTAAGACTTGAACAAGAGAAAAAGGTCGCCATCCAGGACATGATGGACAATCTACAAACCGCTCTCAGAGAAAAAGATGAGGCAGTGAAGAATAGTAACGAAATGAAGCAAGCTCTTCAGGAGCGCGAGGCTCAGAATGAAGAAATGAAGAAAGAAAAGGACGAGTTCTTTCACAAGATGGAGAAGCAGCTTGAAGAGTCGGAGAAAAGAAGAGAAATTGCCGAGCTGAAGAAAGAGCGAGAAATACAAGAGATGACTGCAAAGTATGAGGCTGCTGCAAACGCAGAGGAAAATGAGAGGAAAGCAATGATGGAGAAGTTAAAGAGAGACAAAGCAGAGGTTGTGGCTGTCATGCAGAAGGACAAGAATGAAAAGCTGGAGGAAATGCTTGTTGCCAAGGAGATGGAGCTGCAAGAGGCACTGACTAAGAAAACAAAGGAAATGGAGTCACTGCTGCATGCCAAGGAAGATGAGATGAGAGCAAAATATAGTGAGAAGGTACAGTATGTTCATTAACATTGTATCAAAAACCTGGAAAAAAGTCTTAGTTGTGTTGAGTTAAGGTACTTAGACATGAAAGGTTTTGCTTGGGGGACAGTGACATGTTGCAGCCACATGTACTAAACATGTTGTAGTAGGGATAAAATGCAACATCATCGTCATCATCACTACCACCACCACCATTGCTTTCTTGAGATAGGGCCTTGGAATCCCACTTACAGGGCTGCAAATAACTTTTTTCACTTGAAAGGACATAATTATGTCCTACTACAGTGTAAGACACCATCTTGGTCAGACAAAACAAAATTGTGGTCGGACATCTCCAAAAACAAAAGGCCACTTACAAGTTACTGTATCACTTATGATTTATGATCATAAATCCGGACATTATGTCGGACCACAATTCTGATTTCGTCGGACACAAACAAGTTTTGGTCAGCCAATGTCCGATGACCGACTGTTATTTGCAGCGCTGCAGTTACCACGTAATCGGTTTGATTGTGTTTGTTTTGTTTTGATTTTGCACAACCCCGCCAGCATCACATCAGCGTTTTGAACCAAACTCTGCCCGTTTCATCATTACTGTTCTTCTTCAGGTCTCACATACACACACCAAGAAAAGGTAAATGTTGAAGGGACACACCTCCTCATACATGTATGTGATGATAGTTTCAAGGGATGTGTTGCTACAACATGCCCTGCAGCATGCCCCTAGGTGTGTAAGCCGTACGTGGAGAGTGTTAACCTGTTAATACTTTCAATGTAACATCACTGTGCATTTAAGCAAAGACAAATCTACCCGTACAGTGTGTACAGGTGTACACATAATTTCCGGACTGGAATGTGTACAAGTAACTCCAACCCTCCAAGTTGCCAGCCTGGCAACTAAAATTGAGAAGAAGGATTGAAAGCGTGAGTTTAATTAAGTGACTAATATTAATTTTTTCACTGGCAACCAAACTTGAGCATTCGGTGGCTAAACGGCCACTAAGGGAAAAAAATAAACTTGGAGGGTTGAACTCTATAAGATGACAGATGATAATGAAACAACTTGTTTCTTCACAGTAATAACACTTTGCTGACAGAACCAGATGTCAACAAATCATGTCTAAGCTACTGCATTTTCGTTGTGTGATTGTTCTTTCCCAGGTTAAGGAGATCGAGATTGCAGTTGACGAGAAAGAGCTGCAGAAGGAAGCGGCCTTGAAAGAGAAGGAAAAGGAACTACAAGCGCTGAGGGTGCAGCTGGAATCACTGTCACAGAATCTGCAAGAACGCACCTCCGAAGCCTCAAGGAGCGGACATGAGCAAGCTAGTAAAGTGTCCAACCTTCTGGCTGAGCTGCAGAAAGTGTCTGTTGAAAAGAAAGGCAAGTGAAATAAAATCCTTGCGATTGATACAACACAATAAAAAATTAGATACGTTCTTACAGTATGTTCTTACCAGAACGAGAAACTCAATCCACGGTACGCAGAAAGATGTGGACTGGTACATTTACCCACAGCTCTTAGCCCGCGAAAAAGCTGAAAACGCTTATAGAAACGCAAATTAAAGTTCTAAAAACTTAAAACGCAATGCTGTTCGTACAGGGACAAATTTCGGGAAAATATTACTTTCTCTGTTTCTATTGGCTGTGTTAGGTTCGCAGGGTATTGTGGTAAAATGTTCAGTCATTATCTTTTTCTTACGGTGAATTGTTGTTTTACGTACGTATATGTTGACTGCTATAGAATTCTCTGAAACTGTAATGACATTGTCCTAGAAGGAAACTGGATGTTGTTCACACTAGAAGAATAAAGGGTTAAGGGAATTGTTGCTACCAGTAACATCTGTTCATTTTTAGTGCAGAATGCACTTTTGTGATGGTTTGGTGGGCTGTCGTCTTCTAAACCCCTAACGCGCTAATGTGTAAACTTTTAATCACCAATTAATTAATTAATATCAATTAATTAATTATTCCTTGTGGAGGGGGTGGGGGTGGGGAGTACCTGACCGTACCCCTAGGTAAAACCTGGAGCACATCTACGTTACTTTCATATGAAGATCTCAAACGTATATATTTGTTTCAGAAAACCCTTTGCTCTCCTTGTGGTACTACTCAACGTAATTTACACCAAACGCATGCGCAGATTAGTCCACGTTGTTTTCTGGAACTATCATAAACATCGCTTGTATTGCGTGTTTGCGGTAGGCTTCCTGCAGACTTCTTGGCGCCAAGTAAAAACCGCAAATTAATTAAATTCGATTTTGAGACTTTCACAGCGCTTTCGTAATTAGGTATGCAAAAACTTGCACCGGGATTTTTTGGCGTGAACACCTGATAACCAGGAAACAAATATCCTAGCTGTACTGCGTTTTAAAAAACCTGTCGAAAAATATGTTTTTTGATTAGATTTGTTTCTTTAGTTTTTGAGAATCGTCTTTCGTGCAGTCTAAACCGTAACTTAATTAAATTAAACAAATGTCATCGATGCCGCCGTAAAACAAACAAAAAACAAAAGTTTCATGTTATCGCATTTTCAAGGAAGACAAAAGTATTTTGTTACAAACGAACAAAAGTGTCGTGTTACGTTTGCAAAGATTAGCGTAAGGAACACCTGGGAAAGAATACAAGTAGCCTGTGAACAGTTTTTCCGAAAGTAAAATAAAGCAAATAAACACGAACATATATAAAACATCATACTTTCAATTGTTCCATATTGCATTCTGCACTTACCAAATCATCGAGATTTTTTTTGGCAGATTTGGAGCAGAAGCTGTCAGAGAATCAGCAGAAACTGGATCAAGAACAGGTGGGGGTTTGCTTTTGTCCTTTGTTTTGTTGTTTGTTACAGAGTACAGCATGGCAGAGTGCACAAGCGCGAAATGTGGCAACACGCAGTGAGGTGTTTTCAACAAAACAAAATGGCGGCCACGAAAAGGTTTCGGTTTGTGTCTTCGCCATGTACATTGTATATTACAACAAAATTTTGGCACGCCCTCGCTTGTGGCAAAATGGCCGCGCGAAGTCTGGGCCCAGATCTCGCACGGCCTTTTGTTCTTTCGCACTCTTTTTGGCTTCAAGCTTGACGGATTAAGAAAAGGGAGGGCCTGTTCGTAGCCTACAGACTAGAAAAACATCTGACACTGCTGAGTTCAGATCATTTGCTAAGAGTATCGTTCTCGCAAATTTCTTTGCTTGCAGGCAAAGATCGCGGAGATGATTCAACAGCATAGCAATCTTTTGCAAGAGAAACAGGATGAGCAACAAAAGGTTTTGGCCAAGTTCAAGAAACTACACCAGACTAAAGTCAATGAAATGACTGAGAGTGTAAAGAAATCTGAACAGAAAGCGGCCGAGCTGGAGAAACAGCGGAAAGCTATGGAAGAACAACACGTGAAGAATTTAGAAGAGAAAGAGCGACAATTTGAAACGGAGAAACAATCCGAGCTCGCTCGGGTTTCCAAGCGAATGGAAAGCAAAACAAATGAAATGAAGAAGGTCGTCAAAGAACTCAGAACAAAACTAACTGAGAAAGAAAACCAGGCAAAGGAGCTTGAGGAAAGAGTTAATGCTATCCAGCAAGAAAGCGCTTCGGAGAAAAGTGCGAGCGTAAATGATTATGAAAAGAAAATTGCCGACGCTAATAAAATGGCTGAGAATCTTCGCCAACAGTTGGCACAGAGAGACAACGCTGTCAGTGAGCTTGAGAATAAATTTAAGGAAAACGAAAGTAAGAAAGTAGGCGAAATCGAGGAGTTGACGAAAGATAGGGACAATCGTTTGAAGGAAAAGGAGAGAGAACTGGTCGATGTTAAAGGAAAACTTACTGAGAAGGAATACTACTCCAAGGAACTGGAGAAACAACTTCTTGAAATGAAAACAGAGAAAGACAATGAAATCCAGGCTGTTAAGCAAAAAGCCATTACTAAAATAAAAGAACTCGAGGCTGGATTTAACAACAAACGCGAGGAGGAGATTAAACTGTTTCAATCTGAGAAGGAGAAGGAACATACGGTGGTGAAAGAGATTGAAACTAAAAAGAACGAACTCGAGAGAATAAACACCGAGCTTAAAGAACAATTAAAATCCTCCACGGAAAGTGAAAAGAAGCTAAAGGAGGAATTGGAATCTCTCGGCAAGAAATACAAAACTCAACTTGAAAATTTCAAACAGAAATACCAAACTGACGTTCAAAAGTACAAGGAGCAATTGCTTCTTGTTGAAGAAAAGAGTCATCAAGACGCTTCGGAAAGCAAGAGCAATTACGAGAAAAACCTAGCAAGTTTAAAACAGGAATACGAGCAAAGTATTCAGAAACTGAAAGAAGAGAAATTACTTATTGATGAGCAGTGGAAACTGGAGTTGGAAAAGGTCCGCTCAGAACTAAATAACAAAACGGCTGCCAGCGAGAAATTCCTCGGTGATAAGGAGTCAGAGCTTGTTGATTTGAATAAAAAGGTTGAGAGTTTGACAAGCGAGCTAAATCAACAAAAGGAACAATCACAAAGGAATATTGATGAACTTTCTCAGAGTATCACTCTACGAGATGAAAAGATTGGGAAACTGAAAGAAAGTTTGAAACTCGAACAAGAAGCACTTAAAACTCAGAAGAACCAACACGAGCTGGAAAGAGATTTGAAAGAAAAGGAAGTGAAAGAGTTGTTGAATAAAATGGAGAAGGAATTCCAAGAACAACTACAAGAGAAAGAGGAAGTTGTCAGAGAGAAACTTCACGAATTTGCACAGCAACATGACATGGGTATCAAAGATGTAACGGCTAATTTGGAAAATATGAGGAAGGAAGAACTAGCGAAAATCGAAGATCGGCATCACGCCGAATTATCTGAACTGAACCTTGGCTGGGAGAACAAAGTTGTGAGTATACGAAAAGAGAACGAAGAACAGATGGAGAAACTGTTAAATGAAGCCAGAGAAAAAGAAGAGAATCTTACCAAAGAGAATGTCGACTTGAGAAATGAAATCACCAAACGAGAGAAAGTGCAGCAAGTGAAGACGGAAGAGTTACAGCTCAAAGTGAACAGCGTGTATGAAGAGAAGGAGGCCGCTGTGAAGAAGGTAAGAGAATTGGCCGAGGAAAACAAACGTTTTAGACAGCAAATCGACAATCTAAACATGGAAATGGAAAGTAGAATAAGCGAAATGACAGAAAGTCACAAACACGACCTTGAGGACATTAAAAACCAGTCTTTGAAGGATGTTGAAGAACTTGCAGAGCAGCAAAAAAGTGATTTAGCGAGTCGCGATAGTGAAATGGAAAGTGCCAAGAAGGAGGCTGAAATGCAGTTGAACGAAGCCCTGCAGAGGCATCAAGCAGAAATTGAAGAAATGCGGGATAGTTATCAGGCGAAGCTGCAAGAAATTACCAATACCTACCAACAGGATTTGGCGCAAACCAGACAGATTTATGAGAAACAGAACATTGAAATGGAAAAGCTCAAGAAGTACCACGAGATTGAGCTGAACGAGCTTCGGAAAGGGCATGCGAAGCAAGTCGAAGAAATGCTGAAAACTGGCGAGGATGATAAGAACAAGTTCACTAATCTGGAGCAAGCACACCTTGATGAAGTCGAACGATTGAAATCGAGGATTACGGAACTGGAGGCTGAAAGTGCCAAGCAAGTTGAGGAGTTTACCCGAGCCACGGAAGAACGAAGTCAAAAGTTTGCCACCGAGGAGGCAAAGTTGAGAGAGCAGTTTGAGCTTCTGAAGGCCAAGATTTCCGATGCAGAGACACAGCATCGCAGCAAAACTGAAGAGTTGCACAAGTCTTTTGAAGAGAATGAGAAGAAATTTGGCAGTGAAGAGGCAAAACTAAGGGAGCAAATTAATGAATTGAGTAGATCTTCTGAGGAGAAGAAAACGGCGTTTGAAAACGAAGAAAAGAAGTTGAAGGATCAAATTCGCACTCTTGAGGAAAAGCTGGGTGAAACAGAGGCTGTGAATGCGATTAAAATGGACGAAATGAGATTGTCCGCGGAACAGATCAAGACAGCGTTTGATCACGAGGAGAAAAAGCTGATTGACGAGATTGAAACTTTACGAAGAACGTACAAACAACAGGCAGAGGAAATACGGAGGTTATCAGGGGAGCTGGAAGGCAAATCTGTAGTGGAGGATAAGCTAAAGAAAGAAGTGGAACAATTGAGAGAGAGTCACAAGAAGGAAGTTGAATCATTGTAGCTGAAGACCAATGAGGCCCAGACAAAGCATCGTGAAATAGAAAAGAAGTTGAACGAAGAACTGAACAACTTGAAGAAAGAGCATGCTAAAAAGGAGAAGGAACTTCAAGAGGAAAAAGTGAAGTCCGTCGAAGGAGAGAAAAAGATGAAGGCTGAGCTGGAGAAAGTAGAAAGTGAAGTGAAACAAACATCTGAGGCGGCGTCCACGAATTTGCAGAAGAAGTTGGATCAAATGAAAAAGGAAAGAGAAAAAGAAGTGCAGTTGTTGAATACAAAATGGAAAGGAAAGTGCGATGAGATCAATCAGCGGTACTCAACTCAGATACAGAATCTTCTGCAGCAGCAGGAGGAAGAAAAGAAGAACCTGACAGAGGAGCATTCGAAAGCGCTGCAGGAGCTGAAGAACAGAAACAACGAGGAGCGTGTGGCGCTGGAGGAGAAAGCCAAGAACCAATTGAGCGAGATGCAGAACACTTCCTCGGAGCTGCAGTTGAAAGTGAAAAAGGCCAAAGAAAAGATAAAAAGCATGACAGCAAGACACGAAGAAGAAGTTAAACAACTTCGGCTGGGTCAAGAGAAAGCTGATCAGGAGTTACAAGCTTTGCACGAGACTGTGTCATCCTTGAAAAAGGAATTGGCTGAGAAAGAAGAAAGTTATGAAAATAAACTCCGAGAGGCTGCTAAACACGAGGAAGAGTTACAGCTGAAAGTTTTGACCGGTGAAAGCAACAACAAAGCTGTCGATCAGAAGCTTGCGGAGTTAAGTAAAGAGAAGCAGGAAGCTCAAGATGCTGTTGCAGCGTTAGAGACAGAGTGGAGACATCAGGTGCAGACACTTGAGGCTGAATTGGAGACAAAGACGCAGAATTTAGAGTCGAAGCTGAAAGCGCAGGAGAAAGAACATCAAGAAAAAGTCAAGGAAATCGAGGAAGCTAAGGAACAACAATTGGGAAAGCAGGCTGAAGAGCTGACTGAACAGTATCGTAGCAAGTTGACTGAGATGAAGAAAAAAGCAGAGAGCAAGATTGCTGGTTTGAGAAAACAGCTGAATACGCAAGCTGTTGAGAAAGAAACTGAACTGTCCAACGTGAAGGAGTCGTTGAATACTTCGGAAAATAAAATCAAAGAGCTTGAAGCGAAACATCAGGAGGAGGTAGAGAGTGCAAAGCAACTTCACCAACAAGAGTTGGAAGCGAAACTTGAAGAGTTACGCGAGTTGAAGGAGAATGAAGCTGGTGGCCGCGAAAAAGAGACGCGGGACAAATTGGACAACCTTGAAGCAACGAACAAGGAGCTATCTGAAAACGTTGAGAATCTTCTTGTTGAGAAAATGGATGCACTTCACGAACAGGAAACAGCTCTAAAGGAGGAGCATGAATTAGAGATGGAGAATTTGCGGAAGGAACATACGAGTGAGTTGGAGAAGTGCGAGAAGAGATTTAAAGCAAAAATGAGCGAGAAAGAGCTGGATTATAACTCGAAAATCAAACAGCTTTTGCGAGAATTTCAGATTAAATACAGCGAGAAGGAAAGAGAACTTCAGGAGACTTTAGGTCAAGTGATCGAAAAGGGACAGAGAGAGGAACAGAAAATTATCGACGAGTATAAACTTGAAATTAACGAAAATCAGAGGGAATTGAAACTGAGAGAAGAGGAAATGGTCGCTTTGAAAGCCTCCATGGAGGAGCAGTTAACGCAGAAAGACAGTGAGATAACAGAGCTAAATAGAACTCATTCCGAAGCGTTGCAAAATATTGAAAGGGAACATCATGAAACTATACAGGAGATGGTTAGAAAGAACGAAGCAGACATGGAGAACCTACACCAGGAACATCGCACCAAAGTGGAGGATGTGCACGAGCGGTACAAAAACGAGCTGGAGTCTCAAGCCAGAGATCGCAAGTCCGAAGTGGCCGCCGTCGAGAAGAAGTTCAAGACGCAAATGAAGAAGAACCAGAATGAAATGAAAAAGTTGTTGAATCAGAAGGAGTCGTTTATTCAAGTGCAGAGTGCGGTTTTGACTGATGCCGAGCCCGAACAGCTTCAGAGAGCGGGGTCGTCTGCGTCCCTCAATAGTGTAAGTCGAGGAAGTGTAGGAAGCTCACACAGGATGACAACAGGAACACTGATATTCATCACTAACTCTTTAAATATCAACAATTTGTCACTTCACTACCGACGACAACTTACCTGACTGCACTTTAACATGACACTTTGACCGTACAACGATTACTGGTTTCGTGGCTTTTTTTTTGTGGGTTATCTTTTTGTAAGGGGCTACAAACAGCTGGGTGTCATTGACCTTCATTATTTTGTTTTTATTGTATAAAGTTTAACTTCTTTTTTGTTATTTTTGCCATGGCTATACATTAAATATTTTATATCGTCACTTCCTTCAGTTTACTGTTAACACAACCTGCTAGAACTGTTTCTTTTAATACTTAATTATACTTTTCTATTTTGTGTTTTTAAGCACAGCAAGTCACGTTGCCTTACATTACTTTATGTTATACAATGCAAAATTGCGTTACATATACAACACGAAACTGATACACTACGTTGTACTCTGTGTTTTGACGTGACATAACTGTTCAGGTTTTCATCGCAATATTACTTGAAGGCTCGATGACACTAAACTCGACAGATCGGCAAAAGTCAAGACCTGTTACACCACCACCTTCCACCAAAAGTGTCACAATTTTTTCTAGTCGCACTTTCGAGGTTTAAATGTGCAGACACTTATAATACATTTATATTGAGATGAAAGCATTTAAAAGCACATTCACCTTCACTTCAATGAATTTCTTAAATCAGAACTGTTTTCATTCTTACTGGTGCTTGTTTTTCTCAGGAGCCCGTTGAGGATTCAAGTCAAACAGCGCTAAAGGTGAGCTCAATCTCTGGACCGTTTTAACAAAATCAGTCCCCCCCCCCCCCCCCAAAAAAAAAAACTGTTGTTGTCTGTAGACTTACAGTTAGGGATCATTTGGTACATTCTGCACAGCTTTAAACAAGCGCAGCAGAAAAAAGCAGACATTGCAATCTATTTTCATCTTCGCCACCCTCAGTCAACTTCACTTTCCAATGGGCTTGAGTCATTGTTCAAGTACTATTGTACAAAATTAGACCTATCCATTTTTGTTGGGTTTTTATGTTACTGGTCTTCACGAACCTCACCAAAAATCAATTCTTGTAACCCCATGATTGTACTTATGAAACTGTTTTTCGTTATCTTGTTAATTTAGGATCAAATCACACGGTTGCGGACAGAAGTCAGTGGATTGAAGGAAAGGGAGGAGTCCCTTAAACTACAGGTTTGTCTTTTAGTGCCATGTTTTACAAAGCTAGAGAGCTTGCAACAAAGTGTGAAGCAACATTCGCTAAGCCTGCAGAGCCCTTGATGTCATGGCATTGCATTTAGCTTGTGAAAAGATGGGAACTTTTGTTCGCTAAAGCTCGTAAAGCAGAAACAATTTTGGATCATAAGGAGAAAAGGAATGTAGTGTGACGTCACATGTTTTAATAGCCTAAACAACCAATCACAGTTTGTGTTATAAAGTACCCCTTCCATCTCAAATTCCTGCGAGACACTCTCTTCTCTTAGAGTACGCATTTACGTTGTATTTGATAAGGAAAGTTAAGAACTCCTGGGAAAGTTATCGAAATTGATAATTAAAACAATTCAATGCGAGTAATGTCAACTGTACTATTTCTTTATAGATTGAGCAGCTCGGTGGATCACCTATGAAAAGCAGAGCGGATCGTCCGCCTCAACTGAATGTGGTGTCCAACCCTCTCTCGGAAAGTCCGACTGCATACGACCCAGGCCCCAAGTCTCCGGTCGAGCCCACAGAATTTGAGGTTTGGCTCATTTGCCTATTACTTTAAGTACATACTTACCTGCCTTATGTATTTTTCGAAAATAATGAAATGTTTTTATTTTCCTCATATTTCCTTTCCCATTTTCAGTATCTTAGAAATATATTGTACGAGTTCATGATGGGTCGGGAAAGAAAGGTAAGAAACTATGCGTTATGTTCATTTTAATGTTTAGCTGAACAAAATGTTATCATGTGACTCCTCAATAAGGCTGCAAGCTTTTTGAAGATTCAATAAATTCTCAATAGAAATGCCATGTTGGATTATTTTTGTCTGCCATTTTGAAATTTTAATTGAATCTCTCTCACGGACATGTTTGTTAAGTGTAATGCAAAAAAAAAACGTTAGTAACTTGAAAAGCGCTTGAAAAGTCGCGTCCCTTTCGTAATCTGATTGGTTGAAAGCACAATGGTTTTTGCTTTGATTGGTTAAATATGGAACAGGAAACGCTAAATAAAAGCCAATATTGTAATCCATTTCCATCCTCGTCATCTTGTGTTTCCTTCGTGCAAGCCTCGCGTTTTTAAGTTTGTCCATATTGTAATTCTTTCCATCCTCGCAATCGTTAATCATTCTCACTTTCTAACGGGTTACTGTAATTTGTAGGACAAACTCAAACCAATGTTGACTTGTATCTAAGGAAAGGTGCCCAGTAGTCAATAAATATTAATCACTTGTAAAATATTACGGGTTTTCTTGCAGCAAATGGCCAAGGTGTTGGTAGCCCTGTTGCGGTTCAGCCCCAAACAACAAAAAGAACTTTTAGGTAAAGTGGACGAACAAGTTAATCAGGTGAGCTAAGATTGCTAGGACATCTGTTTATGGCTAGTGCAGTCAAACCCTGCTCTTCCAAACACCAACTAAATACTGATTCTTTGTTGCAACAGACACCAGACACTCTTAGCTCGTACATTTTCTCTTAAAGAGGTAATATCAGGGTTCGGCGCATTTACAAGCTTGTGCCTGGTCCACTCAATTCCATTGTCTACAAACCAATCGGATGCGAGTAGAAAACTCGTGCATGTGTCTAGAAAAAATCCTACCGGTCCACATTATATTTGATGTTCAACACTAATTTCGACCTTCTTGTTTAATAAAGTCTACAAGTCCTCAGCTTCTCCTGATGTGTGTCATAGTGGTATTTTGGGTTGTTTTTTTTTTTTTTTTTTTTTTTGGGGTTTTTTTTGGATTTTTTTTTTTTTTTTTTTTTTGTGAACAGTAAATCCGTTGACGGTTTCCCTGAAATTTGTGCATCATTCTCTCGGGTTGTACACATAATAGCCTGTACATTCATAAAGTGAACAGTGTACTTAAAGCATCGGAGTCGGAACAAACACATCTATTGCCACACTCTTTCCAAATGACGACGAAATTTTCAAAAACAGATTGCACGCTTCCAACTGTTTCTTAGACAGTGGAATCGAATGGGCTAACGTGATAGCTTGCACATGCGCCAAGCCGTGAAACAGTCCCTTTAAATTGACTCGCTTAATACGTGACTGCATGTCGTCTCGGCCCTACGGTGCTCGTATAATCGGGGTTTGACTGTATACCTTCCTTATGTGCTAAGTTTTTGCAGATAATTGTTTGGGTTTTACTTGCAATTTGGAACAATTTAAAGAGGGATGAAAAGTTGTGAACCGGTAGATGAACGCAATTTGAGCCCCTTGAAGACTTTATTTTAGAACATGAGAGAAGAATTTATTTTAGATCCCTAATTTTACTTATGGTCAGTCGAGTGGGCAAGGGTGTAAGCGTGCGAGAAAAATAATTTCGCAACAGTAGACACAACGTCTAAACTTAGTTCAGATTTTTTCAAAATTGCATTTAAAACCATACGAGTTTGTGACTTGTACTTGACATTTGTATCACACATTTTTGCGCTGGTGTTACAGCTAAACCTACACTAAACTAGCTAGCATTTTGACCGCTCAGATCTGAAGTACACAGGAGAGGGAAGTCCACAGTCTTATAAACGTTAGAGTTGATTAACATTTTAAAGTGTTCTCTAAAACGTCATTGTGTTATTACTTGAAAAGACTATAAATAAGAAGTATATCTATACTACAATACCTTCGTAATCTGTTTATTTTTAAGCAGTAACAAATAAGTGCCTTCAATTGTCTCATAATTTTGTAAAATTTAAATCTTGAGTTCTTGTCTGTATATAAAGTATCATTCCTCAACTAAAACAGGGGTTCACTTAGTTTCCAAGAATGCCATGCTACTTAGCAACGTGTCGCTGTCTCAAAGGCTGGATACATGATTAACTGAGAATAATAATGCCAATGAATTTTTGAGCACTTGATGTCCATAACTTAACTTCCATATAACTATAGATTCTATAAATATAGTTTAATTTTATTACTTTAACTCAGGAAGGCAATAGACTAAGTGTGTAAATTGAATGGAAAATCTCCAGCGGACAGGTTAACCAAACAAAATATTAAATCTTAATAGTTTCCTAAACAGGCTTTTAAATCTTTGTGCATCTGACATTGACAGGTGTAAGCATGTAGCATTATTTTTTTCTGTAAAAATGTAAAATAAACCCGATGAGGCTTTTTTATAATGACTTTTTTTATTTTAATGTAAGTGCATGAAGCGTGAAGCAAAATCGTTGACCGTTGAATCACTACGCTTTTCAAAGCAATAAAGAGGGCTTAAAATGTCTCAAAACGCTGTAACCAACACACAAAAACTGAGAATTGTACGACTGCGCGAGTGCCGTGTGCAAATTTAGTGTTCGTGAATTGTGTGCTAGTGATTCGTGCACGATGTTAGCGTCGTTATGAAAGTGTGATTGCACGTCTGTATTATGTGTATGAGTGAAGTGTGTTGCGAAAATCGATATGCATTGTGTAAATGTTGAAGCAGTGAAGGCATACTTGTGATGCGATAAAGATGATATGGCGTTTGTGCTGAAGAATGGAACTTTTGCGTAATGCGTGATGGGTGACGTCGTGGTGAATGTTTGTACACAATGCATAGCACTTTCACAGAGTACATGTCACGTCAGTTGATTTATTGTTTTGCCCTTTCCAGGGTGGCTTCCTATCGCCGTTTAGATCGTAACGTTCCTGTCTTGTCACGCTACAAGATCAAGATGCCTAAGTAAGCATCAATAAATCTAGTAGGCTGTGTAAGGCAAACATAGATGATGTCGCATTACACTTTTATTAGAAGACAAACACCATATGAATGCATGGCAATAGTTTTATGTCACACATCTTGTTTACTGTTGTTGGTTCGCTTCTAGTCTGATCGCTGCAGTTCTATATGATTTCGTCCTTTGCCAGAATAGTGTTAATGATTAAGTCTCCATTTCACTGTCGTGATATGACATACTTCTGCAATCTTTTGACGGTGGTATTTGTAGCTATGTTGCGCCACTTCTCGACAATGTTTGCATGTTATCTTTGTCGAGTCCTATCTTTGACTGGAGGGGAGAAGAAGGGGGGGGGGGGGGGTGATGTTAATTCATTGTGGGAGCAGGTTGAGCCGTTCATTCAGGGAACGTCCTTGTTTTGGTTGGGTTCCCGTCTACGTGGACTCACTGAGCCCTACGTTGTCGATGCCAGCGGGCATATTACTAAGTAACATTATGACGTATCGTGACGGTGACAAGCTGCTTTCATAGGCTATGTAGCTTCAAGCTTTGTAGAAAAATATTAGATATGCATTGCTAAGTAATACAATTAGCAGATTGCAGAAAATAAGTGAAAGAATCATTCAATAACTAGTGCACGCGCTGTTCTTCTGACCGACTTTCCGATTTTGACCAACTTATTTTATTTATTGGTTGATTTTGCTTATAACTCATTAGATATGATTTTCCTTTTGTTTTCTTCTGTAGGTCAAATCAAAGTCGTCGTGGTATTGACGAAGGTGAACGCCGTTTTCTTGTTTTGCGGAGATTTTTTAGTTAGATTCAATTTAAACCAGAGAATGTTACCTGGTATAAATGTTAAATAGGAATCGGTATTTTCTTTTTTTTTTTTTTTTACTGTGTCAGTGTAAAAATAAATAAATAAATTACTATATTTAGAGAGGAAACCACATCCGCGCTGGTTTTTTTTTGGGGGTCCTTTCTCCCGGTCGAATTTGTATTTGGAAGTGTTTTTTTTTGGGGGGGGGAAAAAACAGAAAAACCAAAAAAAAAACCCCGGAAGAAGAAGAAAAACAAAAAAAAAATACACCCCCTTCCCCCCGGGCCGCCCCCCCCCGCCTGGGGGGGGGGCCGCCCCCCCCCCCCCCCCCCCCCCCCCCCCCCCCCCCCCCCCCCCCCCCCCCCCCCCCCCCCCCCCCCCCCCCCCCCCCCCCCCCCCCCCCCCCCCACGCTGAACATTAATTTAGGTTGAGGTCAAAGGCACAAAGGTGTTTAAGGTTATTTAATGTAATCGATAAAAATGCTTTCGATCAAGCTTCACGTTCACATCGGTGTTGTGAAGAACATTAGATTCTGTAGTCATAGCAATGTAAATAGTAAATTATGTTTATGGTAAATTTGAATATTTAAAACGTAACACGAAAAAGGCCATTCCAGAAACTAGGTCCCGCCAGAACTTCTGGGGTAGTTTTGGGGAGACGCGAGAAAATTCAAAATGGCGGCTACGCAGTTTGTGTTACCTGAAAAGACTCGGCAAGTTAGTTTTGAGAAAGGGAGCACAACAGCTCGTTGGCTTGGAAATTCTTGTCTTGGACAAAATTTGCTAACAGGCTTTTTCTACCATCATTGCTAGCGCACTAAACTAGTGCCCAGTTTCCCGTGTAGTTTCTGGAATGGTTAATTCGATACGAGATAATGGACATTGTTTATTTTAATGAAAAAAATTAAAAACGCGTTCGGAAAAGCGATAATAACGTTATACGCAAACATTTTACTGCCTTTTGAGGCTTTTATTTACATATATAATTTTTCATATTTTCATCGCTTACTGAAATGCGGTGCTAAACAAGGGATTATAAAAATATTTCAAATCACATGTCGCTTCTCCGTTTAAGATGACACTATTTGCCAACAACCCCATCAAAACGTGAAATAAATAGGTACATGTATTTGAATTTCACTAAGTAGACGAGTCTCTGTTTTCGACTACAAAAACAATCCTGTACTAAAATTATTGTGCGATAAGTACAAAACTCGTACGCCCGAGTGGGTCCTGCACTACCCAGTCTTTCCTACGCAGTCAAACTCCTTCCAGTCTCTCTCAGTTGGGGGCCGTGGTTATGACAGGGAATGTTCTCTTTTCTAAAGGGGTATATAACTCACTATCGTTTTCGTACCCATACGTTTTCTCGATAAGAGATGTTTTCACTGCTAATGTATTGTGGAGTTCGACTTTAGTCCCAAGTCAACAATGAAGGGCCAAAATTTGGACAGAAGATCTAACTTCTATATGAAATCAAAATTCTACGCTGTTTACAGATTCCTGTTTTCCTCAAGGAAAATTTTATTTTTTCCGGAGTAGAGTTGGGGACTGCACGCAAGCTTTCAAAAAAACAGGCTTTGAAAATACGGACCTGAAAGGTCAGACTTCAGTTGGACAAGACCCCAAGGGATACTCGATTATCCTCGTACAGTCAAACCCCCCCCCCCCCACCCCCATAACCAAGCACCCTTGGGACCAGATAAGTGAAGTGTTTGTTTGTGGCTGGGACCATGACTAAGTGTCCACTTAGAGCAGTTTTCAACTGAGTGTCGTAAAACCAAAACCAAAGTAATTACTCTGGCCAATCACAAAGGACACAGACAATCCACTGAACCAATCAAAACTCGAAGCAAATACGTGTAGCCAGCACGAAGCGCGGGAAAACGTGCGCGAGCAAGTCACGATTGGTTTTGGTTTTAGTTCTGATTGGCTGAGAAAGTGGCGCGAGATTTTTAAGCCAATCACTAAGCGTAGCAATGCAAAACCAAAACACTCAAGTGAAAACCGCTCTATGGGAGGTTCAAAATGTACTGTTTGTATGCGGCTGGGACTGTGACTAAGTGACCGCTACAAAGGGTGTCCCTTTACGGAAGGTATCCTCGACTGTATAACAAACTACACGTGACCCTTCTGCACTTTAATAAAAAAATTAAAAAAAAAAACATAATTTCTCCTTGTTGGTATCGGTGCATTTCTCTCATTTGTGGTTCCGAGAACATAAGAGTACATCAAGGTAGAGCAGTTTTCAATTGAGTGTCGTAAAACCAAAACCAAAGTTATTACTCTGGCCAATCACAAAGGACACAGACAATCCAGTGAACCAATCAAAACTCGAAGCAAATACATGTAGCTGGCACGAAGCGCGGGAAAACGTGCGCGAGCTAGTCACAATTGGTTTTGGTTTTACTCCTGATTGGCTGAGAAAGTGGCGCGAGATTTTTAAGCCAATCACTAAGCGTAATAATGCAAAACCAAAGCAAACGCAATTACTTTCGACACTCAAGTGAAAACCGCTCTAATACCCTTGATGATTTTATAAATTCTCATCACCTGACTGTTTGACAATGTATTGATATTGTAAGGAGAAAATGGATGTTGATTATTTGGGACAATTGACATAGAGACAGGTGCTACGTCAAGGAAGGCGCATATTGAAGAATTTAGTTAAAGGAGCTATGTCAGGGGGATTTCGCAGATTTTCGGTCTCAACTGTTCTAAAACTAGTGGTAGGCAACTTAACCCACAAAAAACATCTTTGAACATCTTAAGGAAGATAAAACCTTAATTTGCAAATAGAAATCGAGCTACGGCTGTAAATATCGATTTTTGAACACGAGCGGAAACAACTTGAAAAGTAAGCCATACGTTTTCAAGTTGCAATCCACTTCCATCCGAGCCATCCGCCGCCAAAGACGCTCGTTAACAGTTTCAGTGCTCTAATATAGCAATTTTTAATAAAAATGGACTATTATTTTCAAGTCTTCCTGCAACACACAGATTTTGGCTGTTCAACATCTGGTAAAATCCGTGATATAATCCCTTTAAACTTTTTAACTTTTTCGTGTTTCGTAATCCGTGTCGATCGTCCTAAATCTTAACCATCCATGTTGCTTTTTAGTTTACTATTACCACTTTGGTGTTTTGCTGCCAAAGAAAATTACTTTTTTGAGATTTCTTCGGATTTGACGAAAATTCAATCTGTACATTTATCGTCCGCCCGCGAGATCTGGGAACGAGATTATCTGTACATAGCAAAAATATGATGCGAAATGGGCCCGTTGCATGATCCGGTCACATGGGGCAAAATCAGCTTGCTGGGATGCAAGTTATGCAGTGGGACATTCAAAACAAAGGAAGGTGAAGCTTGAATGGTGCGAGTCGGTTTGTTCTGAATGCCCCACTGCATTGCGTCCCAACACAGCTGATTTTGTACCATGTGATCGATTTGTGCAAAGGGCCTATTGTTCCTTTAAGTAATACCTCCTTAATTACTGACAAAAATATATGTAAAAAAGATAAAATTAAAAATCAATACCAGAAGACTAAAAGTCTCAATTTGCCAAGGTTTCTAACAAGCCTCCATCTTTGGCTTCGATTCGAAGTCCAGTCAATAGCATTCACGAGAAGGATTATTTTAATCTACTTTCGCTTTGGTGTTTATTGAGGAAATTCTAATGGGTTTCACTTAAGGAATAAATTAATAATAATTCATTAAATTGAGTTTTCTCTGTAAAACGTGTGCGGTAACGAAATAAAAAGCTGACCATTTTACTTATGCTTGAGTCCTGAGTTGCCACGCGCGGGACTACAAGGCGTCTCGTGCGTGTAATCTCGCGTGTCGATAGAAGACTGTCGCGTAAGTGAAATGATCAGCAACCTTCTCTTTCAAAAAATGTCTATCTTGTATTTTCATTACAGTTAAAACTGTTAACGTTTAAGGGTCTTAATAAAATGAAGATGTTTTTATGTTCTTGTGTGGGGTCAGTTATTAAAAAAAAATTCAGGGTCCTTTATTCAGAGAATTATTAACGTTGTCCACCGGATATTAAAGTGTAAGCAAAGCCAACTACACTATCCACTGGATAATGATTTTTACGGTGGAAAGAGTCGTCAATCCCTCGATCAACTGAGGCCGAATCTTGATCTTTGAAGTTCGCCAATTTTTAAGCGATGACGTCAGGAAAATGACGTCAGGAAATTGCTTATTGTCATCGCGAGACCGACCCGATCTTTTTGTCTGTTTCGGTCGAACAGAAATCAAGTTTAACTTGATAACAAGAAATCGCCGCGTAAAACACAAAAGCAAAATACTCCCGTGCAGTTAGAATGGAACACTACAATGTATAAACGAAAGAGACTAATTACATATGATGGGATCTATTAGAATTAGTAGACAGAAATTTCTAACTCTTATAATAATAAGGGCCGCAGTGGGCAAGAGACCATTTGACCTTTCTCGCAGCTTAAAAGCTAGCTCCCGCATATCGTATGTCGTTTATAGGAAGTCACACACTACAATATAACGCAATCTACTGTTGTTCAATTGAGCAAATCTACGAAAAAATGTATTATTAACTTTGCATCCTTGGCCTGTGAATTTATAACTTCTATTAATTCTGTATTTATTTGAATTCCATCATATCCTAACTATGCTATTGAGACAATCGCCAATATTGCTTCTTAGGTTTAAAAATTACACTGCAATTGGATAACAGTCTTTATCACGCCCTCAATTATGTTAGACTCTTTGTGAAACGTCATCGCTTCTGCATGCATTGCATGCCGTTTATTCTCTCCTCTTGCCCGTTTGATTTCCCTTGATCGTAACCTACTAAGCAAAGGCCCGGCTACCTGGTGCTGCAGTCTGGAGATACGTAAGCAAAAAATGGTTTTCATGTACCTTTTCTTATATATCGTCAAAGGGTACATGAAAAATTTCCATGTACCTTTCCTTATATATCGTCGAAAGGTACATGGAAATTTCCATGTACCTTTCCTTATATATCGTCGACAGGTACATGAAAAATTTCCATGTACCTTTCCTTATATATCGTCGAAAGACACATGGAAGTTCCCATGTGCCTTTCCTTATATCGTCGAAAGGTACATGAAAAATTTCCATGTACCTTTCCTTATATATCGTCGAAAGGTACATGGAAATTTCCATGTACCTTTCCTTATATATCGTCGAAAGGTACATGGAAATTTCCATGTACCTTTCCTTATATATCGTCGAAAGGTACATGAAAAATTTCCATGTACCTTTCCTTATATATCGTCGAAAGACACATGGAAGTTCCCATGTGCCTTTCCTTATATCGTCGAAAGGTACATGAAAAATTTCCATGTACCTTTCCTTATATATCGTCGAAAGGTACATGGAAATTTCCATGTACCTTTCCTTATATATCGTCGAAAGGTACATGGAAGTTCCCATGTACCTTTCCTTATATCGTCGAAAGGTACATGAAAAATTTCCATGTACCTTTCCTTATATATCGTCGAAAGGTACATGAAAAATTTCCATGTACCTTTCCTTATATATCGTCGAAAGGTACATGGAAATTTCCATGTACCTTTTCTTATGTATCGTCGAAAGGTACATGGAAATTTTCCATGTACCTTTCCTTATGTTTTGTCGCAAGGTACATGGAAATTTTCCATGTACCTTTCCTTATGTATCGTCGCAAGGTACATAGAAATTTCCATGTAACTGCTTATAAATGGTCGAAAGGTCCAAGCCCATCTTCTCCTATGTATCGTCCAAAGGATCATATACATTTTCGTATGCACTCGGCAAAGTAATAAAATACGTGGGCACTTTGTGTACCATTCTCATGTATCGTCACTAGGTACCCTTGTAAACTTCCATAGACATTATAATCATTTGAAATATTTTATTTACCTATACCAGTTAATTTGTCAATCCCTATCAAACGTCGGGATTGCCTGTTCATTCTGCGTCTAATATGATTATCGTTATTTTCTTGAAAATAAATTTTAAGGACAGGCTTACCTTTGCACTCTGGTACATTGCTCGCTATGGGTGATCCTCGTATGCATGGATTCAATGTTGGAGCTTGAGATGTAGGTGGATGTAATATTTCCTTAAAGATGAATTTCACCAATGTGAGTAGGTTTTCATTAGCAAGGGCGTGTACTCCTATTCCTTTGTAGTAAGCCATGTCATCAACAGTGTAGTTCTTGAGCTTGGTCTGTTGCTCAGTTGTCCAGTTGAAGATAAAGGTGATGTTCTGCATAGGAGCACTGAGAAGTAAGTCAATGACATCAAAGATGCTTTCGTTTTGCAGTGCTTTCAAATTCATTCCGTTGGATAAGATAAGGTCAGCCAGCGATGAATTCGTCAAGGCCTTCTTAGCGTCGAGGAACCGTTGAATAGATTTCCCCCAAACCAGTTCGAACTGTTTTATAGACATGTTATGTATAGTATCAGTGGGTACTTCTATAAGGGTCGACAAACGATCAGGATTCATGCCAAGAGCTTTGGCAGCCCTTGAGTAGGCATCTTTTACTATTGGAACAACCAGTTGAGACCAGTGCGATGGAAGAATTAGTTTAAACTCGTCAAGAGAGACATTTAATTCATTTGGTAGCAAATGTGGGTCAAAATCGATTCGTAAATTGAGCTGTATCAGTGAATTCCACAGAATGTCCAGATTATTACAGTCATCACACACCTGGGATGAGTTGACGTTAAAAAGACTGAACGCTTTGTTCACGAGCTCGGTGCGATAGTCATTTAAAAGTGAGGCATATGAATTTCTTGGAAGGGCTAGTAGCTCCTCTGTTACCTCCCTAAAAGATTTAAGCAGCTTGATGTTGTCTGCGGTATCTGACGTTATGGTAGCAACATCGTTCAGGGATACTGCACCTAGAATGGGCCAGTCAAGAAATGAGGCATTCACGGCCCATGCAATCTTTGTCCAAGGTAGGTGGAACAGGTCTTCGAACATCATTAACAGGCTGACGTTGTTCTTCACTTCAAAATTGAATTTCGTAGCCATCTCGTCGACAGGTATAGTCGCTGCAGCAACTACCAATGCAACCTTTCTACATGTCATGTCCCCGTTGTGGCCCAGCATTGAGACTATGATGGCATATGGCAGTTCATTGAAGAGATCATTCATGGCGATTTTACAATAAATAGGAAGTTACACAAAAGTGTAGTTTCCCAGTACTTCAATGCCAACTGAACTAAAGTTATAGAGCAGCAAGAGTTCAGATTTTGTGAGGTTGATCCTATTTTCAACGAATTCCAAAACAGTAACATCATGCAAATATTCGCTTGCAATTCCTATCGAATTTATAATCTGTAGCACCGATTCTTTCTCCATAGCGTTTTTTCCTTTCAATAGTCTGGAAAAGGCGTTGTCCCATTTTGATTCAACCTCAGCTAGTGTGAAGCCCTGAAGGCTGTCACTTGTTTCTTGCAACAACATTGCGAAATTGTGCGGCGTTACACCAAGCTGCCGTTGTTCACTTTGAATAATCTCTGCCTTAAGAGGGGGGATCATCTCTGGCCACTCAGTTGGCGAGAGCTTACCGAGATTCCCGGGTTGCAAATTCAAAGCCGCTTCTAGGGATTTCAAAGACACGTTGAATTTGGCTTCGAGGTATTCGAACAACAATGGAACAACTTCTATTGGAAGCAATACATCATAATGGGCTTTATCTGTGTTTCCAAACAGGATAAGCTCGTCTTCATTCGTGTTAAACAATCCATAAAGAATGTTCAACGTTGGTCCCCGATTTTGGTTTACCTTCACGCGAAGAGCTTGATCGTTTACACTCTGCAGCTGCACAGACCTTTCAAATATCTGCAGCAGCGTTTTAGACATAAACTCGCCTGCAGTTATGCCACTGACCTCCTTAAATGTGTCCTGATTAAGAACATAGAGCACAGTCCAGTCTTCCATCTTTAATCCAAAAGCCCAAACGTTTTGTCGCCATGGTAGTTTTGTCAACGTTTCCACGAGATCCACGAAGGGAATGCTCGAATTTGCAAGGGTACTAAATGCTGTCTGTAAATAAGACATGTTTTTGTGCCGAGCTTCGACGTAAAACCTCGTATTTGCACAAACGGCAGGAGATTCTTTAATTCCAGTCAGCTCTGCTGTAATGTTGTATGGGGTTCTGTCTTTGGTAGCGGAAGTGTCAAGGTCACAAAGGCGAGGCAAGTCGCTAAACATTATCCCTCCAAGAATGAACAATTGATCTGAATTGAGATCGTATACCAGTTTCAGCTCAGTGGAATTAAAACCACTCGCTGACAACAACAAGGAGAGAACTGACGAATTAAGATAATCAGCATTGGAGACAGAATTGTTGGCTAAATACCAGCTAATAGGATCATTCTCAAACTTCATCTTCTTTTGCTTCACATCGTGAATTTGAGTTCTTATAAGCTCCTTTAACTGGGCAATAGAAAGCTCACCAGAGTTATAACCTAACAACTGAAACAATCTTTCGGTCGGTATTTGTAAGTTGGCGGCCTCTATCGTTACCACGGCGTCAATAATGACAGAAATCGTGTTATTCCACTTTTGTCTTGGTAAATTGTATAGTTGTTCTTCGGTTACCTGTACAGCTGAGATGATATCACTTAAATTCAGCTTAAAGTAGTTGACAGTGGCATTAAAAAAGCTTTTGAACAGGAAAGCCGACGACGCATTTTGAAGTGACCCCTCAGGTACTTCATTCAAGGTGGCAACATCACTAAAGGACAGGTTGAATAACTCCTTTAACGCATCTCCAATGAATGCACGATAGGCCTCCGTCTTGTTGTCGAGGGTGTTATTTTCTCTGAGCTCAAAGATAAATTTGACTGACTCACTCATAGACTCGTTACGCAAAGCTTCCACTTCATATCCAGAGATTTGGGCAAGCTGCACTAATGTTACGGAATCCAGAAATTCCCAGTCTGACAAAGAGGCATCAAAAGCCCAATGAACTGCATGCCACTGATGGCTGGTAACAGTGGTGAGAATTTCCAGCACCGTCATATCTTCTGTGATGGCCACAGAGTCGCTTTGAAAAGAAGAAATGGCTTTCCCTTTTATTTTTATCAATACTGGACATGGTGGGGACTGGTTAATTGATCCAACAACTTTTTCAGAGGCGTCAGGCAAAGTCATGTTTAAGATGGCTTCGACTTGAATGTCACACATACGATAAATCTGATTCAGTGTCGTTCGGTCAATCGTCTTTGCTAGTTCGGCGCTTTTATTGTACAAAATGGCAAATTCGTGAAGGGAAAGGTTGATTTCTTCATTTGTTAAGACTTTTGTTAGCGTACTCGTGCCGTAGGAAGCTTCCGCGAAACCAGATGAATTAAAAATTGTGAATGTTGTGTTGGTGTCAAGAATTGCCTTTTTCGGGGGAAAAGAAAACACAAGCCCCTCGAACGTGCTGAGGTTGAGATTGAGAAGTTCCTGCGTCTTTATCTGCACTAGCTGTGCCAAGGAATCCACTGAAGGGAGTTGGAGTCTTTCAGTAAACGCCAAAGCGCTTTCGGCGATCATCGCATGTACAACAGTCTCCCAATCGCCTGGGTCGTAAGAATGGGAGAGATTGATAGCTGGAATGCCCAGTCTTAATGCAACGTTATCAACAGCAAAAAAGAACTTTTCACCCGTGTTTTTCAGAAGTTCCTGCTGGAAATCCGACGGTTTCAGTACCAACGCAACGTTTTGTTTGGAAAAAGAGCTGTTAATGTCTTCAAATGGAATTTCATAGGACCACTGATGGTTGAAGTCTACCAAATCCGCAGCGGTGAATCCCGATTGATAAAACGGTATGGGCAATCCATCTAAAATTCCTTGCATATTTTCAGAATAAGCTTTTTCCAAAGACCAGCCATTCAGAGACCTTATATGTTCAGTGGTGACTTTAAAATGTTTAGGATCGTTGGCTAATTCACCCGGAAGCAGGGTTTTTATTGGCATATAAAGAAACGGTAAAGTGTACTGTCCAGCCGCCGAAGTTAGGAAAACGAGGATCAGGAGAAGGCCCTTCATCCACATCAGTTTTGAGTGAGCTTTGGACATTTTTGGTGACTACCTGGCCTGAAAATGAGGGATCTAAAATAAGCAATAGCTACAGTACAGGCAATAAATTTCGTGACCAATTGAAACAAAATACCTACTGGGTCGTGAACAAACTGTTCGTTTACTTCAATCACAAACGCGCAGTATAAGAATCATTAATAATGAACATGATCAGAAAATAGGTTGCCTTTTTCTAGCCACAAAACCATGTAAGCGGAAAATTGTTATTCATAGCCAAACCAACTCAGCGAATTGGTTTGAACAAAAGAAAATGGTTTAACATACCTAACATGCTACTGAATATTTAATTAGTAAGCGACACATGGACAATGCGTAACACCAGGAAATTAGAAACTGTCGCTTATTTACCATTGTATACCACCTCTAAATTAAATACTATATTATGTGCCACTAGAAACATTTTAATTCAATCTCCAAATGCCATTTCCGTTTGCAAAGCTAGTAAAAAACACTTTTAAACCTACAAGTAAAATGTTATTTCCGGGAAGTAGGCAAGATAGCACTTTGCTCCACTCAAGAATTAGCCCATACGAGCTTAACTTGTTCTTGTTATAGTTTCATAGTTTTATAGTTAACTAAGAAGTATATACAAACGTAGTTTGACCGCACCTCAACTTGAAGCAAAACTGAAATGAGGACTTCACTCACAAAAGGTAAACCAGCGGAACTTTGCCAAATGCTTCCAAACTCCTTTATAGGCACGTATTTTCTTTTGTAGAGCCAAAAATACTTTGAACAATTGTTATCGATGTTATGTAGTTTTACAAGCGTCAACCTCAGGAATCAGACGGAAAGAAACTTCAATCGCAATCCCAGCCTTCTTTCCCAATTGACAAATTTTTGAGAGTTAAAATTAAAACGCTCAATTAATTTGCATATGGTTATTTCACTGTTCACCAGGGCGTCGCTGTTTTATGTTTACGACATTTAGTGAGAAGAAGTTAATTAAAACGCTTTAAGTTCCGGATTAATTCATAACAAAATCCAATGATAATTGGCTTCAGGGTTCATCCTTGATAACTTCGCGAACAATTGACGTGATTCACTTGAAAGAACGCCAATATATAAAAGTCAAACCGTCAACACTTTTGTAAGTTATGCAATTACGTAAACAGGGAAAACGTTTAATTGGCTTAAAGATATTTTTACTACAATGAATTTTTGAAATTATTTAACACTTCCTTCAGGGCCTTTTCCTTCATTAAATTTGCATTCCACCACCATCTGCTCGGTCATTGTTTTCTTTTTTTTTTTTTTTTTTCTTTTTTTTTTTCTTTAGATAATTGACGCCTTACTTACAATAATAAGTACACTTACAATAACAGCTAGCACAATACTTACAATACTTAAACACTAATAAAGACAACACTAATACACAAAAACTGGATTTTTTTTTTTACAATACTTGTAATAATACGACGGAAGAAGAAGAAAAAAAAAAAGTACACTAGAAGCGCAAAAGAAAGGTATACAACTACACACACACAAAATATAGCTAGCATCGGTCATTGTTTTCGACATACCTGACCAACTAGAGCTACAAATATTCACAATGATTATTAATTGCCATGCTGGCAACAAATTGAAACAAACTATTACCGACTAGGCTTCTGTCTAGCCTGCAGAACAAGAGGTTTGACTTTAAATGAGCAGTGTCAAGATATTCTAAATCATTTTTCTGATAACTTTAAAATTGAAGGAATCCTCAAAATACCACTTTTCTTACACAGAAAAACAACAAAGGAGAAACAAAAATGCGAAAATAGCCAGGGATGGTTTCGACTGACGAAGATTAGGACGGATCACAAACGACGAACTTGAAAAAAAAATACCAATTTTTTTAAGATGCATGTTCCGTGACGTAGCTCCTTTAACACTCAGAGATGGCGAAGCGGAAGCTTAGGACTGAAAGGCTCAACGTCTGTATTTTAGGGGGCATAAGATAAGTACAATATGGTTTAACTACAATGTTCTCACCACAGAAACTGTTTTATTTATTTTTTTAAAGAAATTGGGAGGGGGCAGGCAGCAAATGTCACCCAGAACTGTGACTTTATCTGGCATTCATCCGAGAACAATTTGGTCGTTGTTTTTTTAATAAGGAACTTTTCGACAGGCGTGTTTTCCTATTTTTATTTTTTTTTTTTTAGTGAAAAACTGTTAACTTCCTTGCAGTGACTTTGATATTTTTAGACTATTGTAACATTCTTTTATTAGCTTTGTTATTTTTTTTTTGTGGTTTTCTGCCGTCATGGGAAAGATGGCGGACCAAGATGGCGGACAGCACACAAATGATGGATTCAAGTGGCGCCGTGGGTTTTGATGGCGCATCCAATATGGCGGCCGTAAGGTAGTCACTGACAGTATAGGTTACCCTATTGGTTATAGGAAGTCATTACGCCACGTTGCTGACCTCAAAGGGAACATTTTTCACGGCC
Source organism: Oculina patagonica (assembly GCF_052425735.1). Taxonomy (NCBI): domain Eukaryota; kingdom Metazoa; phylum Cnidaria; class Anthozoa; order Scleractinia; family Oculinidae; genus Oculina; species Oculina patagonica. The sequence goes on from NC_135764.1 coordinate 26,789,126, forward strand.
GTGCTATATACCTTCTAAGTTTTACTGCCGTGGTCTACGACTGTTTTTTTATGTTAGTTAACAACTATTCACCACTAGCCACGACACATAGTTGTTTTAGTATATACTAAAACAGTGAGATAATATAGCCCGAAAGGATGATTTTTAACTAGTTTATTCCTGTCAAAGATAACAATTTTCTCGCGCGCGTATCCGAAGTTTGAGTAGCCAATCAGCGCGCACCAAAAACGCTGTCCACTGTTTTATAATATACTTATTTTGATTATTTAGCACTGATTGCTAGATGTGGTCACGGGGTAAATAAAATCACTATATGTGATATAGTAGAAACACTGCAAGTATGGTTTTTGAGTTTATTAAATTTTCTATTACAACTTTCAAGTTTTTCAAGGGAAAACATAGGACATGTTAATAAAACTTCTGTACTGTTCAACAGTACATTTACTAGAAATAAGCAGCTAATGATAATAACATAGTCTAATTCGAAGCCGTTGTTAGAGACGACACGCGACGCTTCCCCGGTGCATGTGTTTCGTGACTTGTCACGCGTCATGCTCCCGTGTCGCGTGAGGAGCTTGGAGCTAAATGACAGCTTCAAGAAGACTAATAACACGAATATGAATAGCCTGTTAACAAGTTCTAATGATCCACAAGGGTACGTTGCACAAACCTTAAGGGTTTTGTTATATACAAAATCTTAAATATTATCATGCCTAACATAAATTTAAGGAACGTGAAGTTAAAAGGCGCTACATCACTCACGGCAGCCAATTTTGAATATCTTAACCTATAATTCTTAAGTCATCGTTAACTGACTAAATCCACCCCAATCGTAACCATATTCGTTCCTTTGTGGGTTTTTATTACTTCTTTGGCGCTGTTCTACGTAAGCAATTCTGTACAAAGGTGTCCTAAACAACGTGCCCAAGCTGGCAAACTACAAACTAAGCAAGCGAATTTATGTCCTGAGTATTTTTAGTTTCCTGTGTTACATTTTTACGATCTTTTGTGAAAAACATATTGACTTGGTAAGTGCTTACAGCTATTTAGTACGCGTAAATTTTGCGTAGTGTTCTGAAGATCTCAATCGAAACTATCTTGTTTTGTTGCAAAAGAAATAGGTCTTCCTTTTTTTTAGTTACACAGGGAACCAATAGATCTTCCGGTTGTAAAATCCCATTTGCAAACACGACGAGCGCTAGAGTCCCCCCAAATTTCAAGGGCATGCTTCAGTTTTTCGACAAAAAATAGCGCGCAAGCACAAGCGCGATCACGCAAAAAGGACAATGCGCGCAGAAGAAGACGGGGAGAAAGAAAAAGGGTGGTTAATATCTCAGCAATGTAACGTTGCGGATCCATTTTCAAAATGGCGGATTTTTAACCGAAAAGTTCTATCATAGGCCCATTATTTTCTGTTTTTTTTTCTCTCTCTTTTTTTTTTACAAATCATTATTGCTGGTGCATTTGCAAAGTTAGTTTAATTTTATTACGAAACTCTTTGAACATATTCAATCTGTAACTTATCTACTACAAAAAAGATACCGACCCGGGGCGAGTCTTTTAAGACTTGCTCTGATACGAAACTTCAAAGTCTCCTATCGCACATATCTCTCTCGGTCACTCTGATACCGGCGTTTAAGACCGACTGGTCGGTTTCCTTTCGCTTTCTGACCCTCGGTATTTTGTTTAAGCTTGAAGTACTGCTAGTCCTTAAAAGCGGTATTCACCGTTCCATTCGCGCCAGATGAAGGAAGTTCGGACATATTAAACTGCTCTTGGTCCTCATAAACGTTGCCATTTCTGGAGTTTTTCTCAACCACCAACTCGAACGGTGTTTTGGCTCTCATCCTGCCGTTTGGCTCATAGTCATCATCGCCAACAAAATGTGGGGGGTGGGGTCGTCCAGACTCTTGTGCGTGAGAGCTATGCGCTGTCCCAGGCCTCCGTATGCCGTCTTTGTCTTTGTAGTATACGTCACCACTGCGGTACGATACTTTACTCGCTTCGCTATTCCTTCTGTACGGCTGGTTCTGTTGTAGGGAGTCATCGGTTTCTAGACCATACCTATAGTAATAAACAAGATAGAATTATAAGAAGAACTAGAGAGAGAGTTACAAAAATGGCGAGATGTGCTGAAACTTTCAACACCGATTCAAGTGTTCAGTGTCGGAACATGGCAGCTAGGGTTATGATGTTGTATTCCTGCCTGTGTAAACGCATCTATAAGCCATTTTGGCGGTAAGGTTTGCACCACTTTTTTTTCTTTTGGATAGATCAAAATTTGATATGTGACATTTTTTCTGTTTTGGTGATCACACATTGCTTGTATGGATGCGTACAGTTATCCTTCTCGGAAAATGCTTCGCACGGTTGTTGAAAACTTAAAATTGCCTTCGTAAGAGTTTTGTAAACGTAACATAAAAGAAGTATAACATACTATTATTGATAACCGAGGTGGCCCCTAAAAGCCTTGTGGTTTTTTGGAGGTCTCCTCGCCCTACTATAATGTTTTTGCTGTAAAAGTTTAATTCTCAAGTGGCTAATAAAATGATGATGATGATGATGATGATGATGATGATGATGATGATGATGATGATGATGATGATGATCTCCCCCCTCCCCCCCTCCCCCCTTCTTTCCTATTGAAGGTTGTTACACAAAGTTTTAAAGCATCTTAACTCGCACATTTAAAATTGATTAGGAGAAAGGACGGGAAAAATTTAATAGACATACAGGTATGTGCCTCAACGTTTTTGGAGAATGATTGTTTTAAAATGGCAATAGGCAAAAACAAGATATTAGCTGCAATGCGCCGGGTATAAACGGCTTACCTTGCAGAAGGCTTGGGTCTCTTTATAACCAAACACACCACTATAATGACAACTATCAGTAGAAGGAATGCAGCTACGATAACAGTCCACCACATGGTTTTGAAAAATCCCGCTGAGGAAAAAATATATACAAATTAAGTTTCGACTATTTAAGGTATTATTTTATAGATTAACTTTCAACAACTGGTTTGGCGAATACAGTCGAAGCTCTCTTAACGGACACTCTCGTAAGCGGACAGCTCTACTTACGGCCGTCTTGTTGGAAAACCCGTTTTAACTCCCATACAAACACTGTATTTTTACATTCTCGTAAGCGGACATTCCCGTAAGCGGTCGCGGACACTTTCAGAGATTACGACTTAGACTTTTTCTTTGTTTTAAGGCTCCCGTAAGCGGACAACCCAAGGAGAATCCTATTTACAACCTCTTTATCTTATTTTTATCAATGAACTTTACATCGCCGTTCGTCACAATGATTTTACAGTAATTACCGTACCATATTTCAGTGCTTTTTTTTGTCGTCAACCACGTCCGCCCGGTTATTGTTAGCTGGGAAAGCTCCCGTAAGCGGCCATCTATCCCCTACACATCTAGTGGCCGCTTGCGAGAACCATTCTCGTAAGCGGCCAGCTCCAGTTACGGACACTTTTTTCGCGTCCCGAGGGTGTCCGCTTACGAGAGCTTCGACTGTAGCTCTGTTGAACATAGGCTTTGACAGAGTCTTGTGATTAAACCTTGGAGTAAAACTGTCCCCGGTAATTTCTAACTAAGGCCTTGTATGAAGAATACCCTAAAGCTACTGCTGCACCTGCATGAGCGAAAGCAAAGTGCCTCTATAATGCTCGTATGATCTGGGAATCGAAACTTATTCTGTAAATATTCTCAGTTAGCAATTTTGACTTAATTTCTTTTTACCCACCGAGGCCTGTATACTGGCAGGCAAAAGGTGAATTTAAAGTATTGATATCTGTATATAGCCAGAGAGGAGGAGAAGCCACGAGCCAAGCGGCCCACACTGCCGGAGCTTATCCCGGTTTCCGTAGCATTAAGCGGCTAGGAATATTTCTACTCCCCCCTGAATGGGATGCTAGTCCATTGCAGGGTTCCCCCCCCTCCAGCATTATGTCGCCGGTACCCATTGATACACCTGGGTGGAGAGAGGCACTATGAGAGTAAAGTGTCTTGCCCAAGAACATAACACAAGTGACCCCGGCCGGGGCTCGAACCCGGACCGCTCGATCCGGAGTCCGGCGCTCTAACCCTTAGGCCACCGCGCCTCCCATATAGCGGGTTGATATAAAATTTCTAAACTACGATTATAGTTAAGCTTAACCACACTATTAAGTACCTTCACATGTACGACCATCTCCATCATAGCCGTCATCGCAGGTGCAGTCAAAAGACCCGTCTGTGTTGACACAAGTCGCATGTTGACCGCAGTCGTCTTGATGAGTCTCACACTCGTCAAAATCTTTAACAGAAAACAAAGTTCAGTAAAACAAAAACAAGCCAGCTACCCTTTGACTCCTGTTCGCAGCACAGCAAACTGATAACTCAGACGTGTTGATTGCAACTGAAAACAATTTGTTTCAGTTACTGTTTCCCTCTACCTGTTTTGTCCTCAGACATTTCGAGGGTCGTGATAGCCTGGTTATTTTATAATAAAAAGAAAATGTATGGTTGGGGACTCCAAAACGTGGTTGGGGGGGTTAATAGTGTTAAGTTCTTTGGAATAACGGGATAATTACGGAAGAAATTCACTGAGCTTGCGTTCGGGTCAAAAAAGTGACCATAACAATGAGGTGGTCGCATTAAGTGGGTGTGGACAGGGGGGTCTGAACCTCCCGCCTCCCGTACCTTTTACTCCTGCTTCCCGCCCCTTTCCGTAGTGGTGCCCTCCTCTTTTGTCCCCTATCTGTTGCGAAATATACCGAAACATTGCGAAATTTTACTCATTTTCTCCTGGTTCCCGCCACCTTAGGAATCCCGCTTCCCTCCCTCTCTCCTCCCGCTTCCCGCCCCTTTTCTCCCGGTCTCCCACCCCCCTGTCCCCCTCCACCATTAACGTGGTGGTCATGACGCGGGGTGACTCTCATGGCGTATTTTTAATGGTCGTTTCATTTATTAACGACCAATTTACCACTGATGAAGGGCTAAGCCCGAAACGTTTGGTTTGCAATGAACTTTTTGGCACTTTTAATATACTTTTATTCTTAATATTCACAATTAGAAGTGCCACGCAGCGAACGAAGATTTATTCGTTGAAACTAGTATTTCATTGTATAACTACAAAACTTAAGTTTATACCCGATGATCAAGATTTTAAGGTTCCACTGTATAAACCTATATCTATTTACCTTCAATAACTGGCGTTTTGACTGCAAGTGCACCGAGATGCGAATTGTTTAATCTTTCCGTTAATGCGTTCTGTAAATCCTGTATCGAGCCAGTGTATTCTGGACTCGTGAAGATTAGGTAATCTACGACGATACTTCCATTCCTAGAAAAATTGGAAACACAAAGGTGATCAGATTTACATTAGAAACAAAGAAAGAAAGAGAAAATAGGTCCTCTGCAGACAGACCCTGTCACGTGATCTTGTCAGTTATAAAAGTACGAAATGGCTCCCAGAAATGGAAGAAACGTCATTTGTTAGCGAGATTGCAATTATGAGACAAGTAGCAATAGTGTGCGATTAAACGAGGGTAGAAGAGTTTGAAAACTAAAGATTTGTATGGAAAAAGTTGCTAAAAGGCTAGGCTTTGCCATACAACGTTTTATTTTCATACAAACTGTGTAAGCTTTTTAAACTTTCAAATGACAAAAATATTTCTTCCTTCTATTGGAAATGAGACGATGAATCAATAAAATCTTGAGAGGAAATCTGTCTAAAACAACTATTATTTAATACCTTAAATTATTAACTCTACATCCATAGTAGAATTGCTTGACGGATGATTTCTTGAATTCTTCGTTAACCTAAAAATAAAACAATGTGAAAGTTTTAAGACTACGGTAATTTTTTTATTTTCCACAGAAATAGTATAATGAAAAAGCGCTAAAGATCAACAGAAGAACTTGGCAACGTTTTATGGCCATAACCGCCTTTTGCTGTCCTTTTGTTTTCAACATAGGATCCTTTTGCAATACAATACTTGTTTATTTCAAAAATAGAAATGAATTTTTACGCCGCAGAGCGTAGGAAAAAGTCATGGTTCGTGGCCTGAGCGACTTCTAAAGTCTCTAAACAGTTGGCTGAAACATTTATAACAAGGCTTGGAATGACTTACCGTTGTTTCAAAGTCTTTTTTGAAATCGAAGTAACTCTCTGTTGATTTGTCCTTGTGCGACGTTCGATATATCTTGTTTGTAACCGTCAGAGCGCCTCTAAACGTCTTGCAAGCTGCAAAACAGACCGAAGAAAAGAAAGTAATTGTGATAAAAAAGCTTACGTTTTAGTCGATAAACATACTGAGTGGCCTGGTCAAACTCTGAGAAGCAATGAAGTAAGCATTACAAAAATAAAGGAAAGTATAGTAAGAGTGTCGAACTGAAAGATTTAGGCAGATTCATGATAATCGACAAACAACTTATAGTTTATATGTTTGGAAGTTCTAAACATTTTTTTTTTCTGATAGTTCGAGAATGCAAGATCCCCTGAATATTAAACTAACCACACGTACAATTTCTTGACAATGGTCACCATTGTAACTACAAAAATACTGCGACTGGCAACATATTCAACCTATCCAGGATTGTTCGGCTATTGAAATCTAAGATGATGGGGCTCGAACAAACCGATCAGAAGATTCCAGCCCAAAGTTACTGTTTAGCTCAAGACATGCACCTATAGCACCACATGAGTGGTTAAAGTACCCGTAGAATCCAGTTGTGCTATAGCAACATGCAGACACGGAACGGGGCGTGTTTGAGAGTTTCAACTTACGTTTGCATTTTTCGTCGGCATTGACTTTAAAATGGCCAGGAACTTCGCATTCACAGTCAAAGCCACCGTGGTAATTCTGACACTGACTGTCTGTACCGCATGTTCCTGAACTGCACTCGTTCACATCTGTGTATTCAGAGAATAAAACCACAATTACTTTTTATGGTCAGTTCAAAGGTAGCACGACTAAAAAAAAATAGTCAAAAATGTTTTCTTCGTGAGATATTTTATATTTTTAATAGCATATACTTAAGTGTATTTTGATTTTAGTCCTACGTTTTATACATGAGCCTCTGGCTTGGACATCGAGGGAGACCTCGTCCCACGTATGGACAATAAAATTGTATTGTATTGTATTGTATTGTATATCACCAATTCTTATAATGAATATTAAGAGAAACATATGCAGCCTGTAAGACCACTGGGAATAAACGGGTTAAATGCCACGGCTGGGAAACAAGTAAATGAGAATATTTGTAATTATGTAATTATGAATAGAAACAATGAGATACTTCTCATCTTCAAGTTTTATATCGTTCTGCTCCATCTAATACTTATAATTGTTATCATCTCCCTGACCATTTTATGAATTAAAAGTATGCAATTCTGCAAAGTTTTTCTCAGAAAAGGCCTTACAGAATACCAGTTTATCAAATGCAATACGCAAACTTAAAGGAGAAGTTCACTCCAGAATGGCCATTTATTTTCTTTACGCCAATAAAAAGTTTACACAAAGATATATTATTCACCAAAATTTCAGCCTCCAACGTGCGCTATAACCCTACGAAATCTTTCCCAAAACCCGACAAATGAACGCCGCCATCTTGGAGCTGGTAATGTATGCGTGACGTCAAAGAGCTCAGCCTGAAGTTTGGCCAGAAAATTTAAATACTCGAAACTCCTTGTTTCCTCGTAATGGCTTTTGTTTGTCAAAATGCCTGTTTGTGCATCTCCATTTTGCTCAAACAGAGCTCCAAGAAACATAGGCGTACGGGCAACTTCGGTCCTGGGGGGGGGGGGGGGGGGGGCGGAGACCTTTTTGCCCGAAAAAAATGGCATGGGCTGAAAGCCGAATAAAGAGGCATGTAAATGAAAAATAAAACATGCATTGAAATAGTTGTGTACAATTTTCGCCTGCTTGCTTAAGATCTTAAATAAATTTTGTGGCGTTATCCGAAGGTGTCAATGCCCTGAATCCTTTTTCGAATATCTTTTATTTATATTCACTCTACTTCAGAAAAAATTATATTTATTTTGGGAAGCCAATTTACATTGTTTTGCCCCCATTTTAAAGTAATACAAAAGCGTGTAAAACATGCAGGGATGAATGGGTTTTAAAACATTTCGTTGAAAGTTTCAAGTTAGCCCTGAGAACTAAACATTTGAGTCGAAAGCATTAGCTTCATCACATTTATAACTGCTTCAAGGTCTTGCACTAGATCCACCGTGCGCAAACGCTCGAGCTTTCGAAAAGCTGATTGCAACTTTTTAAAACTGAGGAGTCACGCCGAATTTGCGAGAAAAATCGAACATGATCATAGCAATTTGCGATAGGAAACGAACGCAGATGAATGAGAAATTCGGACTTTTGAACAACAAAGTTAGGTACATTTCCAATACTTTTCATGTTGATGTAATTCGTTTTGAACGTAATGTAGACTTTTCGCCTTATTTTCTATTTTTTTAGGCTTGTTGCCCGAATTCTAAGCATTTTGCCCGAAATATTTTGGCACTGGGGGGGCTGCAGCCCCCCTCGCCCCCCCGCCTCGTACGCCTATGCCAAGAAATACAAAACACAAGGAGTTTTGACTTTTAAAATTTTCCCGCCAAACTTCAGGCTGAGCTCTTTGACGTCACGCATACATTATCAGCTCCAAGATGGCGGCGTTCAGTTGTGAGTTTTGGGAAAGATTTCGTAGGGTTATAGCGAACGTTGGAGGCTGAAATTCTGGTGAATAACATATCGTTGTGTAAACTTTTTATTGGCGTTAAGAAAATAAATGGCCATTCTGGTGTGAACTTCTCCTTTTAAGGGACTATGTCAAGGATTTTACCAGAATTTTGAACAGCCAAAATTTATATTTTTGTCACAGGAAATAATAGTCCATTTTTATTGAAAATTGAAACTGTTATCGAGCATCTTTGGCTGCGGACGGCATGGATGAAAACGGATTGCAACTTGAAAAAGTAAAGCTAACGTTTTCAAGTTGTTTCCGCGCGTCATAAAAAAAAATCGATATTTATAGCCGTAGCTTGATTTCTATCAATAAATTAAGGTTATATTTTCCTTAAGATGTTCAAAGATAATTATATGGTTTAGTTGCTTACCACTAATTTCAGAACAGTTTAGACCAAAAATCTGCGAAATCCCGTGAAATAGCTCCTTTAAAGATCTCTATTCTGTTACATAGAAAGGAACTTAAAAAGACACGGTTACCTGTGCACTCTGCATCTTCGCTGACTCTGGCTAATCCTGGTTTGCATGGTGCCAAAGTGGGGGGTGAAGCGGTACGTGGAGGTAATGTCTCTGTCAAGATCAGGTTCACAAAAGTGAGTAAGTTTTTATTACCAAGGTCGAGTAGTCCTACTCCCTTGTAGTAAGCCATGTCATCTACAGTGTAGTTCTTGAGCTTGGCCTGTTGATGTGCTGTCCAGTTGAAGATGAAGGTCAAGTTCTCAATGGGAACATTGAGAAGCAAGTCGATGACGTGAAAGATACTTTCGTTTTGTAGTGCTGTCAAATTCGTCCCGTTGGCTGCGGCAAGGTCCATCAGTGATGAATTCGTCAAGGCTGTCTTAGCGTCGATGAACGGTTGAATAGATTGTTCTAAAACAGCTTGGAAATCTTTCAGAGACATGTTATGTATAGACTCAGTAGGGACCTCTATGAGGATCGACAAACGATCAGGATTCATGCCAAGAGCCTTCGCAGCCCTTGAGTAGCCGTCCTTCACTATGGGAAGCACCAGTAGAGACCACCGTGATGGAAGAATTAGTTTAAACTCTTCAAGAGAGACATTTAATTCATTTGGTAGTATATGTCGGTCAAAATCGATTCGTAAATTGAGCTGTGTCAGTGAATTCCACAGAATGTCCAAAACATTACAGTCATCACACACCTGGGACGAGTTGATGTTAAAAAGACTGAATGCTTTGTTAACGAGCTCGGTGCGATAGTCATTTAAAAGTGAGGCATATGAATTACTTGGAAGGGCCAGTAGCTCTTCTGTTATCTCCCTAAAGGATTTAAGCAGCTTGATGTTGTCTGCGGTAACTGACGTTAGGGTAGCGACATCGTTCAGGGATATTGCACCTAGAATCGGCCAGTCAAGAAAGGAGGCATTTACAGCCCATACAATCTTTGGCCACGGTAGCTGGAACAGGTCTTCGAACATCATCAACAGGCTGATGTTGTTCTTTACTTCAAAGTTAAATTTTGTAGCCAGTTCGTCGACAGGAATAGTCGCTGCAGCAACTACCAGTGCAACCTTTCTGCATGTCAGGTCGCCGTTGTGGCCCAGCATTGAGACTATAATGGCATATGGCAGTTTATTGAAGAGGTCATTCATGGAGAATTCACAATAGATGGGAAGTTCCACAAAAGTGTAGTTTCTAAGTACTTCAATGCCAATTGAACTAAAGTTGTAGAGCAGTAACAGTTCTGATTTTGTGAGGTTGATCCTATTTTCAACGAATTCCAAAACGGTAACATCATGCAAAGATTCGTTTGCAATTCCAATCGAATTTATAATCTGCAGCACCGATTCTTTCTCCATAGCATTTTTTCCTTTCAACAGTCTGGAAAAGGCGTTGTCCCATTTTGATTCGACCTCAGCTAGTGTTAAGCCCTGAAGGCTGTCACTTGTTTCTTGCAACAACATTGCAAAATTCTGCGGCGTTACACCAAGCTGCTGTTGTCCACTTTGAATAATCTCTGCCTTAAGAGGCGGTATCATCTCTGGCCACTCGGTTGGCGAGAGTTTACCGAGATTCCCGGGCTGCAAATTCAAAGCTGCTTCTAGGGATTTCAAAGACACGTTGAATTTGGCTTCGAGGTATTCAAACAACAATGGAACAACTTCTATTGGAAGCAATACATCATAATGCGCTTTATCTGTGTTTCCATACTGAATAAGCTCGTCTTCATTCGTGTTAAACAATCCATAAAGAATATTCAACGTTGGTCCCCGATTTTGGTTTACCTTCACGCGAAGAGCTTGATCGTTTACACTCTGTAGCTGCACAGAACTTTCAAATACCTGTAGCAGCGTTTTGGACATAAACTCGCCTGCAGTTATGCCACTGACCTCTTTAAATGTGTCCTGATTAAGAACATTGAGCACAGTCCAGTCTTCCATCTTTAATCCAAAAGCCCAAACGTTTTGTCGCCATGGAATTTTGGTCACCGTTTCCACGATATCCACGAAGGAAATGCTCGAATTTGCAAAGGCACTAAATGCTGTCTGCAAATATGACATGTTTTTGTGCCGAGCTTCGACGTAAAATCTCGTATTCGTACAGCCAGCGCTAGATGCTTTAATTCCAGTCAACTCTGCTGTAATGTTGTATGGGGTCATGTCTTTGGTAGCGGAAGTGTCGCGGTCGCAAAGACGAGGCAAGTCGCTAAACTTCATCCCTCCAAGAATGAACAATTGATCTGAATTGAGATTGTAAACCAGTTTCAACTCATCGGAAGTAAAACCACTCGCTGACAACAACAAGGAGAGAACTGACGAATTAAGATAATCAGCATCGGAGACAGAATTGTTGTCTAAATACCAGCTAATAGGATCATTCTCAAACTTCATCTTCTTTTGCTTCACATCGTGAATTTGAGTTATTATAAGCTCCTTTAACTGGGCAATAGAAAGCTCGCCAGAGTTATATCCTAACAACTGAAACAATCTTTCGGTCGGCATTTGCAAGTTGGCAGCCTCTATCGTTACCACGGCGTCAATAATGACAGAAATCGTGTTATTCCATTTTTGTCTTGGTAAATTGTATAGTTGTTCTTCTGTTACCTGTACAGCTGAGATGATATCACTTAAATTCAGCTTGAAGTAGGTGACAGTGGCATTAAAAAAGCTTTTGAACAGGAAAGCCGACGACGCATTTTGAAGTGAGCCTTCAGGTACTTCATTCGAAGTGGCCACCTCACTAAAGGAGAGGTTGAATGATTCCTTTAGCACACCTCCAATGAATGCTCGATAGGCCTCCGTCTTGTTGTCAAGAGTGTTATTTTCTCTGAGAGCAAAGATAAGTTTGACTGACTCACTCACAGACTCGTTACGCAAAGCTTCCACTTCATATCCAGAGATTTCGGCAAGCTGCAGTAGTGTGACGGAATCCAGAAATTCCCAGTCTGACAAAGAGGCATCGAAAGCCCAGCGAACTGCATGCCACTGATGGCCGGTAACAGTGGTAAGAATTTCCAGCACCGTCATATCTTTTGTGATGGCCACAGAGTCGCTTTGAAAAGACGAAATGGCTTTCCCTTTTATTTGTATCAATACTGGACATGGCGAAGACTGGTTAATTGATCCAACAACTTTTTGAGAGGCGTCAGGCAAAGTCATGTTTAAGATGGCCTCGAATGGAATGTCACACATACGATAAATCTGACTCAGTGTCGTTCTGTCAATCGTCTTTGCTTGTTCGGCGCTTTTATTGTACAAAATGGAAAATTCGTGAAGGGAAAGTTTGATTTCTTCGTTTGTTAAGACTTTTGTTAGAGTGATTTTGCTGTAGGAAGCTTCCGCGATACCAGATGAACTAAAAACTGTAGACGTTGTGTTAGTGTCAAGGATTACCTTTTTCGGAGGAAAAGAAAACACAAGCCCCTCGAACGTGCTGAGGTTGAGATTTAGAAGTTGCTGCGTCTCTATCTGCACTAGCTGTGCCAAAGCATCCACTGAAGGGAGTTGGAGCCTTTCAGTGAACGCCAAAGCGCTTTCCGAGATCATCGCATGTACAACAGTCTCCCAATCGCCTGGGTCGTAAGAGTTGGACAGATTAATAGCTGGAATTCCCAGTCTTGATGCGACGTTGTCAACAGCAAAAAGGAACTTTTCGCCGGTGAATTTCAGAAGTTCCTGCTGGAAATCCGACGGTTTCAATACCAACGCAACGTCCTGTTCAACAAAAGAGCTGTTTATGTCGTCAAATGGAATTTCATAGGACCAGTGGTAGTTTAAGTCCACCAAATCCGCAGCGGTGAATGTCGATGGATAAAATTCACCTGGTAATGCATCTAATATAGCTTGCATATTTTCAGAATAAGCTTTTTCGAAAGCCCAGCCATTAAGAGACCTTACATGTTCTGTGGTGACTTTAAAATGTTTAGGATCGTTGGCTAATTTCCCCGGGAGCAGGGTTTTTATAGGCATATAAAGAAACGGCAAAGTGTACTGTCCAGCCGCCGGAGTTAGCAAAACAAGGAACAGGAGAAGGTGTTTGATCCACATCAGTTTTGAGTGAGGTCTGGGCATTTTTGTTGACTACCTGGCCAGGAAAAAAAGGATCAAAAATAAGCAACAGGTACAGTTTATCAGCCTGACAGATAAACACTGAAGCCAACGGCACTGCTATCTACATCTGTTTTCTCAGTCCGTGTCAAAGAAAAACTGGACTTCTCCGCGATTTATAAGCTAAAATAAGCTGTCTTCAGTAAAGGTTATACCAGTAACCCTGAAAGCACATCCAGTTTTTATAAGAAAGGTGTCGGACATTCTGTACTGACTGCTAACCACTAGTTTATTACTCAATTGATAAATAGAGAAAATAACAAAATTTCTTGAAGCGTACTTTTTTTTACTGGTGCCAGATTTTGCTTTATTTTTGTGGCTTTTAAACGTCTTCAAGCTTCTTAAATACCAATATTGGAGTATAAGTTCTCCTTTCTCTTACATACATTTATATTAATATTTGTTTTGAGAATCTACCGTTACATCACAAAGATATATGCTCTATACAAAATAGCTTTCTTGAACCTACTCTACCTGCTTGACACCACTCTATTGTGTAAGGAGATATTAAAAGTTAATCACTCTGACTCGTAAAGTTTAAGAGTGTATGCCAAATGGAAAGGAAGCTAAGTGTTGTTGTAACAAGCAACTTGCACTGTTTCCGTATATCAGATGCAGGCCGATGGATCGTTGTGAAAATAATGTTACAAAGCTTTGCACCAGATTATTACATCTGAAAACAGCTAACGTCACTAAACTAAATTTTTGAACGTCTTTTATGTAGAGAATTAATGACCAATAACCGCCGTCTAACAGTTATATGTCGCTCGCAGGCTGCATCAATTTTAAAAACAACACAGAAATTGTGTAGAAACGTTACTAACCCCCCTACCACGCATTGTACTTACAAATACATGTTTGTCGCTAACTAAATCAACAATACAAGTTATGTATATAAGAAACGAGAAATGCTTCTGTGATTGTTGTAGTGAGAGGGTAATCTTTCAGTAATTGCAGTACTGCACACTCGGCAATCACTTATTAGCGAAGAACTATATAGTTGAGCCAACTCAACAACAAATTTAAGTTAATAGTTGAGTTATTACCTTACCTTGAAGTGATAATAAATCGGGCTTTATTTTAGAGCTTGGATGCATACGATTCGCTCTGAATATTTGGCTCATCTTCATGGCAGGCGGATTACGTTAATGCATTGCGGTTAAATTTGAATAAGTTTCGAAGCAGGCTTCAATATTTACGCGAGCATTAATTCTATTTGAATGTCATTGCAGTGCAGGTGAAACTACACCTATTGTGTGATGACTGAATTTTGCATCAACAGATAATTGAAATGTTAGCGGATAGGTTGTGCTAAAATATAAACAAGCTAAATGGGTGCGAATTCCTTTGTTGTCTTAAAGAAAAACAATGCAAGTAGTTGAGGAGAAATAAAAATATTTTTTGCGCAAATTGCAAAGTTCCGAAACGACCATTTAGGATTTAGCAACGTTTTCTATCTCTTTCTTCGAAGGATCGCAGAATTTTGGGTTATTGAAATGTGTACATTGTTGAAGAGAATGAAATAAAGTAATATATTGCCTTTGCAATAACAGTTATCTCAAATAAACAGATCCGCTTGCTACAACGTTTTTGTTATTTTCTTTGTTCTACAAAAACAAGTCAAGTTACGTTTGCAAAATCCTACACATTCATATAGTATACATCTAATTTCGATATCGATTTGTTTTCAAGGAAACTGATAACGAACATAGACGGATTTGCCAGCTTAAAATCATGATTTTTATGTGCTTCCAACTTTTCAATACTAACGTTAAAAAAACGTAGAGCAAACAGTTGGTAGAATTAACTTCTAAATAACACGGTAAAGAAGACACTATAAAACCCCGCGGAATATTAGAAATTTTATCGTGATACTTGCTTATTCGCAATGAAAAGAGACTTGCCTTGTAAATTTAATCAATCTTAGTTTCCAATGACAAAAAAAAAAAATATTGCCACTTTGCATCTCAACCCTTCTTCAAGGTTGGAAAAATAAATATAAAAAAATGCATCTATGTTTCTCGAAACATGCTAGATTTGAAAAAAAGCCACAAATTCTGTGTACAAAGTTGAGTGTTTCCTCGGTTCCCTCGTACTTAACACTGGCCAAAATGTTTTATGTGTAAAAAAGCTGAATTACAATTAAACATCAATACAGTATTGAATCAAGCGACTAAACCACGTCTATAATCTAGATACACACGTGAATTCTCACAACAAATATTAAAGAAATATGGGACAATAAACTAAGAGAGCTGACATTAAGATCAGTTGTGCGCCAGCTTAGCCTATGCCTATGTAAGGCAGAAGCCTTGAAGTTTATGTAAACTCCGCCTTAAACATAATTTCTTTGTAAAAGCTGCATAAAATGCTAATTATGGATCACAACGCCTTGTAAATATGACTAAGAAACGAAATCCTCTCGTTCTGGCTCGAAACCAGTGAAGCGAAAACTTAGCGGTGTTCTGCAAACCACGTCAGTCAATAAAAGGAACAAATTTATCATCTTTACCACAAGATGAATGTTAAGTGTCAGCGCTAAACTTAGCCGCTTTCTCGCTGCATGATATAAGAAATTTATTGAACCGCTTGAGGTACCAGCGTGAGAAACGGTTTTGTGAGTTTTCACTGTTTTGGAAACCGCTAGCGTGTTTACGATACACATAGATGAAGATCAAAAAGTTATATGCGCATTGTTCCAAATAAAAAAGGCGTTTAAGTTTTAGTTATCTTGCAAAGATTTTAGGCAGAAATAAAAGCTATTTTTTAGCATAAAGCACTCCAGGTTGACATTATTTGGAAAATGTTCGAACACAGAGTTAACCAAGCATTGCAAGACAATTAACTAGACAAAGTTTTCCGCGTTCTCTCTGGGTCTGAAGTACTCTAACAAGCATTTTCGCTGAAATCACTGAATTAAAACCTACAGTAC
Source organism: Oculina patagonica (assembly GCF_052425735.1). Classification (NCBI taxonomy): domain Eukaryota; kingdom Metazoa; phylum Cnidaria; class Anthozoa; order Scleractinia; family Oculinidae; genus Oculina; species Oculina patagonica. Next base: position 26,805,359 of record NC_135764.1, read on the forward strand.
AGTTCTTCGCAAGAGCATTTAGTTATCACCTTAACTTCACCAGTCCACATCACCACTTATTTCCCGTCCCTCTTATTTACCCTTCTGCATCACCTGTTATTTACTATATCGCTCGAAGCGTTTCGATTTTTCCTTCAAATTACCATTTCCGTTCGAATTTCTCGGGCCGCTGTTTCAACGACCGATCCAAAACATTTGCTGCAAACAAATGCAACACTTTTTTTCGGCAAGAAATTTGCGAGATATCGGCTTCATTCGATCCGTTATAATCAATTAGCCCACAAGAGTTACTTGCACTCCGCTTATGACAAACCCGACCCTTGATAATTAAACTTAACCGGCTCTTGCTAAACTATAAAGTAAATATCGGATAAGTGACAAGTAAAATAAATTTAAGTGTACCTGTAAACTTGTGCTACTTGTAGATTACATAAACTCAGACTTTGCCCAGCTAAGGCAAACCAGGGGAACTTTGCCAAATCCTTCCAAACTCTTGTTTAGTCACTTCTTGCTTTTTGTGGAGTCAGAAAACTCTACCAAACACCCGCAAACAATGGTTCAGTTTTTTCAACGAGGAATCTGGAGAATCGGACATCAAGAAACTTCGATTGCATTCCTCATTTTCAAATGACGCACTTCGCAATTTATGAAGGACACAAACCCATGAACGCTAAAAAATTTGCATACTGTCATTTCAGTTTCACAACTGGAAGCTTCTGTTCTATTTTCGATGACACACTGTTCACACCTGGTTGCCGTTACAACTCAGCAGTTCAGTATTTGCATATAGATTAAAATACAAATTCTTGACACTGGTTTCCATAAATTTCTTATGGCACCGTTGGGAGAATTTGTTTCTCTATCTAGCACAACGTCTTAGTTCAGCTTTGGTGATCAAATGCTTAAATCTCAAGATCTTTTTGTATGATTTTCGTATCGATGTTGTTGGGAGAAATTAGTCGTCATCGCTGTTGGGAATGGTAAATTTAACACAGACAGTTGAAAGAAATTCAGAGCAGTTCTAATTTTTGCAACAGAAAATTGCTTTCTCGTAACTAAAAGTCACCTTGAGTAATAACATTGCAGATGATTTCGTAACAAACTAAAGATAATTTGACTTCGTGCCCAACCTACATAACTTCATAAATAATTAAGTTGATTTGCTTGAAAGACGTCAGTCAACAACTATTTTGCAAGACATGGAAACTCATCATGCGAAAGAATAAACGTTTAACAGTCTTGATGTTATATTTTCTACAAGACACAGGCTTTATCATATAAAGAAAAAAATAACTAAATATTGTATTATTTCCTTCAGGACTCATTCTATAATTAAAGTTGCACCCTGCCCCTCGCTGCCCACGAATTGTTGTTTTTTTTTTACAATCCTGACCAAGCACAAATGAAAACATAGTATAAATAATAATTATCAATTGACATGGCGACATCAAATCGTTGCCCACGAGGGTTCAGTCTGCCTGCCACTCACAGAGTCCCAATTAAGTAAACGTTGGCTACATCAACATTATCAGTACTGCCTGAGGGTAATAACAGTGGCTAATAGCAAGATTCCCTTGACGACTTATTTTGCATACAAGGCGGTTAACAATTCTATTTAGAATACGAAACACTTTTGTTACCGCTAGGGCGGGCACTCAACCGATGAGTAAACGATTAAATGATAACAGCTATTAATAAAGAAATAACTCTAGTCTAAAATTGTCATCGTTTAACATTCACAACAGAGGGCACAAAAACAATTCTCGAGGAAGAATAAACACAAACTAGTACAATTCTTCTAAATCGATGCAGATTATTTCCTAAAAAAACTGTTTTGCGAAACAAATCCTTCTGCCGCGCGTCGGCGGACGAGACAAAAAAATTGGCTGATTATCGATTTGAAGTTGACATGGAAAATGAAACATCTTGTAAAGTAGCCATGCCACAACATATTACGCCTTTGGCATGTACAAAATTACCATAGTTAGTAACTACGAAATTACTTTCAAATTGAAGGGAACTTCAGAATATTGCCCCTACTCTCGAAACGTCAGCTTTTTAAAATTCGCCACGGCTTTTTTTAACCTTTATCAACCTCCAGTTGATGATAACTAAGAACTTAAAAATGTCAGTTTACCAAGGTTGAAACGCAAAACAGAAGTTATAATTATAAAATAAAATGAGGCAAGGATGGTTTAAATTAAAGAAAAAAGTTATTAGTTTCTAAAGCAACTGTTGTGTTGCGTCGGCGGACAGGTGTGGCACTCAGTTGACTATCAATTGTAAGTTGATAAAAATAAATAAACTGCCGTAGCGAATTTTGAAAAGCTGACGTCTTGAACGTCAGTCCTTCGTCGGCGGGGAGCAAAGTGGTGCACTTTGAAAGTTGAAACGTCAGCTTCTCAGAATTCGCTAGGGCAGTTTATTAACCCTTTACAACTTTCAGTTGACAATGAACTAATGCAGAAACTCCTGCTAAGATTAAAGCGTATTACAGTAACACCCCACCAAGAACGATAAACGTGCGAAACTCTAGCTTGTGTTTTCCAACATAAGAAATTCGTGGCGTAGTTTCTTTAAGAATTTGAAAAGCTGGTGAAAATTTGAGCGTCAATCCTTGGTCAAAGTAAATGAGAAATTTGTGGGCTTATTGCGTTTTTTTTTTTATTATTATTAATAATAATCAAAATTTCTACATCGCAAATTTCATATATGTACATTGGAGAAAGGAGTTTACCATTGAGAGAAACCATGGTGACAGTCACAGTTACCATAGTAACCACCGCTGACAGGGATTTACAAGCAAGCCGCTGGTCAGTGAATGAAAACTTCTTGGTTCGTGCGATTCTCGAAGCCACATTAATATAGCACCACGAAATGTCATCTTTTCACTTCGAGGATGAAGACATCTTTCAGTGATCACAACGGTGTGTAACATAACATCTGATCAACGGCTGATGTGTACGTTTTCTCGTGGAAGCGTTCGGTTTGGTGAAATTCTTAGTCTTTTTAGGAGAAAATGTTCATGGAACGTCTGAAAGAAAATAACAACAAATAGTGATTTATCAAGTAGATGGTGTTTTTCGCCCTTTGCAATTAACTGACCGAGGCCTGAGTGATGCTTTTCGTGTAAGTGAAGTTTACAAACCTGTTGTGCTCTATCCACAGTTGTTGTTTGCGGTAGATTTCATCTTGATCTATGCGAGACGTGTCACCAAAGTACGCAGGCTGTTAATGAGAAAAAGGCAGTTAGGATTCAGCATTTAGTGTAGATGACCAGAACAAAGTTTGCCTAAAATATGGGACGGAAAATCTTTATCAGCCTGGTTAAGATACGGAAAAAAATTAACCCGACCGCCATATCGTGGGTAATAAGTGGCATTTGTCCAGAGTGGTAGAATACTGGACTGTTTGACACTGTTACATTCAAAGAGCTTTGATTTATCTTTATAGCTAAATATGTGTACAGACAAACTAGCCTAAATTTACATTAAAAATACACCGTGAGGTCGTAGTTCACGATATTCGACATCAAACCCAGGATTTGGACATTTCGTGAAGTTTTAAAGGGAACGGCTTTAAAATGTACCAAAATGTATAATGCACATGTGCTACATATTGAACTTTTTTACAGGGCCCGGTAGGGGATGGCTCAGAAATTTATTCCTTTTTCCGGATTTCACATTTAAACGATTTTCAAAATGGCGGCTGAGCCACCGAACAGTGGAAAATAGAGTGACAAAACTATTTTAGTTCTTTCACCGAGTATGTGGACAGTGGGGTGTCTACATTAAGTCTCACCTTCCAAGCAAATCTCTGCGTTCCTTTCTGTCTCTGTCCCAGCCCACCGCCTAGTCTACGCGGTAGCCAAGATGGCACCACACCAGCTCGTACACGATCAACAAGTACCTGGAGAAATACGCGTGTTGTAATTGAGCGTGTATTTCCTCTAAATTCAGGTTTTTGTTTGATTCGTCTAATATAGCTCAAGAGATAATTTGCCAAACCTTTCTCCCATCAACCATGAATCTTTCATCTTTAGCTTCCCTTAAGGCTCCCTTGGCTTCACTTTCATCCGAAAACTAACAGGACGAACAAAAATTTGTTAATAATTTACAAAGTTTGCTCGCATACAGGAATTATAAACGGTCTCACGATGTTTCTTTTTCAAGCTTATATTGTCTCCTCCTCAAATATACCATTTAACGTTTTCTCGTCTTGTTCGTGAATTGATTGCAAGAAACAACACGTGATAAAACAGGGGCGGAACAAGGGGGAGGGTGCAGGGGGTGCACACCCTCCCCCCTCCTGATATGACCTACGGCTTTCTAATACAACTGGTAATCTGCAGAAAAAAGGCAGTTACGCCATTCCATAGTGGTGCATCCCCTCCTAAGAAGAATCCTGGATCCACCCCGGGCCTATCAAAGATATAGTAATCCTCACCTCAACAAAAGCGTAGCCTTTGGATTTTTCTGTTTTTACATCCTTTACCAGTCGTAGCCTTTTAATTGTTCCATACCTGAACAAAGAGACGTTAGAAAGGTTCTTCACATTACTCTTATTGAGGTGCAGAATGACCCATAAAAATTGGTTTATATCCTAATTTGAGAACGTAATTATTCTTATCTGACAGTCTTCAGCGACAGTTTGAAATGTCCGTTTTGTAATTTACAGATCATTTAAAAGTGTATCTTGGAATCTCAAATTCAGAAGTCTTTCAATTCCATATCAACACCAGCTCCTTCTCACAAAGTTAAAACTGCCAATAGCTACATTAAAAAATGTTCGGTGTGTAGGCAGGCATGTTAAAAATTTGGTAAAAAAAAAAAGAATTAAAAAGTTGACACTCACTGGCCCTAAAAAATATGGTTATAGACGTTTCGGCAATTTCTGTTGTCTTCTTCAGCAAAAGATATAAAAATGTAAATGTTTAACGGCGTCCTGCTAAAATATGTAACCGATGTGTGATAAAACTAAATGAACTTTCTGAGTGCAACAATAGTCTATAGAGTATTCTAATGACTCTCAAAATTCATAATGCTATGGTATACGTTTGGTAGCACTATGTGTTCGTTATAGCATTCCTATCTTGCACAGATTGCCAAGCTTCAAGAGTCTTACCTGCCAAACAACTCAAATAGTGTTTCTTCTGTGGTGTTGAAGTTCTGGAAAAAATAAATGTATTATAAACCTTTCCTTTCATAAATGAAGAGTGAGAACATAACATACCAGTAAATATGGTTCAAATGGGCATTACGATTGGTTACTAGTATGAACAAGTTCATGAAATTCAAATTAATGGACACTGTATAAGAATACAATCCCGCATCGCTTGAATGAAATCCGGGGGGGGGGCACCCTATATATTTTTGGGTGGGGGTGTGCCGCTAGGATTTTGAAACCCTCACCCTATACCAGACCATGTTTAGCTGATTTTGCAACCCTATACTAGACTACACACCGAAAATCCCTACCCTATCCCAGATTATCACTATCAGTGTTTTAATAGAAAACTATCTGCCAACAACGATGCCATGATGATTTTATTTACGTTTAGGAAAGCCTCTTTCTCTTTCCAGTTTCTATTCCTATTCTGGATATAATTCATCATACACCGATCAGTTTCCCGGCAAATGACACCCTATTCTAGACCAAAAACTCTCTGATTTCTATACCCTATCCCAGACTAAACTGCTTGAAAACCATACCCTTCACAGCGGCACATACCTATATAGCTCATGTATGGCAGTGCCCCCCCCCCCCGCCCCCCAGGGAATGAAACCCTTTGTTGATTGAATGTTAATTAAATAGCTAGGTGTTTTAATTGCTTGAAGCTAATAAGTAATAGCAATTGGACTGAGTGGCACACAATTATGGGCGAAATCAGGCAAGAAATTTCAAAATTGGCTACATGTGCAGCACCATGTCAATTTGAATTTAACAAGCTTAAGTGTGATTACTCTTTTAATCGTATCTATAACAAAATTCTCGATTTTGATTGGTTCTGCGCGCGCCTATTTGTCGCGTAATCGGCGCGCGATCACGTGGGTGTCCAATTACAGGTATCCAATTTGAGCAACTTCAAATTGGATACCTGTAATTGGACACCTACGCCATCTGCGCGTCAATCATGCGCATTTAAATGGGTTTTTCTTGCTGTTTTCTAACTTTTTGTGCAACCAACTGAATTTACCTTTGACTTTTCCTCACAGAAAAGGTTCCTAAAGTCTTCCTAACCTCGAATTTTGTTATTGACACGATTAATTAGTAATTGGACCTCGTGTCGTACAATTCAGAGAGTAATCGTGCTCATAAATTGTACTCCACTCAGTCCAATTACTATTACTAATCAAAACTATAACGTAATTCTTGAACGTGATTGGTTATCAGCAGCTCGATTTGAGCACTAATAGGACAGTGCACGCGTCGTGCTTGTAATTGGAAAGTGTAATAGGACAGTTTACGCGTCATGCCTGTGTAATTGGACAGTACGTGTCATTTTGCGCGCGCTGTTGTTGTTGCATTTGTTGAGTAGTTATTTTTTTTCAGTATTCATAAAAAGGTCTAACTAATATTTAACCGAACGTTAGTTTCTTTTTTCAAATTTTGTTATAGTTTTGATTAATTGGTAACAGGACTTCTTGTCGTCCAATTCTGTCTGTAATCATACTCGTGTTAAACAAATCGGACTCCCGCTTCGCGGTCGTCCGATTTTGTTAATCACTTGTATGCTTACAGACCGAATTGGACTCCACTCATATCAGTCCTATTGCCATTATGAATTCTATGGCATAAGGTCCTGTTTCTAACAGTTACTCGATCATCAACAGCAAATTTCAAGGTTAGGAAAGTTTTTTAGAACCTCTTTTAAAGAAAAGTCAAATCGACAATCAGTTTTATATACAGTGGGAAAACAGCTAGAAAGAAACCATCTATTGTAAGTGAACATAGGTGATGTGTAAATGCAGTAGGAGTCCAATTACAGGAATCCGATTACAAAATAATAATGTAACTGAATCAGACAGCTGTAATTGGACACTAACTTGATAGGGCACCAATTACATTTCAAATAGGCAAATGCAGAACCAATCAAAATCAAGAAATTTCTTACAGAAATGATTACCGGTATAATGTATTTGCTTTGGGAGGCCTGGTGGCCTAATGAAATGTTGGTGAGCTGGACTTCTGATTGAGCAGTTTAGGTCTGAATACTGGCCAGTGTCATTGCATTGTGTTCTCGGGTAAGACACCATTACTCCCTGTGGCCTCTCTCCTCAGGAGTAGAAATAGGTTTCTGGTGAAATGTTAGGGCAACGTGGCAAAATGAGGAGCTTGGTGGAAAAAGAGGGCACCATGCACATTATCTACTATTTTTCTTACTCTAAAAGCACTTACCAGTCGGGCAACAAAGACAGTTTTGTGTGGATCACCCTTAATTTTTTCATCACTGCTTGGATTATCTGAAAGCAAAAGTGGTAAACAGTGTAGACTGCTTTCCATCAAGAACCTGGAGTACTTTAGTCTTATTAAAGCCAGGTGACTTAAGGATGGTGCCTTCTATTGCTACTGCGCACTTGTTCTGCGCATCACCCAATGCATCGATCACACTGGGCGCGCGCGCTTTTAATTAATTTGCTCACTCAAAATGACGAATTCAACTACGCGAATAAGCACGCAACTTAAAAATCAAGAAAGTTTTCTCTGCGACAAAATCCAGTTTATAGACATATCCTAAGCCAGGAACAGCGGAAAAGCAACATATCAGTAACCATTGACCACTAAACACTGAAAATGGCTCACATTAACAGTTAAAAACAAAGCGCTAAGCGCTAAAACGTTACCCGAAATTGCTAACCGTGACAAATAGCGTAGTGCACGGGCGAGATGCAAATATTCAACTCGCTAGGGAGGGGATAGGAAAAATGTAACAGACTCCAAAAGCGATTTCATAGAACCTGAAAACAACTGGTATAACTTTTAAAAACGCGTGGTGACCCCTAATTTTTATTTTATTAAATGTAAATGGTAAGTCTATAGAGCACATGTTTAATTTTTCATTTTAAAAAAAATATAATTTTTTGCCAATTTTCTGGCCGTGCAAGTGAGAGCTGCTAGAGTCAAAAATGGCTCAAATGCAATTATTTTGTTAATAAAAACGTGGATCGTGGCAGTTCTGAAGACATTATTTGTTAGTTATTGTAAAGATTGTTATAGTTAATGTTGATTTTGTTCATGAAAAAACAATTTCAAATGGAATTTGCAAGGAAATTGTATTTAGTTTTACTTTATTTTAAAATGCCACGTCAGCACTTTTTTCCAGATTTCAAACCTAATTATCTCGAAAATTTGCATGGCTACCCCCAATTTTTTTTTTGAATTTCAGTAGCCCTTGGTAACATCTACATTTCTTGTGTTGTCTATGGCCGGGCAAAAATACTTAATGTTACTAGTAGGCACCGTCCTTAACAATGGAGAGTGCCTTATGTTTGGAGAAAAGGAGTAACATAGTCAACTGGGTTATTTTTGTGCTTGCATTATTCCTGCCCATGCTTGTGAAAAAAAGTGTCACAGAGCATAAGCATAAGTCCAAAAAGACTTATTATTCTTCTTATTATTATCTTTACACCTACCATGCTTCTCTTCCTTAGCTTTTAACATAAGCAATGTGTTAAAATGTGTGGTAATGTGTTCATGTCAAGTATATCATTGCTGGTCATAATTTACTCCTTTCATTGAACACTCACAAATGCACTTACATCTAAGCTTAATGTGAGAGTTGTCTGTCTTGTCTTTTCTTTTCTTATTAGGCTGACCCTTCTTCTTGATAAACACACCCTAGAATAATATTGATCAGAGAAAAAACAGTGGAGAATGAATGCAAGACAACAGATGGGAAGGATGAAGAAAAGTGCACAAGTTTGAATATGTACAGCTGTTGATGATGGGAATATTTCATTTTCTATGTGCGCTCCACCCTCCACCCGCCCCCTTCTCCCCACCGAGGATCTTTGATATCCAAGGGTGGATGGTTTTATCTTGGAAATCCCTGAGGAAATCTGAGGAGGAATTTTCTGAGGAAGTATCTTGTTTGAACTTGGTATATGTTTTCCTCAAGGAGTTTCCAAGGGAACGGTATGCCCAGGATCAGAATTTTCCATTAGTATATTGGGGTGGGGGGGGGGGGGGGGGGATTCCTTCAAACGTTTCTTCCGAAGGGGTTTATTGCAAGCAACTGAAGAAAGAGAAATAGATCATTCCATATACCTGAGAATTCCGGACGTAGTTGGAAGTAGGAACGACTTCAGATCCTTCATCACTGTTATTCATGGAGCAAACGTTGCTTTCAAACTGTGACATCCTGGTCGACAAGACGCCAAAGTATCAAAACAAACGGACATGGGTAAACACTACATGGGTACTTTCTTTGTAGATTATTTTCAAGTAAGCAGAACTCACACAATAATAAAATATTGAAACATACCACGGCCCAACACTTCTGCGCCACAGCTCAAGCTTATTATGATCCGTCATCTTGATCTATTAAGGACCGATGAGATCAAACCAAAAAAAGCTCACATATCTCACATATGCCGCCATTTTGAAAGGTATTTGATACCAGTCGCCAAAGGGGTTTCGTGTCATGCTACATACAACCATTACCGCTAAATAAAAAGACCACTGACAAGAAGTGTGTGAAGTCGCAAAATTATTTCCCATCACCCTCTGCGCTGCACCACACGTTCAAGGAAGTACGCGAGTGCGCGCGATCAAAAGACTCTACGAGCAAAGAGTCAAGTTGGCCATACAAAAAGGCTTTCCATCAAACTGAGATCGCGAGTTAATTTTTTTGGGGAAAATAACATCGGTCAGAGTAGAAGTTGAAATTCTCTATAACGCAAACGCGACAAGGTTTGTGGTCGTCTGGTCAAAGACTGACAAGAAAAATATATAAAGAAAATAAAAAAAATGAACAACAAATGTCCAGGTGGGATATAGCCGTACACTACTCAGCTGTAGTTTTGGGTAACGGTATATAAGAGGAGGACAAGGGGGCGGAGGCCGTGAGAAAAAGGGCGGGAGACGGGAGAAGACAGAATGACGAGGAATTCCAAAAGTGGCGGATGCCGGGAAAAAAAGAAAAAAATTGCAACATCTCGTTATATGTTGTCATTTATATAGGGCAAAGAGGATGAAAACATTACTAAAGGGGCGGGAGGCGGGAGTAAAAGGTACGGGAGGCGGGAGGTTCAGACCCCTCCCCCCCCCCCCCCAAATACTGATACACAATGAATCTAACGGTGTTATGAAAATTTGCGGATAGAACTTGATTCTCTGATTATTTTTTAAAACGCTATGCACAAATACTCTTGTATGTATTACTGGCCGACCCGACCTGTGCGGTCTCGCGCAAATTTGAACCGGAAAATTTCTTGAGAATGTAGTTCTTTTTTCCCTTTTATGTCTATCGACTGAATCGTCTGCAATTTTTACCAGTTGTGGTTTAAGCCTCAACAAACATTTTGTGACGTCATTCCAGTGACCTGTCAAGACGTTTTTCAAATCACCGTAGACGACTCCCCGGCGTTCAAGATCGAATTGACGGAAATTTGTCCTGCAGGCGTCGATGATATATAAAATGAAATAAAAATTATAATCTTACGAATTGAAAAATAAACCATTCAGACGGGTTTCATAGGCATTCTATGCCCTCAAACAATATCAAATACCTTCCCCACCCCAATGACCTCTATGCATTCCGTTCAGCATTCTCGTCTCCGCTTGAGTGAATGTACGTGGCTAACATCAGGTACATCCGGGGCTTAAAGCTCTCCTGTCAGTTTCCAACAGTTGGGATTGCGAGCACAATTGGAATTTGACGGTTTGGAGCTGCGAGTATTTCTGCTCAGGCAAAATCCTGAGCAGAATAAGCCAGTTATTAAAATAATCATTGGCCGCTTTCACACAAGAGACGGACAAATCGTCTCGACGGACAAATCGTCTTAGCGTTAAAAAGGGGCGAATACTGACGATAGTCGTCCAAACTGTCTAAAAGCCGTCTTAAATTTACACTAGACGAACAAATAGACAGACGAGTTGTCCGTCTTCTGTTTTGAAAACGGCCATAAATAGCGAAAAAACAATTAGTTTAAATGTGAAAACCCAGTGGCTCTTCGCTACTGCGCAGATCAGAGTACTTGGCAAGATCGAGTACGTCCTCCAAATTTCAGTTGCGTCGATCCCTCACTCCTCCCTTCTGCTGACCAGTTGAAAAGGAGACTATCGGTGCAAAACTGCTGTGTAATTTGATAATTGCGAGCATAAGCACTAGGTTTGAAAAGTCGTACTTGTATTCAATCTTGTACTGGTACTCCGATCCATACGCATTACCGAGATCTATTTTGTGGTCTTGAGCCAGCAGCTATTTGCCTGAAGTTAGGTGGCATCGATGGATCTCTCCTATATACTCAACTGTATACACCAAATTGAAGAAACGTTCACCCTGTAAAGATTCCATCAACGATAAAACGGAATGGGATTCTGTGGAGGCAGCTTTGGTAAGCTTACTTCTCCGTAGTAATACTCCATTTATTTATTTATTAATATATTTTCTTTCTTTGAGAGCTTAAGAGCATGATTCATGATTCTTATTATCATAGATAAAAATATCAAGTTGCTGTGTAGCACTTTAATTTGTTCATGTACTATAAAATGTTTTCTTCTTAAAAAGTGCTGTGATGTTGTTGTTTCGTTTTGCGAAACCTTTCGGGAATAACGCAAAGCTTTTCCTCGCGCTTATGTGCCGTTAAATTCAAAATTAAAATGTCGCACAAACGCACGGATTGGTAGCGCGAGCTCCAACAAACTTTCACTAACTCTGATGAAGGTGAACAGATGTCACCGAAAATTTAGAAAAGAAAAACAGATCGGCTTAAAAAATCTTTTTTAAATGTCTTCTACCGATCGCACTACTGGTTCCAGTATTTTCATTAATAACCCCTTTATCTGTTGCAAAGTTAAAACCGTTAAGCGATTATCAAACGTTACTTTTCGCGCGCGTCATATGGCGTAGATGCCGTATAAAGGTCGCGCGCGAAAGAAACTAAACGAAATTAAATAAATTTAAAGTCCACGTTCAAGCCTCTTGGGGCAAGTGTCCCAGCCTGTAAATCAGCTTTCTTTCCTCACGCTGTCTTTTTGCCGTGTCATGTTTATTTTATCACAGACGACGATTACATTTTTCCCGATTTCCCAGTAAACATTTAAGTCGCATGCATCGTTTATGGATCAGGGCTCGAGACTAACTTTTTCGCTAACTAGCCTAGTGGCTAGTGACACCTTTGATTTCACTAGCCAAAACCAATATTCTACTAGCCAGAACTTTCAAGCATGGTTTTCTTTTTTTTTTTTTCTCCCAAGCCAGCGGAGACAAAAGACAGTGACAAATCGGACAAAATAGGTTTATCTTCCCAAATCCATGGAAAGTCTGTGTTTCACGAAGACAAAAACTTGCGTTTTCATGGAGGCACTTTGCTGTCTTCTTTGGGTCTTTTCCTCGCTTTTTTGCTCCTACCCACTGCAGAATAATCTCGGGTATCCAACGTAACCGAATCTTAAATGTGTACATGACATCTTTTTTAAAAGCGTCCACGTACACGACCTCTCACCCTCGTTGTTCATGCAACCTTACCCGATCACTGATAAACGTTACAACCTACACATAATGCTCGATTTCCCAGGCTGGTTAATAATTAGCAGAAGCAGTTTTCTCTCACTTGTTGTTTTCGTCACCGGAAAGTCCTAAAAGAAGCTATCAATAATCGTTTGTTCGCTTTTCGGTAACTTTAGCTTGTCCATTCTTTAATATATGTCAACAGTGTAATTGTTAGTTCTGTTCTCTTAGAGTCATTTCAATTTGCGGTTTTTTTTTTTTTCACAAAACTGCCTGAAATTTCCACTAGCCATTTTGGCTAGTGAAAGTCCAAAATATACTAGCCAAAACTGCATTTCTACTAGCCTTTAGCTAGTTGGCTACCGTTAGTCTTGAGCCCTGTGGATTATGCTTTTTATGGCTCAACGTTTCTTCAAGCAGGTGTAGTCGCACCAGATTCTAAAGATCTCTGCTATTTGGCTGGCAGGGGCTGTTTCTCACTCAGGTTTCCCACAAGCACAAACCTCAAACAGCTCACAAGTCTTGTAGCTTGCAAACGTTTTATTGTTTAAAGCTTAAATTTAGTAACTTTATTCAATAAACAAAACCAAACCTCTAGGTACATAATATATAGATAATATCTTTTGCAAATACGTTTTAATACACTCCCATTTTAAAGAAAAAGACATTTTCCTTAATGTCCCGTCAGAGGAGATCGGAAAATGGTGCTATTCGGTTCATCAGGACCAAATAAGGAATACGACCTCGTTCCGGTGTCTGAAAGCTTGCTCTCTTCTTTCAGCTGAGACAACAGATCCAAACCGGAAAAACTGGAATACGTGTTGAACTGGACTTGTCGATTGTCCGGTTTGTCCATGTCCTTGACCTTGGAGAATTCCACCGGAGGAGGTGTCGCCTTTGGTTCGCAAGGAGCTAAGCTTTTCTCGGGATTTTGATTCATAAACTGATTCTTTTTAAACGACTGGCTTGTATAAACTGGATTGTGTAGCTGATTGAATGGCGGCTCAAGCTTAACTTTTGCACAAACAACATCGTTATTTAATCGAGTCTCTTTCGATCCCGTCTTTGATTCGAGTTTCCCAGGGTTCCACTTGGGCTCAACATATTCCGGTACCTTCCATACTGACGGGGGTGGGCTTGGGGGTTCACTTTCGCTTCCCTCGGATTGTGATCGCTGTCTGGCGAGATATTGCATTGTCAATACTGGAGAACCAGGAACTTTAAGAGGAGATTTAGGTGCCGTTGAAGAATCAAGCTTTCTCGTTGGCTTTGAAGCGTTTAATCTTGTTTTTCCGGAATCAACTCTTTGAAGAAGCGGGTTCTGTGTAGGAAAAAAAAGTGTGAAGTCAAAAAAGTGTTATTGTCAACGTATCGTTTTTCTTTCCATCTTAAGAACAAGAGTTGAGGCTAAAACTCTCAGCAAATATTTTAAGCCAGAGCTGATTTGACAGCAGATTCAAATTATGTTTGTTGAAAAAAAAATACAAAAAAATAAAATGTAGAACGTATCTCATTAGAACTTACATTTCGCGATTTTGGCTAGACAGTATTTTGCGGGGTTTTTATTTTAGCAATTTGGCCAAAAAGTACGTTAAATATGTCAAAAACCTTAAAAAAAATTCGTTTCGCGGCTCTTTAATTTCGCGACTTTTTTAGAACCGCGAAAATCGCGAAATTAAACCCACCATTTCCATTTTTATATCACGTGATACAAAACGCACGTGACCATAGCTGTCGTGTGTGTAGTACAAAAAGCCTCTCTCAGCGAGCATTTTCTACTCTGAGTGAAACTACAAAAGTCTAGGGGAAAAACTGGAAGGGGTGGTAAGTTTAATAGCAAAAACTCAACAGCTCATTCTATTTTATGACTAAGTGATTTATTAAGATTTTGGATGATGAAATTGCAAGAAAGATGTGTGACTCAGCTCTGATTAAAAACCTCACCTTATCTGCTTGCTTGAGATTCTCTCGCATTTCTTTCTGCCTCTGTTCTTTGTAAATCTTCAATCTTTGTTCCTCTCTCTAGTTTATTGTTCAAATTTAAAAAGTGCTCGTCAGATACTAAAACACCACCATGGAGTTAATCATAAAGAATACAAAAGAAGCAAAAAACTGAACACTTCACTTCCAAGTTTGAAATAGCATTTTTACATTTCTTTACAGTTGGTGATTTTCTAAAATCTGGCTGAAAAACCAGGCTTAAAGCTAACTAGGATTTGAAAAGTGGGCATCAAAATATTTCTTTAGGCCTGACTTCACCCACCTTGGAGGGCCTAAGGCCAAAACTGAAGTATTTATTATTTGGTTATATTCTGTAGTTACGAGTCCAATTTGATTTGAAGATTTCAACATAAAATTAATTACCTTATGGTTACTTATTTTCGTGGGAACTTAATTTTGCGAAAATGAATCGGGCATATTTTGTGGTACTTTATTTTTACGATTTGGCCAAAGAATACATAACTAACATAAAAAATACAATAGAATACATTAAAAAATAAATTTTCGCAGGACTCAGTGATTGGCTTAAAAAACTCGGGCCACTTTCTTAACCAATCATAAGTAAAACCAAAACCAATCGTGACTTGCTCCACGCTTTATGTAATTGCTTTGAGTTTTGATTGGACAATGGATTGCTCTGTGTCCTTTATGATTGGCCAAAGTAATTACTTTGGTTTTGGTTTTACGATGATCAATTGAAAACCGCTCTAAAGCAATTCATATTAATTTCCTCTAAAACTTGGATGTCTACAACATGGACACCCATCTGGATACATGTAAAAGCCTGTCAACAACACAGAAAAAAATTATTGTAGGGAGTACCTCCTTCTCTTCTCTTTCTTGTTCTTTCCTCTTTAAACGTTCTTCTTTTTTCTTGACTTTCCTTTCTTTT
This sequence comes from Oculina patagonica, assembly GCF_052425735.1. Taxonomy (NCBI): domain Eukaryota; kingdom Metazoa; phylum Cnidaria; class Anthozoa; order Scleractinia; family Oculinidae; genus Oculina; species Oculina patagonica. Next base: position 26,820,925 of record NC_135764.1, read on the forward strand.
TTTTCTTCTTGCTTACGTTCCTGTCAACAGATCAAAATTCTCCATATTATTTAACAATTAGACTACGAGCCCGAGTTTTCTATGAGCGAATAGTCAATGAGGCGCAGCCGAGTCGACTATCGCACATAGAAAACGAGGGCGAGTAGTCTAATTGTTTTAGTAGAAACTCTAAAGGATTGCAGTCCAAAACCTACAATTTTGTGCACTTTGAAGACAAAAATTAAGAAAGTTTACCGCTAAAAGTGCTACGCGCGCGCGACTGTTTTCTATTGGCGAATAAAAAACAGTGGGAGAACCAATCAGATTTGCGGATTTCCAATAGAACACAGCTGAGTTTCTACTAATTAAGGTTATAGCATTATGGCATACTTAGGCTAATGGTTAATAATATGCATCCCCTGTGTTCCCCTTGAACAGCAGTCAGGAAACTCAACAGTTCTGGGCTAATCCAAAACGGGAACCAGTTATTCCTGGTTCTGGTTTGATTCTGTGCATGCCCCAGAGATTATGGTCAAATGAATACGATTTCAACAGCCAATCTGATTCGGTTGAACAGTTTCGGGTTGTGCATGGTAATGGATAAGAACTATACAGCAAGAGGACTACATTATTTTGCTTTTTTCAAAATTCAGTTTCCTTTGATCTCAAACAAGTGCAAACTCTGCTTCTTTAAAAAATACAAGTTTGAGAATTCACAGAAATCAATTTGTTTTCGAGGCCTTCAAATGTGGAAATTACATTATACTACAAAGCTTTACTACACTTTACAAACTACTAGCTCAACAACTGTTTGTTTGTTTGTTATTTTTCTGAGTTACTTCTACCCACATGCAAGTAATTAATCCACTAGCTAAAACCATGACGATTAAAGATGAATTCCAGTCCGTACTGCGCAATCTCGGCTGCAATGTATATGTGAGCCTCACACGAAGGAAGTTTCAGCTTATCAGGAATTCTTGAACGAAAGGAATCGTAATGGTGGACTAAAAAACTTTATGTATGCTGTCACCAAGGTGTAATTTTCAACTAATTCAAAACAAAAACAAAAACAAAAACAAAAACAAACCCTGAGTCTGCGCAGTACAAACTGGAAATCAGCTTTAATGCTTTGCAAGTTGTGAGATCATGGCTAGGACCTCATTTTAGAGAAGGTATGGGGAGTCTCCACCAAAACCAGCCCTCCCCCCCACCACCACCACCGACCCAGAACCCCAGTATTTTTTAGATATTTAAGCTAATATTTATGAACACTAGGGTGCATCCCATGTAGAAGTCCTGTCAGGGGGGTCCCCTGAGTCGCTTGTCTGAATTTCAAAATGTCTTGTGTCGCTATTTCATCGGTCATTCTATGCCTTTTTGTCAGTAGTCAGAATTTGGTGAGAAAGATTATTGTTTGTCGCAATTTCATTTTATGTGCTGTCGCTACTTTTTGGGCTAAGTCCCCTGTCCGAATTTACCCTAGCAACTAGGGCCTCCATGCAGGGCTGCAAAAAAAATTTTATACTTGAAAGGACATTTATGTCCTACTAAGACACCATCTTGGTCGGACAAAACAAAATTCCAGTCGGACATCACAAAAAACAAAAGTTTGAATTTTAGTCATTGTTGCCGTAATAAAATGTATGATAAAAAAATTGTCCCCACATCATGTCTGACCACACTTGGGATTTTGTCGGCTATGAGCAAATTTTGGTCGGTCATTGTCCGTTGACTGACTGTTATTTGCAGCCCTGCCACGTAGGTACACCGGTAGATGCCAAAGACCATGATCATACACCAATATACCCAGTAACTATAAAATTAAAACCCACAACAGAGATCTTTGGTATCAAGTTGATCAACTTACATAAATACACCCTGATATCAAAAGATGTCTTCCCTACATCAAAAATCCCCTCTAGAGCTAAAAGCTGTAGTCAGCACCAAAAAATGCTGTGCCAGCCAATTTCATTTTTCTTTTTAGGTCAACAGTAATATATGTGTAATGTTTTAATTAAAACCAAAGACTCGGCAAAGCATACACTTCCAAACAATGTATGATAAAAACAGAAATATGCATTCTTCAATACAATATAGTTTTTGGTGGAATAGATTTATACAGAGCCATGATTGCACTGGCCAAGCAAGCAAAATCATTGCTTCAAAAAAAAAAACAATGGCAAAATGCGTTAATTGACACCTTGAAAGCAGTCGAGCAAAAAAAGAACAACAGATATCAAAACAACATATTCTAATCAATATTCCAAGAAAAATATTCACCACGCAAGCAATTTTTTTTCGTGTTTCAACAGCTTCTACTCACCAACTCTAGTTGTTTGGCCAAATCAAGTTTTTTCTGATCATCTTCGTTTCTTTTTCGGCTGTCTGGTGCCTTCACAGTCAATTGCTGAAAAGGATTACGATCCATTAACATCACAACACCTGGAACTATCTAGCTAGCCAACGCGCTGAGAAAAATTTTAATACGGGGTTTCAAATTACAGCTGCTTGGAATATTTGGTGAACGATTTTAGATCTTGTAAAGCTGAAAACAATGATTTTATTGCCAAATAAAGAAATGGACATAAGAAGCAAAAGTCGTCGACAAATATTATCTTGAAAATGCGGAGGTGATCTGCATTTTATTTCGTCTGTTAAAATTATTCGCGCAAGGAATGCAAATTGCAAATCGAAAAACACAAGGAGCAGCTTGTTTTGAACTGAGCGAGGATCGAAATGTTTATGTTCTCTTGCGTTAATCGTAGAAAACAGAGAAAGTAGAGAGAGTAGGATGTTTGGTGAATAGGGTCAAATGCTTCCAGGCTTGCTAAATCGATACACTTAAGCTTATAAATAGGGGGGAGTAAAAACATAACAACAGTTTGACTACACATGTATGTTTGCTATTTAATGCCATGAAAATACTGTCTGAGAAAAAAAAAATACAGTAATTCGACACAGAAAAGGCGACAAGATCAAGATTGACGGTTAAACGAACGAAGCTGTTTTATTAGAGCGAATAGACATTATTTAATTGAATGATTGTTAGAAAATATTGGCGACCACTTCGCGACAATGTTTGGGCCGAATAAGACACACGTAAAGTACCGGCAAGTCTTATGGAAATATGAGTGCAAAGGGAGATCTGGGATTATATATAATCGAGAACATTTGATATTTCAATACCTGAGTCTGTTGAGTCGCCGGTTTCCGCTTTTTAATGTGGGGTGGTTGTTCACGTTCGCGATCTTTCAGTTTACGACTGCCGCGTCTTTCGACTTCCTTCGTGTTGACCTACAACAGCACGTACAAAACCCGCTTAGAAAATCCACAACGGCAAATTTAGCGCTTCAAAAGCCCGCTTTTTTAAATTAGTAACAAAAAGACGTTGATCAAATCCGCGATAGATTAAGCGGAACGAGTATATAGCGAAAGTATTAAAGCCTACCTGGTTTGAAGTCTCCGACTTGGTCGCCCGTTTTGTGAGATGTGTTGCTGTGAGGCTAATGACGATGGCGGAAAAAATAACACTCTCCACAGACTGTAGATTAAAGCAGAGGCAATTTTAGACAAAAACAGATTCTCGCCAGGGATAAATTAGACCAAGAAGAAATAATCATGAGCACTTTAGGCCCGGTTAAAGTGGAAGGAGTGCCTACCACTGTAATTAACATGATCGTATGTTCAGTTACCTGCGTTATAAGAGGAACGACTACACATCCTACAACCGACCCAAACACACAGAACACAGAGTACTGGTCGAAGAATCCTCTGCCAACCGCCATAACGGCGTTTTAACGCTGTGGATGATTCGAATCAAGTGGTCAGATAAACAGTAAACAATGCGTACGTATTTGAAATTCGAAGATGTGATCAAAAGAACGTCCGATCACAAACGAAAACATTCGATTGAAAGCGTTCGTATCTAAAAGGTCTAAAATTGCCCACCAATTCGCTAAAAACCTATTATGTGGTAAAAATTCATTTATCATTGCATTAGAATGGTCACAAATTTGACTTACTTCGAGAAATAACCAACGCAAATCAACTTCCGTAGTTTCACTTCCAAACTGAAACATGTAAGACATGTAAGATGAAGCGCTGTGAACGCATAAATTACCTCTGTGACGTCACGTCAGGTGACGAAGGCAGTTGGCGCGCGCAAAAATGATCACGGAATAAATTTTCCCGGCAGTTGCCAGGCAACAAATTATCAAGATATTGAGAAAACCCTCCTTCATCATAATCCCTCTGTAATCCCCCTGTAATCTCCCAATGTTTTCGTCTATGAGGTGGTGAAACAATTAACTGAAGAATATCAATGCAGAATTTGACATCACAGATGATTTAAGGCACGTTTCAGATAAAAAAAAAATAATCGTTGTTTTGTCTTCAAGAAAACAAAAACAAAAACAAAGCAAAACCAAAACCCGTAAATTCAAAAGCGTGCCGGAGTGCCGGTATTAAATCGTTGTTGCTTTTTTCCTTAAATTGAAATATTAATCAACTTGAGCAACAATTTCTTACTGAGAAAAGCGTTTTCCTTCCGAGATAAAATTAAAACAAAGACCAACCTTAAAGAAAGATTTCTATGTGTTCATGCCTGAGCACCCACGATCGGCTCCTGGTGTGGTATGACAATTTGTTCTTTTTCATTATGACGTCACGTCCGCAAAGATTTCTGGTAGTTGCAGCAAAGGTCGCGCGCGCTGGAAAATGGCAAATCATGCGCAAATCCACCGTACCAAAAAAGATGGCGAATAATACATTAAATTATAATTCCTGGCGCGCGAAAACCTTAAAACGCTCACAAAAAAACGCACACTAAAAGCTCTCAAACCTTCAAACCCTGTATGAACAATGTTGTTAGTGGGGGTCGCGCCCACAAGGACGAATTTCGCTACGTGGCTGTCTTTGTTCCCTATTGGCTGTGTTAGGTTTGCAAGGTATCGTGGTAAAATGTACAACCACCATCTTTTTCCGTACGGTGGATTACCCTGTGGTGAGGGAGTTAAGGGGAGGGGGTGCTACACTATAAAACTAACAGGTGTGCTCGTCGTACCCTTCAGGGAGAAAATTTGTGGACTGGTACTGCCTAAGGGTGCTTAAACCTAAAATGACCCCTGCCAGAGGTGTTACAGTAAGAAAAAGAGAAAAAAAAAGAGAGACCAAAATCACAATAGTGCACGCTAATAGCATGAGAAAATCGCTTCGCCAGAATTGTTTTTTTCCGCGGAAGTTTTTGGCGCGGGTTTTGATGTACATTTCCACCGGCAATGTTATAAAACAATTGGTTCATGCTTTAAGCTGTGCTCCATCGAGTTATGAAGCACTTGGAAAGTTTGGAGAGCACTCAAAAAGCTAGAGTTACTCTCGGCTATCGCATCGAGGAACTCTTACGCTTCTTTCGTGCTCTCCAAACTTCCCAAATGCACCATAACTCGATTTTGCCCGCATGAAGGAATGAACCAATTGTTTAATATACCGGGACTGTGTTTCTAATTCGTCTCTTATTTCCCTAAACGGTCGATTTTATCACCGAAATCAGTACCCCGCGATCAGTTTCCCACCCCTTAACTTCGCAGGGCTCCCAGCAAAAATCTTCCTCTTTATCTCGTGCAAGATTGAAGTTATTGTTTGTCTAATTCATTTGTAAAATCGTCATGGAAATTTCCGTTCTTGCCTCTGGGTCACATGCAGGGCTGCTAGTCCATTGCAGGTGCCCCCAAACATTTTATCAGATGTGAAAGGAGGCACTGTGAGGGGGAGGTGCCTTATCCGAGAACACAACACTGGGAAATTTCCGTCCCTATAGCCCTTTTCGTTTCTCTTACCCGGCAGGGCCTTAGCTCGAGAAACGAAGGGCTCTGGCTACACAGGAGTTGCAGTCTTAGATTCAAGGACTTCCGGTCTCCACGTATGCAGTCGTGTTTTTCTAAATACTGTGCGAGAGAGTCATGGCGTTTTTTAACTTCTGTTCATACTTCTTTGTTTCAAACAGCCAATCAAAAAAATTTGAACTAATTCAAAAATCCTTTGTCTCCAGGACTGTCCTTAAAGCCCTTCGTTTCTCGTGCCAAGGGTCCGCCGGCTAAGAGAGGCAAAAGGGCTATGGGGACGAGAACACAACAGTGGGAGAGTTGTCAGGTTAGAACCCTACATCTGGTTTTAGATTCTTTATATTAAGTTTACCACAAGCGATTCACAGTTTATACTATTTATTGATGTAAAACCTAGTGAATTTATTTTGGTTTCATAGAAAAAAGTTCGTTTGGACACCAAAGGCGTAGAGCTAAGCGTCCGTATTATGGAGGTGTCCGTATTACAGAGGTGGAGATTAGAGCAGGTTTCAATTGAGTGTCGTAAAACCAAAACCAAAGTAATCACTCTGGCCAATCACAAAGTACACAGACAATCCAGTAAACCAATCAAAATTCGTATACGTAATTGGACTACATGCTGTCCAATTTGGAAATAATTTGATGAAAAAAATTCCGAGGGCAGCCAAAATTGGACGAGGCCGTAGGCCGAGTCCAATTTGGCTGTCAGAGGAATTTTTTGAATCTAATTATTTCCAAAATTGGAGAAGCATGTAGTCCGGTTACATATTAATTATATAGCTTTTAGTCAGTGAATCCAGCATAAACAATAAACTTATGTCCAGAACGGGAAAAGCATTCAACAATAGTAGGCATAACACAGCACATGCAACTCACTCAGAGCATTGTCTTCACAAATAAAACTTAAACAAAACAGTGCAATTTTATTCACCTGAGTTTGCGAAGCTTGGTACAAAGTGAGTGAAAACACTGCATCAATCAATGAAAGTCGTAAACAAAGTGTCCGAAGAGCTTAACAACTTCTTGAATGTGACATACTCCTTTCCACTATATCGTTCGTACTTCATCGCCGTCTTTTCTTTTCGAATTTCAGCAAAAAACGACAAAGAATTGCATCTAGCTCATGCCTCATGGCGATGAATATCTGACAGATTTCTTGCTTCGCTTCGCTGCATTTACGTTTACCCAAGTTTTGTACTATTGGAGGTGTTTTGCTCTTGGTTTTTGCTTCTTAGTGTAGCTAGCTCCTCTTCTGACAACGTAGAAAATTTCTCTTTGTTGTTTCTATTGCTGAAAAGCTCAAAAGGAATAGAAAAACGTAGCAAACTTGCTCCATAAAATTCCGCCATTGTCGACTCACAATGCGACCAGTTTACAGCGCTGACGCTATGCTTTGTGCTAATTGGCTAATATCCATCACATGTTGTGTTTTCTTCGATTTGATTGGCCGAGACGAAACTGTCCAATTTATTTTAAATTGGACAGATTGTGAATTTTACCAAAAAATCCTAATTGAAACTATCCAAATTTAATCCCAAATTGGACAGTTCCCAGAAATTAAGGAAAAATAGCTGTGCTGACAATATAGGATTTACTGACGGCTATATAATTAGAAGCAAATACATGTAGCCGGCACGAAGAGCGGGAAAACGTGCGCGAGCGAGTCACGATTGGTTTTGGATTTTCTTCTGATTGGCTGAGAAAGTGACGCGAGAGTTTTAAACCAATCACTAAGCGTATAGTAATGCAAAACCAATGCAAACGCGAATTACTTTCGACACTCAAGTGAAAACCGCTCTATCTCTGGCACCAAGTAAACTGTAACGTATAGGCTTTCGTATTATGGAGGTTTCCGTAAGGAGAGAGGTTCAACTGTAGCTGGTTAAGATGGTTTCCGCACAATTTTCGAGCAATACAGGCAAAAATAAAGTTACCAAAAAGACCTCTTAGCATGGCAACAGTTTTAGTACAGCTAACAAAAACCTACCAAAAATTTAGCACTCAAGCTGACCCCGCGAGAGAAAAATGGATTTGAAGTTGTCTTTATTTCAGTTAAAACGGACGTCTTGCGCCAGTTCAAAACAAAATGGCGCGCGTTTAATACATTTTTTCGAGGTTTGACTTTAATTTTCTCGAGAATGCTTTAGAATTTAATTGCGGGGTCACTAAGACAAATGAATTTCGATGAGATCTTTTAAATAGTATACAAAATGTTGTCGTGCAATGAGTAGATTTTTGGTACTTAATTTTCGCACTCATTGCTCAAACTTTCAGCGGAATCCGTCTTAATTAGCACAATTAAAAAAAACAATGGTGATTTCCAAATCTTCCAGTAAAAAATGCACTAGCTACAATATAATCTTTATAATGCAACATTCTGTGTGTTTCCTATGCTTGTTGGTAGTGATATTAAATGATTGCCCAACATAATAGGAAAGCGATTTGCAAAGTATACAAATCTCGCCTATACACACTGGACGAATTCAAAACCTACATTGATTGTTTCATTTGAATTTTAAAACACTGAAATAATTATATAGAATTAAAAACTCAAAACCACATTTTTTATAAAAATAAAAGTGCGAAGAGCAGTGCTCGTATCGTGACAAATCTTGTACCAGTGTATTCTTTGGTCTGCGGTTGTTCAATTCTGTTGCCAAGCAAGATACCTCGTGATCACCTGTTGATCTCATAAGGTCTTCAACACACGGTTTTTTAAGTGCTGTAGAATTCCATTTCATGATCTCTGCTTTTAAATTGCTACTTCATTTCTAAAACTAACTGTCAACTTTGCACTAAAAAAGGAAAGAGAATTCGCTAAAAAAATAAAAATCGATATCTAACATCATCTTGTTTTTGTGTTTTTTAGTTTGGAATTATCACCAAACGTGACTTAATATTGTTGCGCGACGACACCGCAAACGTGACATCTCATTCGGGTTCTTCCGTCACATAACTCCTTTTGATTGACACTTTTGGATACATAGAACGCAAGTTACGGACAAGCTCTCTGGATATCTGTGAGCAGAAAGAAACATCCAGGAACTTCAAATTTTTGCACTGTTTTAACAACCTGTACAAATAAACAAAAACCGGTGTTAATGCAGCTTCCAACCCTATACTGAAGAAAAACTAATTTAACTTTACTGTATATTTGTGAACATTTGCTTATCTTGCACTGACATTGGCTTCAACTGCCTTGATCTTTTTCCTTGGTGATTAGTTTATAATTCTCAAAGCCTGCATGCCTGAACAGGGTACATATTGGCCAATGAAAAGCCGAGAAATTTTGAACAATGTCTTCGAGGCCCAGCCAGTTTTAGAAACTTATATCAGCTCGTGAAATTCCGATTTTTGCCCAAACTGTTTTATTTACGCTGAGAGTGCAAAATGCTATGTCAAGCACCAACTCAGATATTTTGTTCACTGACTTATTTTTCTAGGTCATGTAAAATTTTGGTTTGTCATAGAAGTTTGCCTTTTAGATTGTCTGCCTGCCTTCCAAGACTTTGTATTTATGTAATGATGACGAGAAATTAATGTTACAGGCATGGTATTTGTAAGAGGAAAGGAACTGATCAAGGAAAAAGGTCAAGTCGATTAAAGTCAGTGTCATTATGCAGGTCAGTCAAAGTCAAGTAGACGCTGTCAACAACTGAGTAAATGTCAAGTGAATTCAAATCAATGTCAAGTCAGTGAAGGCAATAGAGAGGTTAAGCACGACGTTTATTTTTCCCGCGAAGGGCAAAAATTCAACTTCTGCCGTCTGCCGTTTGGCGTTCGTACGCAGAAATGAGTAGTTTTCTGTTTGTTGTGAATGTGGGATTTTTTCCCTATTTTTATGAGGTATCAATTTTGGAATTCGATAAAAAGGTAGCAAAATGAAAGGCAAGCTCGCGTTTGCCGTATAACGTCAAGCTTAATCTCTAATGTTATTGCAGTCAAGAAAACGTGAGTAACGTCAACTCCAATAAAGTCAATGTCAATTCAAGTCAGATAAGTGTCAACAAAAGTCACTTTTAGTGTCAACCCTCAAGACAAGCCAGCCTGTCCAAGCTAAATCATTTTTGCTAAGTCAAAACATCATTTATGTCCAAACTGTGATACAGTTAACTCTCGTTTTAGCGGACACGCTCGGGGCGTCGTTTAGTGTCCGTTATAGCGAGAGTCCGTAATAGCGGGAGTCATTTCCAGTCAAACCCCTTTCGCCGGGGATCTGGATTTTGTCCGTAATGGCGAGTGTCCGCAATAGCGGGGTGTCCGCAAGGCGAGAGTTGACTGTACTGGCTGCTGCACTCCAGTGTCAAGCAGTGTTTTAAAAATATACTTGATTTACTCATTAATGCAACCGTTACCTCGTAATCGAGTCCGGCTGAATTAAACTGGTTCCAAGCACATCAACTTGTTCCATATCAGGACAGTTATCCGCTAATGCATTAATTACATCATCACTGACTGACCTGATAACAAAAAAAATGCACTGGCTGTGAGCATTATGATTGGTCAAAAAGTAAACTATTTACTTCCGTACTAGTAAACCATCTCGTAAAAGGAACAGACCACAAATTTCAAAAATAATATATATCACAATTAGGTGGAAGCCAAGAGTCACTTAATTCACAAATCGAAAATATTGCGTCACGATTTTACCAGATTTTTGAACAGCCAAAAATCGGATGGAAATGGATTGCAACTTGAAAAAGTAAGGCTTACTTTTGTTGTTGTTTCCGCGCGTCTTCCAAAAAAGGGGTTACTTATAGCCGTTGCTTGATTACTATCCGCAAATTAAGGTTATATCTTCCTTAAAAAGATAAGGTTTTTTATGGGTTTAGTTGCCTACCACTTACATCAGAACAGTTTACATCAAAAATCTCCGAAATCCCTCCTTTAAAGAATAGCCCACCTTTCGGAAGAAAACGTACGAGTATGCATGTGGACAGCACCTTAAAATTTCCCTTCTCGTCAGGTTTTTTCATAAAGCACCAGAAATGAAGGGAAACGAAGTTCAAAATAGGGGAGAACAATTTCTCTTACCTAAGAGCTGTGAGAAACAACTTCTTGAGTTTCCTACATTTGGATGTCAAGTCAACTATACATTCTGACACCGCGGTGACATTTGAGCTGCAAACAAGATGAAAAAAGAAAAACATAACCTGCAAAGGGCTGATTACTTGATAATTCATCGAGTTAAAACAAAGAAAATCATAACCGTGAAGGAGGTTTGGATACCCGTTCTAAATTAGCATAGATTTTAACGATTTTATTCCTATGTTTACTCCGTATAGTTTTTGTACCGATTGAGAAGATGTCAAACACTCGAGAAAGTGTTTTATCGGCTATCCAAACACCTCGAATTTCGTCAAAAATGCTCTGCGCATCGTATTCTCAACTTTCCCTCGGTGTTTGGACATCCCCCCGACCCCCCCCCCCCCACCTGGATGGATGGGGGGAGGGGGGCGTTCCTTTTCGTTCCTTTTTGCTCCCGCCCCTATTATTGCGCGGCCAGAATGCGGTGAAAACACTCTGTTCGTACGGAAATGCGTCTGGGTTATGTTTGTTTGATTCAATATGTCAAACACAAAAGACTCGAGACAGTGTTCACCGCATTTCCAAACACCGAGAAGAGAGAATGAAACACTGTCTCGAGTGTTAATATATCTTCTCAATCGAAACTAAAACAAAGGAACAGCACGGAGAAATAAATTAAAATTGTAAAAATTTATGCTTAATAAGGTCATGTAACCAAACCACCATCACCATTCTGATTTGATGATTTAACCCAAAAAGGCACGAACTATTGAATAATGGAAGGGAAAGGAATGTTATCTGTTTTAGTCTTTTAGGGGCCTTAGGTCAAAAATCCTAAGGGCGCTTTCCAGTAGTTCTAACTGGGTGGGTGGTCCCGTGGTCTTGAATCTGAAATGGGCCTTTTCCACGACATTTTCCCACAAATCCAGCACAACAGTATATAATATTTATGCACTAATTGATTCGCCGAGACAAATCTGACTAACAAGGGAATTCTGTTCTCGAATAATCGGTCTGGCCGGTCAGTTCTGACTAAAGTAATAGAAAGCGCCCTAACACAAGGAATTGGTTCACCTCTAGCTTGATAGTTTTTTCCCGAAATTGTAAGAATAACAAAGTGAATGAAAAGAACATCTGGCCAGTCTCACCACCATCCAATATCAAGTTCTTCTAGTAGAGGACATCCCTTAGCTAACGAGTAGATACCAAATGCAGTAAGACTCTTGTTCCGCCATAGATCCAATGACACAAGTCCACTAGACAGGGGACAAAGATCAGTTGTCAGCAAATGAATATTAAAGTGCTTTGTGTAGATTATTTAACGTTTAGACGGAAGATAAAGTCTGTGTTTGAGCCTAGTGGCCCATCAGGCCGGAGCTTATCGCGGATAAGGTGAAGTTAGGAGGCAGCGTGGCCGAGTAGTTAGAGCACTGGACTCGAAATCCGAAGGTCGCGGGTTCGAGTCCCGTTCTGACCACTAGCTGGTGTTGTTCTCGGTCGTCCCGAGTTCAACTCTTCGGCTACGTTTGTACTGGCCTGCCTCCTGCCAGTTGGGATTTTTAACCATGTTATGTTTATTTAAAATATTTGTTTCACTAGTGTTTATTCACGTTGGCCCTGAAAAGCCCCCCTTTAGAGGAGTGGTCAATTAAGTATTTATTTATTTATTATTTATTTATGATTCCGTAGCATGAAGCGACTAGGAGTATTTCTACTCTCCCCTGGATGAGATGTTAGTCCATTGCAGGGTTATCCCCCAGAATTTAGTTCCCCACCCAGGTGTATACATACACCTGGGTGGGGAAAGTATCTTGCCCAAGAATACAACACAATGAGCCCCACCAAGGCTCGAGCCTAGGTGTCACTGTTTTTACGGACATATTTATTGTCGTAAAAAGACGGACAAAGTATGAATTTTGCTATCTGCTGCCGAGTCCGTTGTACGTATTTTTGGAAGCATCCGCATTATCATCATCATTGTTCCTTTTCACCCCCTTGGGAGCATAGGGCGTCCACCAGTTTCCTCCAGCGCACACGGCTCTTTACTAATGCTTTGGCCCTTCCCCAGGAGTAGCCTACTCCTTCCAACTCCTGCAGCACGGATCGCTTCCAATTGTTCCTTGGTCGTCCAACTTTCCTCTTTCTCTGTGGGTGGTAGTGCAAGGCTTGTCTTGGTACATTGTTACTTTCCCTTCTGAGAGTGTGGCCAATCCAGCGCCATTTCCTTCGCTTAATTCAAGGTTATCATAATTATTATTATTATTATTATTATTATTATTATTATTATTATTATTATTATTATTATTATTAAAAAGGTTAATATTTAATATTTGTGACTCACTGAACTGTCCCGGTAATAGGAAAGTAATAGAGGTGTCATTACGGAGGAGTTCGACTGTGTTTCCATCAGTTAAAACAAATTTCTCTTTTCATCTTATTTTCCTAACAGTTAGCTGAAGCACGACATTCGCCCAAATTCAATAAGGCCAGCTCTGATTAACTTTTCAAGAATGTCATAGTCGAACTACGCGTGCGTTGATTGTTTGCTATGCGAAAAGTCGAAAAAAGTCTGGAAAACAGCAGAGGCGGATCCAGCCTTTTTCTTAGGAGGGGTGCCACACTAAGAAATGGTGTAGCTGATTGGTGACGTAAACAAATTTCAAAAGCGAAGACGACGAGGAAGGTCATCTAAAAGGAGGGGGGGGGGGAAGAGGGGTGCATACCCTCTGAACCCTGCCCCTAGATCCACCCCTGAGCAAAACGTTGCCATGTTGCACCCACAATTTAACAACAACATTCAACAGACTGAAATCTTTACCTGCAATGAGTACCTAGTACATGCAGAAGCTTGTCACAGTCCACGATGCAGTAACAGTCACCAAGATTGAGATGCTGTAGGCTCTTAAATGACCTGAGAGAAAGGGACACGAGTTCGTTACTGATGAAGCTCAATGCAAAACGTAAAGGCTGGGTTCAATAGCGACGGAGTTTGAGTCAGTGTCGTAATAAAAAAGACAGAGTTTTACGGTCTAGTGAAAATCAAACCGACGGAGTCGTAAAAAGTGTTTCGATTCCGCTTGTGACCCAGTGAAAACTTGGATTGTCGGAGTCGCAAGCAGATAGGAAGCACTGGGAGGGCAAGAGAGATAGTATTGTGATTGGCTTGTTCTCCCGCTTCTGCTTGCGACTCCGACAATCTACTTTTCACTGGATCATTAGCGACGGAGTCATGAGCGGCATCGGAAGAAAATGGAAACGTTCTGATTCTTCTGTTCTACTTGGTCGTTAACGTTCTTACGACTCCGACTCCGTCGCTAGTGGGGGGGGGGGGGTGTAATAAAGTTTGATTTTTTTTAGGTGGGGGAGGGGGGAAGGGAGGATTCATCGTGTGGGTATTTTTCTAGGTAATTACTCGCGGCGTCAATCGCACATCTGCCCTTCTCATTCTTCTTGCAGTACCGCCCCTCTCCCCTCAGCCACCCAAAAACATTTATGTCCTCCATCTAAGGTAAGATGATATGTTTTAGACTGTTTTCGGTTTGTTTAAAAATTTCTGTACCTACTGAATCAAAGTTGTCATTAACTTGTCTGTCACCGGAACTCTGTAAAAATTGATCCTTTTGAGTTTCTTTAGGTTTGCAAGCCTCCAAAGCCCATCCTCGCTCAGTGACTGCGAATTACAAGACTGCAAGTCAAGTTCTGAGGAAACAAGAGTGAAAGAGGCATATAAATTTAAACAAGCAAGAAATAACAGTATTATGCAGGGTTTAAAATTTCAATTTTCTACAATGACAGTGAATTTCTTTTTACCATCAGAACACAACGCTCAATTTCTTGAAGGTAAACACAACATTAATCTAGGATAAATGGATGCTGAATGAACTCAGCGTGTGTGCACAGCCGCTAGTTTTAAATGGCACCTCATACCGCGTGTAATTACTGTTGCAAGAAGTGCAGCTATATAATTTTAGAAAGGAATAAAACAAGTCGTGAATTTGAAAGAAATTTAGAAATAAGCTCGAAGTTTGCCTTGCCTCATCTGGTCAGTTGGAACGAATAGACGTAACACGTGACATCAAACCAAATAAGAACATGCAACCGGCGACTAAGCGCCGGAAAACATGCGCAAACCAAGTCGCGAGTGGTTTTGGTTTACTCGTGATTTGTAAAACAATCGGCAGGTTTAATCTGATTGGTTAGACCAGGTTGCGCTGCACGCTGTTTTGGTACCAGTTGCTAATTACCTCGACAAATGTAGATTAGAGTAGAGCAGTTAAGGCTGGTTCTCATATGATCGCCCCGATCGTCTCTGTCGCTTCTGTCGTTTGCAAAGTCTAAGGTGATTGGAGCAAGCAAACTTTTTGAAGCGACAGAAGCGACAGAGACGATCGGGACGATCATATGAACCAGCCTTTAAGCGTCGTAAAAATCAAAACCAAAGTAATCACTCTTGCCAATTACAAAGGACGCAAACAATCATATTAAACAATCAAAACTCGAACCAAAATACATGAAGCCGGCGTGAAACGTGGGAAAACGTGCGTGGGCGAGTCACGATTGGTTTTGAGTTAACTTCTGATTGGCTGAGAAAATGGCGCGAGTTAAAACCAATCACTAAGCATGGTAATGCAAAAACAAAGCAAACGTGAATTACAAACCTTCTAAATTTGGACAGTATTGGCACACGGATCTGATCACTTCACGGTCCACAAACTGACAGCAGCTTAATCGTAAGCACACAAGGCTACTTCCACACTGCTCAAGAAATCTGTGCAAAGAAAACAGTAATACAAAGTAAATCCTCTTTTTATTTTTCCATTCCACGACTTTCTTTGTGTAGAGGCCCTTTTTTTCCCTAGTGCTGTTAACTCACGTACAGAAATGGTCCAAAAGTGAGGACCCTCATAAATTTGGGCCTTAGTGCAACATTCAACGGGCTGTACTTTCAGTTAGTTAAAACGTCCACCCGATAGGGGCCGATACAACGTTTAATCAAATCGTAGTAAATGTGAAAACAGTACTACTCCACTTATATACACATGTAGAAAGTTGCAAGAAATTTAGACCGTGTCTTTTGTAGTCTCACTACAGATCACACATTGGATCATTTCAGTTGATATCTTTTCGGAAGGTCTGCAATCCGCCCCTCCAATTTTCTTTAGTGAAATGTCACTTCGAGCTTACTTTTGTCATGGGAAATGTTAGTTCCTGTTGTTTTTGGAGAGGTAAAAATGTTGTTTTGGACGGGGCGAAATGCCGCCTATGATTTTCAAAAAGGCAACAGTTTCTGTCACTTAAATATTATCTTCGGATAAAAATCCGAAAGGATTAAACTGTGTTAGTTACATAAATATCCCTTTCCTATCCCCTGTGGGAAAACGGAAAATTTTTTAATGCTTCGTTTTAAAATTCAGATATATTTTCAATCGTTTTTAATTGAACTGTATTTATTGCTGTTATTGTAATTTATGTTTCTGAAAAGCCCCATTGTATGCAACTCTCGGAATTTATCAACAACGGTAAAATAGGCCATTTCCGAGTTACCCTTTGCCTCTGTTTCAAAACGAGTCTACGTGCGAAACCATTCAAATGAAAATGAGTTTGATTTGCATGAAAATGGACCTGTAGGCGAATCTCATTTTCATATGAAAGGTCTTGCACGTAGACTCGTTTTGAGACAGAGGCAAAGGGTAACTCGGAAATGGCCCATTGTATCACTACTTTTGGAAGAAGATTTCTCTCAGAACTTAATATTCATGGCTGCCGTAGAACTATGTACAGTACCTGCACATTCCATGAGCACTAACAGCATCATATGGACCTGACCACGACAAGTCTAGCTTCTCTGTCGAAGTACAACGCGTGTGAAGAGAATTCAACGTCTCGTTTGTTA
This sequence comes from Oculina patagonica, assembly GCF_052425735.1. Taxonomy (NCBI): domain Eukaryota; kingdom Metazoa; phylum Cnidaria; class Anthozoa; order Scleractinia; family Oculinidae; genus Oculina; species Oculina patagonica. Next base: position 26,837,665 of record NC_135764.1, read on the forward strand.
CCTGGTAAGACAAAAACAACAAACTTATCAGCGATTTCTTGATGTGGTTGAACGTTTGATTACAAACGTCTTGAACAACAAAGAAATTTTACAAAATACATACCAGATTCCAATAAGGCTTCAAATCCAGTTCCTTATACCAAACAGGGTCATAGCAGTGAAGAAAAAACAATCTATGATACACAATTACACACATGTTGACAAGTTTATCTTGCGCTTAAACGAAAAATAATTGAATCTGGCCAAACACAAATAATGTAGCAATACATAATGTAAGCCCTATATGAAACGGACGGTGATGCTCGTTGGAAATTTTGAAAAGAACCTCTAAAAGAGACCAATCTGGGTGTGGCTCAAGCATTTCTTGACCCCAAAACGATACCAGAAAACTTAAAATAGAATTTATTTAACAATTATTATATGAGCCCGCGTTGGATACGAGTTGGCTATAGCGACTCGTATCCAACAAGGGCGAATGGAATAATTGTTTTATTACATTTTTCTTTAAGTTTAAATCGACTGGACATTTCAGTTTGATGTAAACAAAGTGATAGTACGAGGAGGCGGGAAAATTTGTGGCGCGGTGTTCACTTCTTGAGTTGAATGAAACACACAAGGAAAGCGAGCGAGCGAGTTTTCTTCCCAAGATTTTCATCCAATAATCTCCTCTAAAGTCGTCTATATATCCTGGAAATTGTGACAACAGTTAAGATTTACGGAATGATCCGAAGCAAAAGCTTTTCTGGAAACTACACGTCTTTTGCAAGTAGAACGAAGCAAGTGTTTACATTGTACTTGTAATTTACAGCTCCACGGCTGTCATCAAGACTGCTATATCATTTGAAGCGAAATTGAGCTCAAAGTGGAACAGGAAACAAGGTAACAAACTTTACAGAAGTGCTGAGCCAATTTTTTGACGTGCAATGAATGAAACTGTGTCAGTTTGCCGTACTTTCGTAAATTATTTGCTGCTTTTCTACTTTATTCACTCGCTCTTGTTGTGCGTTTACAAGTATTATTAATTAAACTTATTGCATCAATTCTTTTGTTTTGCGTAGTTAATTTTACTATGGCATTTCTGTGGTTTTTGTAGGCACCGCTGATTATTTTTTGTTCATAAAGCTCGCCAAAGTTGCTGTTTTCAACCATTAATCTGATGGAACTGTCGCTTCCCGCAGAAACATTTTACGCTGAGCGGCACTTGCCGCACTCATTTCCCATATAAGGTCAAACATAGGTATACGAGCTGATAACCGGGTTTCAGTGAACCAATCAGAAAGCTAGAAATGCAATATCCGAGGTTGACCATTTAATAAATTTGTATATTTCTTCATGTGTAACCCTAAACGAGACCATCATGGCTAAAAATATTGGCGTTTTGCCCGGAACACCCTAAGCGAGACCAAAAATACGAAATTTACACCCCTAAGCGAGACGACGAGCATCCCCGTCACTTTCATATGCAAGTCCCCTCCCCCCCCCCCGGATCTCAGCCTGGGTATAAATGAGTAGCAGTGAATTGCTAGTAAGAGGGACCTGACAAAAAAATATGTGAAGGTAATGTGGTTAGAAGGTTACCGGTACTTGCCTGCCATGACCTAAAATCGCATCAGGGGGAGTATTCATGTTAAACACTTGCAAGCAGGGTTGTCAGAAAGTTTGGATTAGAAGTAGGGAGCTTTAGTGTTGCGACGTAGGTGGGTACTAATAGACTGTCCACAGCCCCCCTCTATTCTCTTTCGTGTCTTTTCGATCGATGGGTGAGCGCGTGGTGAGAATGGCGAGAGAACTGGACGCCAGCGCAAAACGGAAGAAGCTCGCCTTGCTCGCTTTACCCTCCCCCCCCCCCCCCCCCCCGCGCTCGCGCTTCGCACTCGCTTCGTTTGCTTTTTTTGTGTTGAAAAATCGAGAGGTTGTGGACAGTCTAGGGTACTAAAAAATCAGAGGATATCCTAGCAGAGTAGCTGGTGATTTTTGCCAGCTACCAGCTATTTTTGACAACCCTGAACTTGACCTGTGAGTTAATATAAGACTACTTTACATTTCTAGCTGTTCTTACCTGCATGTAAATGCTGCTCTCGTTAAGTCTATTATGTCCAGAAATGAGAAGATGTAGTGTATGAGCTCACTCTTTAGAGGAAAAAAAATAAACAAGCTCTGATTTTCAGTTTCAATTGTACAGTCAGTTCACAGCCTCTCTATTTTCTCACAACATAGACAAAAAGCAGAGCAGAGCAAGCACAGAGCACTTGGGGAAGGGGTGCTAAATGTACTTCAGCTTTCAAGCAATAAAAAAAAATAATACACTTTGTCAAAGTAAAATTCAAAACATGATTGAGTTGGGAGAGTTTTTATTAATTGGTAACAAATATTACTAATCTGTACCAGACTTGTCAACCTGTTGGAACTAAAAAATAATCTTGATAAAAAAAAAAACGTCTAGAACATTTCTTCTCGAACACCACTGGTAGTCTTGCGGAGCTGACTGCCTGACCTTTATATATGTACTGTAATGAATCGATTTAGCGTCCGGGGCGCTTATTTACTTTTGGCAGCTCAAGGGAGGGCGCTTATTCGAGACAGGGTGCTTTTTTAGAGACAGGGTGCTTATTTAATTTTTTTAAAAAAACAACCAATTTTAACAACAAAACTTTAATAAATACATGTATTAAAAAAACTAACAATAGCAGAAACTTAAACGTAACAAATCGTTGAAAGTTTAGTTACTTTAAAAGAATTTTCCATTTTTAATTAGCAGTAAATATATACATGTACGGTACGGTGAATGTTCTTGGGTTTATAAGAATGGGGGCGCTTATTGGAATAGGGGCGCTTATTGACAAAAACACATTCGAAGGGGGGCGCTTATTCGGAAGGGGCGCTTATTGGAAGGAGGGCGCTAAATCAAATCATTACGGTACTATCAGTTATGCTAAAACTACAAAGCTGCCATAATTACAAGGTTTGAATGTTGTGCTAACACAGCCTACAAAACTGAAAACCTAAGGAGGGTGGATGGATGGGATTTTGCAAATGCAACTAAAACAACCGCTTGCCTCAACAGTCATGTGATCTTTACCCATGCCCCAGGGGTGCGTGAGTAAAACATTTGCCACTTTGTTTCATTTCTCTCTGCCAGTGGAGTTCACATCACCCACCAAATCAAATAAAAATTCTGCCCTAAAAAGTTAGTTTTCGGAGAGAATATACTAAGTGATACACACCAAATGGGATTAAAATCCCTACGGAGCTGATATTTAAGGCCTACCGGTAAAATATCAAAATATCCTGCATTGGTTTCTGAGCCCTCTTGCCCTTCAGTTGTCTTGTCAGAAAGAGAAAGTTGTCGAAATAAATTTGCTGTCAAAGACACTTCTGACTCGCTAGCTGCTGCTATTGGTTTTGCTTCTTCCCTCAAGTCGCTGTGAGCAGGCGGTTTTCCATACAAAATGACGGCATCAAGTTCAGTGTAGTAATCCAGGTGGCTTTGATTAAACTCCAAGCGAATCAAACTAAAATAAATACAAGTACAGCATGGGCAGTCAATAATGAAAAATATATTCTTTCCTTAAGATGTTTGAAAGTATATCAGGGACTGGTCATTATTTAGAGGGTGGGGAGGGGGAGGATCTGACTTTTATGCAGGAAAAAAAGGGGAATTAAGATTAAATTTTAAGCATATTAGGAAAGTTTAAGGGAATGGGTGGGTAAGAGCCGTGTTAGGGTCAGTAAAAAAAGTTTGCTTCATAAAGGGGAAGGGGAAGGAGAATTGAACATAGCTTCTGTCCATTCCCTTTCCCCCCTCGACCAAAAAAATTTATTTATTTATTTATTTATTTGTTTGTTATACACGGTAAAAACATAAGGCATATTAAATCTACATATTTATTTATTAATAAAAATAATTATGCACAAATCTAAATACTATAATAAATATTAATCTAGCCTTTTTGCTGTGTCCCTACTACTCATTAAAATTAGGTTATAATTATTTTCTTTATTTAGTAAGTAGTTTTTTTAAATTGGCTGAGTGAATTTGCCTCCCTGAGATTGCGGGGTAGACTTCTCTAGAGAGTTGCACCATTGTAGCTAAAACTATTTATTAAATAATGACTGGACCCTTATTACATTAGCAAGTCTTACTTTGTCGGATGCTTTACTGCTTTTAGGGGTGGGGAAAATTTTCTGGCCCTAGGTGCACAATGCTGAGGAGCTCCAGACCAAAGGGTTGTCCATCTGTAGAGACAAAATAATCCAGTTGGTTAGATGAAGTCACAAAACTGTATGTTCAACTTGTATTTTACAAATGATAAATAATTGTTTTTATTTCACTATTTTCTTGAACATTAATTCACAGAGCTCGAGTATACTACTTCAATCAATCCTTATTAAAAGAAAGGTTTTCACAATACACAGCCCACAAAAATGGTCAATCATGAAATCACTGATTAAAATAACCTTTAAGTTACCACACCCGTCTCTATAAACACAATAATCCACTACACCAACCTGGGTTTCTTAAAGTTTGAATTTGTGCTGCCTGATTCCAAGGCTAAAATGCGAACAACTGCACCAGGATTATAGGTTTCAACGATTTCAATTTTTGTAGGATACACAAAGTCAGCAAACTGGAGATCTAAAAAGACATTCAAACAAGGCATGGAATAAACACCAGGGATACTTCAAAAACTATAGACTGGGCATTAATTTAAACCCAGCATTTACTGGTACTTGAATTGATTTCAGTGCCTGGAATTTACTAAAGAGGCATTAACTTTTATTTTCAACACATAATTTTTCATTAAAGTTAATGTAATTAAATTTTATCAATCAAAACTAAACAATTAATCGCGCCTTAAATTTAATACAGGTTAATCTGTATTAACCTGGTAGTAAATGACCGGCAGTCAGTCTTGTATATAACTTGACGTATTTCAAATATGTTCTCACATATACAAATATTTGTATTTGTCTGGACAAGGTTGTGTTTTGTTTAATAAAACATAATCCTTACCAACAAAATCCTCACTGATAAAATTCTTCCTGGACTTGTTAAAAGGTGCTCGAAATGATGGTACTAAATCCCACCAGGGACCATATGATCTCTGAAAGGCAGCAAGAAATCCTTGTTTTTAATTTGTTATCATTTATTTGTCCCGGTTGTCCCAGTTGTCCCAGTTGTCCCGGTTGCCCCGATTGTCCCAATTGTCCCAGTTGTCCCAATTGTCCCGGTTGTCCCAATTGTCCCAGTTGTCTCAGTTGTCCCAATTGTCCCAGGTTGTCCCAATTGTCCCAGTTGTCCCAATTGTCCCGGTTGTCCCAGTTGTCCCAGTTGTCTCAATTGTCCCGGTTGTCCCAGTTGTCCCAATTGTCCCAGTTGTCCCGGTTGTCCCGGTTGTCCCGGTTGTCCCAATTGTCCCAGTTGTCCCAATTGTCCCAGTTGTCCCGGTTGTCCCAGTTGTCCCAGTTGTCCCAATTGTCCTGGTTGTCCCAATTGTCCTAGTTGTCCCAATTGTCCCAGTTGTCCCAATTGTCCCAATTGTCCCAGTTGTCCCAATTGTCCCGGTTGTCCCAGTTGTCCCAGTTGTCTCAATTGTCCCGGTTGTCCCAGTTGTCCCAATTGTCCCGGTTGTCCCAATTGTCCCGGTTGTCCCAGTTGTCCCAGTTGTCCCAATTGTCCCGGTTGTCCCAATTGTCCTGGTTGTCCCAATTGTCCCAATTGTCCCAGTTGTCCCAATTGTCCCAGTTGTCCCAATTGTCCCAATTGTCCCAGTTGTCCCAATTGTCCCGGTTGTCCCAGTTGTCCCAGTTGTCTCAATTGTCCCGGTTGTCCCAATTGTCCCGGTTGTCCCGGTTGTCCCGGTTGTCCCGGTTGTCCCGGTTGTCCCGGTTGTCCCAGTTGTCCTAATTGTCCCACTTGTCCCACTTGTCCCACTTGTCCCAGTTGTCCCAGTTGTCCCAATTGTCCCAGTTGTCCCACTTGTCCTGGTTGTCCTGGTTGTCCCGGTTGTCCCGGTTGTCCCGGTTGTCCCAATTGTCCCGGTTGTCCCGGTTGTCCCAATTGTCCCGGTTGTCCCGGTTGTCCCGGTTGTCCCAATTGTCCCAGTTGTCACAGTTGTCCCAATTGTCCCGGTTGTCCCGGTTGTCCCAGTTGTCCCGGTTGTCCCGGTTGTCCCAGTTGTCCCGGTTGTCCCAGTTGTACTGGGTTGTCCCAGTTGCCACAGTTGTCCTAGCCTCCCACGCAGTCGTTCTTAGGGGTGATCGCGTTACACTCCTCCCCACGAACACCTGCTTAACTGAGGCCAACATTCCTTTCCGCCGCTTAGCCAATCAGATTTTACCCACTAAAATTTGAAAGGTTGACCTTGACCGCAAGATGCTCTCTGCGGGGCAAGATCAGAGCTGTTCCAAGTTTAGGATGTCTCGCTTAAATTCATTCAGATGAAAGTAATTCCAGAATTTGCTGGCTACAGTAAATCATTTGTTTATCAAGCTCGTCCTTTGATGTTCTACAGTCTCACCGATGCTTTGGCTCCATTGGGTTGTATGTTTTTTGGTGTTGGTTGGTCCACTTCGATCGGTTCATTGCTGTTTTACCCTTCGAGTCATTGACTCAGAAATACCCTAGATCTCTTCTTTGATGCTAACTAAATTCTTCTTTGGTTTTTTTTTTTTCAAGCTGACAGAGTCTCTCATAGCATTTAGTAGATCCACAGTTGTGATATTTTGTTGATGTTCTCACAGATTGCCAATTCCATCAGGCGAGGTAGATCAAACTGTACTTTTCCCAAAACTTCTAAACCTTCCAGCAGATGATTGAATCAAAGCGTCGCACCAAAAGCACTTGAATTCAAATCAATAACTTTTCCCGGTGTCTCAGCCATCGTAACATGCTGTACTATAAAAGTGAAAATATTCAAGCCTGCATCTCAAAGTCGGAATTCGCGGGAAATTTTATAACGATCAATTTGATCGTTCACCGACAGACAATACCTCAATGGTGATTGGTAGGTTGCCTGGCAAGTAAAACAATGGGAAATGTTGGCCTCGGTTAAGCAGGCGTTCATGGGGAGGAGTGTAACGCGATCGCCCCTAAGAACGACTGCGTGGGAGGCTACACTTGTCCCGGTTGTCCCAGTTGTCCCAACTTTATATATGGAGCATAACCTCAATTTTTTGTCAGTGCCCTTTGAGAAATGAAATCTGAAGGGTTGATGTTTCTGGGCACCTTTGAAGACATTTCTGAACGGTTCAAATTTTGTCGGCTTCTTTGAAGAAAAATTCGAATCCCCCTTTGCAAAAACTCGCCATATTTAGGGGGGGGGGTGCTTTTAAGATTGATCAAACCTTACTTTGTTTATACCAAGCTTATTTCAAACAACCTGCAGAACATCACATAATTAGCACTAACCAAAACAAACGCCTGTGTAAAATCGCCATAACCCGGGAAATTATAGTCTTCTCCAGCCAGATTCCCTGCCGTATAACTCTTTGATCCTTCTCCACCGTATTGGCTCGAAAAGGAAACAACTTTCTTCACGACTTGTTTTTTCTCCATGTTGGAGGAAAATTCAAAGAGCTAAGGACAACAACAACCCCTTGGAGCCGCCATATTTGATTCGATTGAGGCACGGCTACCAAGTTTTTGGCCGGGCTACCAAGCCTTCTGGTTTATGGGACTTTTTCCGGTTACGCGACGAATAAAAGTCGCGATTGTGTCATCGTTTTAAACCCATTTACTCTGTCTTCATTCCATAAACAATACTTTGGGTGGCTTGGCGACATGTTAATAGCTACATAGCATCAATTACGTTGGAGGAAATCTCGATCAGAGTGAATACCAATGCAGAAGTAGGCTTTTCGTTTGCCTGGTGCTCAACTCAACCTTCGGGATTGATATTTAGTTGATATCATTCACAGAAGTGCAATACGTGGCATTTAAAAACCGTGTTTAAACATTGCTAGTCCAAACAACAACTTTGGCCGTTCATCATGTCTTCTAAACGAATCTTCAACATAATCGTAGTGACTTCGACGTTCTGGTTTTCGGTAACAGTGTTAGTTTTAATGTTCAACAGCGAAGTAACGAGGGACTCGCTCACGATGTTGAATGCTCCTGTAGTTTTGGACAGCGACAGCCACCACTACATGAAAGGGGCTGGAGTGAATCCTTTACGGCCAGTCGATCATCAAAAGCACATTAAATATCCCTGGGAAAAAGACGCTTCTGAGAAACCCGCAAATATGAACGGACTTCTTTCCGGCGCAGCGAAAGCTGTGAATGTTTTAGCGCGTGTAATTCCGAGCGGGAGCAGGTCACGGGAAGTTTACGACGCCAGCTTAGCTAAACGAACCAACCCTGGCGGCTTAGGGGAAGCTGGTCAACCTGCTTACCTAACCTCTGAAGAAGACAAAAAATTATCAGAGGAACGTTTTGGCGATCATTCGTTCAACTGGGTGCTCAGCGATAAAATTTCACTGGATAGGACTTTAGAGGACGTTAGAGGCGATCGGTGAGTATAAACTACTTGTCTATTTAGATATTACTTGAGTTAAATGTATCCCATTTTCGAAACAAAGTTCTGTTTTTCTAAGCGTGCTTATATTAAAAAGATTAGATATTCTCTCAATTAATTTGGTGCGAAATCAGAAACATTTGATTTCGATCTTCAATTGGCAACAGTTACAATTCAGTTACAATTGGCAACAAATAAACTCGCCATGTTGCGATTTCGCCTTGTAATAATGAAGTAATTTTATTAGAATTTCGCAGGATTTATTGTTTATTCTTTAATTTTGGTTGCATCCAATTAAAAAAAATACAACCCTAATAAGTAGTTTTATTTTAGATTGAAACAGGGAAGCCAGTGAAATGCAGTACTTTGGTACTTCATGGGTGGTCAATCTTAATTAGAGACTTGAAAATTTGTATTTTTAGACTATTTACTCAAAATTGCACTTGACAATTTTTTAAAAAAAATTTTATTTTATAAAACATGTTTTTGCAAAAGGGACCTGTCCAGCATTTTCAGATGGCACCATACAGGAAATATAAAAGAAATTATCAGGCTTGAGTTTGCAAAACTACTTTGTCTGCAGTGAATAATTTATTGTACGTGTACTTGGAGAAGATTAAAATACTGCTAGGACCCCTGCCTGGATGTAGACACCTGACTAAAACTTTTTTTTTTTTGTATTCAAAGTCAGTGTGTAACTCACCTATTGTCTGCAACTAAATATGTATCTTGTTTTTTTTAAACGCTTGATGTGTGGTATATTGGGCTCAAGCAATAAGGCAAGGAAAGAAAATCAATCTTGAAAATATTATTTTAATTTATTAACAAGATCTCTAAAGATATCGTTTTGATTTTCCAAATCCAATGAAAATTATTTTGCAATTAAAAAAAAAAACAAAAAAACATTTAATAAATGTGTATTGAGTGCCATGCTTGTTTGGTTTGTGCTGTAGCTTGATTGAATTTTTCGGTTTTTCGGTTCTGTTTGAGAAGAGAAAAATGGGCTTTGATCTTTGAAACAGAAACAGGGCTTTTATAACTAAAAACAAAAAAAAAATTATTGACTCACTGTCGACGACAATCCAAACCTGATTTATCTTCTAAGTTTTTGCCGTGGTAGTCAGAGAGGGCGTGAGGGGAACAGTACATTGTTCTTCCTTTAAGAGGAAGATTATAATCTTACCTCCACTATCCTATCATACTACACTGTGCCAAGAAAAAGCAAAAATTGTTGTATTGTACCGTACATCCAAAAAATTGTTTCAAATTCCCATTTTGGCATTTTAAGACTACATGTAAAGGCAACGGGTTAAAGTTATTAGAAGGTTGCCAGTTGACTTGCAATCTCTCAGTTTATAACTTTAAGTACCGGTACTATTACTATATGTAATTTTTTGTTGAGGTTTTTCTTTTGTAATTGTTACCCAGTGTAATCAAACAAAAAAATGACTAAATGATACAGTATCAAGAATAGTTTAAAATTTAGTAAGTGTTGGCAAGTTATGGAAATTCAACTGAAGTTGTTTGGCCAGCTGAAAAGGTGAAATCTGTGACACAATACTTGTATTGATGCAGCTTAATTGTAAAATGTTCTTTATACAAAAACACAGATCCTATTGGAAGATGGGATTCTATACATGTCAAGTACATGTTGCTACATTTTTGTTTTAAAATACTTAGATGTAACTGCATGCTCTAAGGTAACAGAATATTCTTCATTTTTCTCGCATTTCTATAAGCCAAAATATTTAGTTTAAATGTTGGTGTGATGCATAAAAAAAATTTAAACCGGTATGTACATGTCTGTATAATTATGTACATGAACATGTAGTCTGTCACTTAATCGTCAACTCCCCCCATTAACTCAATAAATCATGACCGGTAGGTAATCAGTTTCCATTAGTGTAGACACTTGTCATTTTCTAATGCAAACCCACAAATTGATTCTGATTGGTTCTCCCATCACTCAGATACAGGAAGCTGTTTTGTAGGTACTAGTATGTACTGGTGAGGCCCTGCCAGGGTAAATTCTGACAAGCGACACAACGCAAAAAGTAGCGACAGCACATAAAATAAAATTGCCACAAACGACAACCCTTTTGGAAAAACTTAAATTCCGACAAGGACAGGCAATTTTCTTTAAATTCAACTACCGTCAGCGACAGGAAGAATGATAAAACAGTGACACGGGATATTTTAAAATTTAGACAAGCGACACGGGATCACCCCTGGCAGGGCCTCACTAAATAAATCAACTTTGTTTTACGAGGGTTGCACATAACAGTCTTTCGACTGACAAACCTGTGGCCCTCGGATTTCCGATCGAATTGGAATTTAGAGGTGTTGATTTTTGTGGAGGGAGGAAAAACCGGAGAACCCGGAGAAAAACCCTCAGAGCAAGGACGAGAACCAACAACAAACTCAACCCACATATGACGCCGGGTCCGGGAATCGAACCCGGGCCACATTGGTGGGAGGCGAGCGCTCTCACCACTGCGCCATCCCTGCTCCCACTGGTAGGCACAGTGGCCCATCAGGCAGGCACCTATCTCTGGTTTCCATAGCATTTCCATAGCTACTTGGAGTATTTCTACTTCCCCATCCTCCCCCCTCCCCCTCCTCCCCAGATGAAATGCCAGTCCAATGTACAGGGTTACCCCCAGCATTTTGTTTGCTAGTTTCCATTTGTAGTCACTCTAGTCCTGGGTGGAAAGAGGCATTGTGAGAGTAAAATTTCTTGCCTAAAAATACAAAACACATTCTTTTCCCCATTGTCCTTATCTCTTCCCTTAGCCGGCAAAGCCTTTGCACTAGAAACAAACGGCTCTGGGGACATAGGATTTTTGAATTAATTTGAATTTTTTTGATTGGCTGTTTGAATTCTTGAATGGTTCCAAGTCAAAACCTCATGACTGCATACTTGAAGCCTAGAAGTCCTAGAATATAAGACTGGAAATCCTGTGTCTCCAGAGTCCTTTGTTTCTTGTGGCTTTCTCAAAGCCCTGCCGGCTAAGAGAAATGAAAAGGGCTATCAGGGAGGCCCTGCCAGGGGGGGTTCTTGTGTTGCTTGTCTAAATTTTAAAATGTTCCATTTCGCTGTTTCATCGTTCTCCATGTCGCTGTCTGTTATTAAATAGAAGCAAAATTGCCTGTCCTTGTCGAAATTTAAGTTTTTCCATAAGTGTTGTCGTTTGTCGCGATTTTATTTTATGTGCTGTCGCTACTTTTGGGGCCATGTCACTTGTCGGAATTTACCCTGGCAGGGCCTCATCAAGGGCATGAGAATGTACAAGACAATGACACCAGACAGTACTTGAACCCAGACTGCCTGATCCAGACTCCAAAGCAATAATTATTAGGCCTCCACCCCTCCCACTGGGAGGAGTTCTTTTTTAAGGCTAGTATATTCAGGAGAATAATCACTTAAAAATGTCTGAGTACTTTTGCTTGACTTCTAGTTGTAAAGCCAAACATGATCAATATCCAAGCAAGCTTCCCACTACCACTGTGATAATCTGCTTCCACAAGGAGCGACTGTCCGTCCTCCTGCGAACCATACACAGCGTCATCAATAGGACACCACCTGAGCTGCTGAGTGGAGTTATTGTTGTGGATGACTTCAGTGAGGATGGTAAGCAATATACTGAAAAGACCCCAGGGGATTCATTAACATAGAAAAAATACCCCTGGGAGAAAATGGATAACCTTATTTATCCCTTAACAAAAGAAAATGCCGTCAAGGGAGTGTAGAACTGCTGTAGGCTCCTCAGGCCAGAACTTATCTCAGTTTCTGTGGCGTTAAGCAACTAGGAGTATTGCTACTCCCCCCTGGATGGGATGCTAGTCTATGGCAGGGTTACCTGGCAGCAGTAAATTCGCCGGTACCCATTTAGACATCTTGGTGGAGAGAGGCACTATGAGAATAAAGTGCCTTGACCAAGAACACAACGCAGTGACTCCGGCCAGGGCTCGAACCCAGACCACTCAATGTGAAGTCTAAAGCTCTCACTGACCATTTGGCCACTGTGACTTCCTCAAGGGAGAGTACCATATTAAAAATACCCCTTGGAATAAATAAAAGGAAGGAGCATGCTAAAAAAACACAGGGGAAAACTAATAACACTGTACCTCAAGGGACATGTTATACCTGCCAACTCTCACGCCTGCGAGTTGAAAACTTCGATCTCACGCCAACTCACGCTTACGAACCAATTTCTCGCGCCTAGTCGAAAACTGTGAGTTATTACAACCATAAATGGCACACTTTCAAAAATATGTGAACTCAAACCAATGTGAGAAACGAAAACTCCATGTAAACTGAGTTTATGACGATACTTTCCCCGAAAATGTCAGAGTTTTGATAAGAAAAGCTTTGAGAATGTGGTTGTGTACTTGTGTTTTGCAAAACAAGTCTTGGGACTGTGTTCGGGATACAGTTCGGAATGTCTTCGGAATACTTCGGACATCTTCGGAAATCTTCGGAAATGGTCGTGTCATCTCCGGAAACCGTAGCACTCTTTGGATAAAAATCCCACGCCTTTAACCCAGAAAAAGTTGGCAGGTATAACATGTATACCTTGAATAATGATTGACCGCAGGAAGAAATAACATTCAAGCACCCTGGGAGAAAATGGATGACCTCAAATGAAAACAACATTTTAACATATCTCTTGAAGAAAGACCTCAAGGGAAAGTGACATTTTAAAATAACCCAAGAAAAGTGAATCAACGATTTCAAGGGGAGATGGCATGTTGAATGGGAAATTGGCATATTGAAAGCTCCCCCTGGTAGAAAACGGGTTTTGTTTTTATTATAGGGGTGCACATTTTCAGCCTAAAACACGTCCTAGATGTGCCACTGTCTCGGCGGGCTAAGAGCTGCAGAGCTGTCCTTTCTAATTACAAGATGCTTAATGATCCAATGTTACCCTTCCATCGCAGAGAGACTTGGCAAACCACTGGATGATCACGTGGCAACTATGAGCAAAGTCTCAGTGATAAGGAACACCAAACGTGAGGGGCTGGTACGAGCACGCTTAAAGGGTGCCCATGCTGCCACAGGTGAAGTTCTTACGTTCCTTGACTCGCACTGCGAGGCGACCCCAGGCTGGGTGGAGCCTCTCATGGCAAGAATAGCAGATTCGCGCTCCAATGTGGTGTGCCCAGCTATTGAGGTGATAAATGCTGATACGTTTGCGTACCAAGGATCTTCAAATGCCGACCAGCGAGGCGGGTTTGGCTGGGATTTGTTCTTTAAATGGAAGGGGATTCCCCCGGAGGAACAGAAACTACGGAAGGATCACACAGACCCTATTAGGTAAAAAAAACAGTGCTCATTTCACAAGTGAGTTTTGAATTGCGCCTGACGTCATCTAAACTGCTTGTATGTTACAAAACGTAGTACCAAATCGCAAAAATCAAGGATGGAAACTTGTATTCTTTGTCTTTAGCGATCGGTAAACTGATTAGTTGAGTTAAGATTCGTCCGATCAGAAGTTATTCACTTGTCACTAAATTTTCGGTGGCTTCTGTCCACCTTCATCGGAGTGAAACGATGTTCGTACTTGAAACTTGTATTGCTGAAATTTTTTACCTTTTTTAAAAGCAACATAACCTTTCACACCAAAAATGCATTGCCGTTTTCTTATCTGTTTTCCGCACAGGACTCCTACAATGGCAGGCGGACTATTTTCTATACACAGACAGTATTTCTTTGATCTTGGTTCGTATGATGAAGAGATGGACATCTGGGGTGGAGAAAATCTTGAACTTTCCTTCAGGGTAAGATCTTACAGAGTGTATAACGTATGAAATGCAGCTATCAATTTATCGTCCAGGGGAGGTAACAACTATTCACCGAAGTTAGATAATGTAACCCAAAAATGATGACTTTGAACTCATTTATTCCCGTCAACGAGTACAAAATTTCGCGCGCGAGTTGCTCGGAGGTGAATAGTTAACAATTAGACTACGAGCCCGAGTTTTCTATGAGCAAATAGTCAACGAGGCGCAGCCGAGTTGACTATCGCTCATAGAAAACGAAGGCGAGTAGTCTAATTGTTTTAGTAGAAACTCTAAAGGATTGCAGTCCAAAACCTACAATATTGTGCACTTTGAAGACAAAAATCAAGAAAATTTACCGCTTAAAGAGCTACGCGCGCGCGCGACTGTTTTCTATCGGCGAATAGAAAACAGTAGGAGAACCAATCAGAGTCGCGGATTTCCAATAGAACACAGATGAGTTTCTACTAATAAAGGATATTGTTTTATCGAGACGTTTAGCAACAATTAAAATGGCAAAATCCTGGAGATCGTGAAACACCACCAAATTGGCAAACAGAAAACAAATAAGGGGGAATCACTAAACAGTAGTCAAACAGAACAAAACAAAGTGCATTGGTCACTAACATACTTAGATGATATATTTTTTGTATTCGAGTGTCGTAAACCGAAACCATAGCAATTAGGTGGCCAATTACACGTACCGCAAAGACAACAATTAACTAACGAAAACCCCCGAACAAATAAACACGTATTAACCGGTTCCAAGAGCGGGAAAACGTGCCTAGCCAAGTCGTGATTAGTTCTGGTTTTTGCCCCTGATCGGGCCAAAAGCCAAGGCATACAATTGCAGATTACTAAAAACTGCTCTATAAATTAAACAAAGCGAAGAAAGCGCAAATCACTAGGTCAGGTAAAATAATCCACACAAAACAAAAAGAGCGTGCTTGTCATTATTGTAAAAATCGCATACCTTGTGCAAAACAAAGAGAGCGCCGGCCATTCAAATTCGCTAACAGATTCAGATCTGCATTTTACACAAACGTTTTGAGCCATTTATGGAGCTTAGGGAACGGAAAACAGGGAAAGTCATTGATCTCAACTGCAATAATGGCATTGTCTCTTACTAGTTTGTTTCCCTCAATATTGTGGTTAAGAATAACTCATGGGGGCTTGCATTACCAGGTCTGGATGTGCGGTGGACGCCTGGAAATCGTGCCCTGCTCGCGTGTCGGTCACGTGTTCCGCAAGTACACAAGCCCGTACAAATTCCCGGATGGAGTGGAGAAAACGCTCAACAAAAACTTCAATCGACTGGCTGAAGTTTGGATGGACGAGTACAAAGAGCTTTACTACAACAAGAAGCCACAGGCACGAAACATGGAATATGGAGACATTAGCAAGCGAGTGGAATTGAGAAAGAGGCTAAAATGTAAAAGCTTCAAGTGGTATATTGAGAACGTGTACCCGGATGTTCAAATGCCCGAACTGAATCCGCCTGCTAGTGGGGAGGTGAGAAAGAACTTGATTTTACTGTTTTTTTGAACCATTCACAAAAAAAAACAAGTAGCATTTGTCAAAAATTTCGCATTTGTCTTATTTTCCGTTAAACTCTCCGAAGAAATTTCGGTTTTTTGAACCAATCAAAAATGTACACAATTACTCGCGAGCACACCTGACGTGACGTCATTTTGTTACTTAGCAACCTGGCTAACGAAACCGCGTGAGATGTGACGTCATTTAATTTGTTGCGTAGCAACATGGCTGACGGAAGCCGCGGGCAAATACAAGTGAACATTTTATCTTGGTTTCTATTCTCACAGGTTCGTAACCCGGCCAGTGGACACTGTCTTGATTCACTCGGAGCCAAACCCGAGCACTCGGCCAGGATGGGAATTTATGTTTGCCACGGACAAGGAGGAAATCAGGTGTGTACATTGTGCATGTAATCAAGATACAAATTCTTCTTGTAAATTTCGTAACATTTTTAGTAGTGAGGTAGGGAGAATTTAATAAACGGATCGAGACAAGTTCCCACTTTCAGTCATTACAAGTTTCTTTATCTTCTGAGAAATTACTGAGATGCTAACTTCACGTAACTACTCGTAAACCCTAAACACAAATCTTGTTCCGTGGACCATTTTTGTCGAGTCTGGTCCGAGAAACAGTAATTTGGTCCCCGTGCCTTTTTCCATGTAGAATAAACTGGTTTGATTGAAGGAACATTTTGGGGGTCTTATCCCGTCATATTATAAATAAATTTTGGATTATGTATTATATAGGATCTTATTGTAATTTATTATTTTAGATAGTGCAGGTCCACATCAGGACTTACGTCTTGCCAATTATTTTGTAACCTGCTTTATCAAATAAACCATGTATGTATGTATGTATGTATTGTTATTGTTGCCTCGTCTGTACTGAGCATGTGGCGTAACCTACGACTGAATCACAAATTAACCTTTCAGAGAGCGAAACACAGGGGTCCTGCAACCGGTCCCCTGCTGTTAATAAAAATGCAAGGGACTCTTCCCAGGCCAACCCCCATCTCCTACCTCCCCACCCCCTCCTGAGACATGCCACCCTTGTGTGTTGACCATTGTACATTGCACAATGTTTTGTTCCAAAAATCAAAAGAGCATTCACTACGTTTGATACGTATTTGAACGAAGACCCGGTGACAGTATTCCTTTATAACCAAAATGTTCATTTTGAGTCGTTATTTTCTTTCCAGATGTTGATTCTGACTTCAAGAGGCGAGATAATATTTGAAGAAGAAAACTGTTTGGACGTGTCCAAGTCGTATGCTGGTGCCCCTGTGGAGATAATGAAATGTCACGGGATGGGCGGCAACCAGAAATGGGAACACGACAAGAAAAGTGTAAGTTTATAGATAGCGTCTTTTTACTACAGTCGAAGCTCTCGTAAGCGGACACCCTCGGGACGCGAAAAAAGTGTCCGTAACTGGAGCTGGCCGCTTACGAGAATGGTTCTCGTAAGCGGCCACTAGAGGTGAAGGGGATAGATGGCCGCTTACGGGAGCTTGCCTAGCTAACAAGTGGTGTTTCAAAATGTAACCGGACTTGGATGACGACAAAACAAACACTGAAACATGGTTCTGTAATTACTGTAAAATAATTGTGACGATCTGCGATGTAAAGTTAATAAGAAAAAACAAGATACAGAGGTTGTTTAAAGGATTTTCTTTTGGGTGTCCGCTTACGGGGGCTTAAAAACAAAGAAAAAGTCAAAGTCGTAATCTTTGAAAGTGTCCGCGGCCGCTTACGGGAATGTCCGCTTACAAGAATGTAAAAATACAGAGTTTGTATGGGAGTTAAAACGGGGTTTCAAACAAGGCGGCCGTAAGTAGAGCTGTCCGCTTACGAGAGTGTCCGTTAAGAGAGCTTCGACTGTACTTTTATTTTGCGAAGCGTTTATGCCGGACCAATCGAGAACAAAACTAGCCGACGAGAGTTGATAAGTGTTTTAACCCTCGCTCTAGTTAAATTCGCGTTATCATTAAATGGTTAAACTTCCCGAGAGTAGAGGAGAGTTTTCACTCGTCTGACAAGCAAATGATTTTTTAGAAAGTAAGTGTATGTAGCCATGTGTAAGTGTATGTCATTGCATTCAATTTAAAAAAAAAAGCAGATGATTTCACCTCTCCTGCTGTGCTCGGAACTCTCATGTCAGGTACGGGGTCAAACAAGCGAAAATTCTTGTCGAAATTTGTCGAAAGAGTGTTAAAAGTGTTAATGTAATTTTTTTTTATTCAGTTAACACGGAAAAGTTTTCGGGAGCTCGTTATAAAGTGTGCTGCATCGAGATTGAATTAGAATTTAAAGTGATGGTTTTAATTGACGGAGGAAAACCGGAGAACTCGGAGAAAAACTCTTGAGGGGGGAACACGGACAAGAGCCTACCACAGACTCCACCCACATATGACGCTGGGTTAGGGATTTGATCCTGGGCCACATTGGTGGGAGGCAAGCGCTCGCATCACTGCGCCACCCTTGTGTATTACCTTTTAAAAGTAGCTTTTCTCTTTATTATTAGGGAATCATTAAGCATTCCAGTACAGGACAATGTTTGGACCGAGGAACAGAAGGCAATCAATACGCTTTGATGAATCCCTGTGACGGACGCGATTCTCAGCGATGGGTTTTTTCCAAGTACAAAGAGTCGTAACAAATGCTACACTGTCCATCACCACGACAGATTTGTTAACCGCTTACAACAACTTAAAGTAGTTATAAGTAATTATACAAAAGGACCATAAGGGACACTATTTTTTCATTCAAGTGCCATAATGCAAAACAAACACATTTTACGATGTAAGATTGTCGCTTAAACGTTTTTTATCTGATCTGTAAACTCCTCATGTAACTTGCGCTTTTATCACTGCTGAGTAGCTCTGTAAAGTCGCGTTTTTCCAATGGCTGCTGTTTAACGTAAACCAGTGTAATGCAGAGCTGATCATGCCCCTACAAATAGCGTGATTAACCAATCAGAACTTGAAGAAAAATCACGTGAACGGCCGGTACTAAGCGCGGGAAAACGTGTAGCCGGTGACGAAGGCAGGAAAATGTTCGGTTTGATTGGTTGAACGCCTTAACCATGTTAGTTAGTTACACTAAGTTGCTGAACAAATTTAGATTTTGTAGTAAACGCAGAACAAAAGGAAATATACGATTGCTTTCGGCAATCAAAGAAAACCACTCTGGCTGTACAAGTAAAGTCGAATTCATCCCTGAAACGCCATATAGGCGAGAAGCATTTTTTATCCCTTTAAATGCCCGATTTTGGCATGACTGGCAAGCAATGAGTGGAACATTTACAAAAACAAAGAACAATTTGTACATCGCAATTAGACATCTGTTTATATGCATAGAGTAGGAAACGCAATAATAACGTCAAACCCTATGGTGTAACGTCAACCTGTGACGTCACATTACCCCAATGTCACGTTGGCTTCTGATAATGTTGATACAAACGTTTGCGTGACGCCAACAGGCCTCCAGCTAATCTTAAGCAATGTCGTGACCGGTTTTACTGTTAGTAGAAAAAGTAATTTTTGAAATTTAAGGAAATGGATTTTATAATGATTTTCATGTATTGATAAAATAAATAGATTTTTAATAATAGTTCATTCCATGTGAAATTGCTGTTGTTGTACATTCAAGATAAAATGTTTACTATACAGGTTCTTGCAAAAATTAAAACTCAAATTTTATACAGATGCCTCTTAAAATAATTTAACTAGACCTACAAATCAATCCGAATTTATATTCTAATCTCAGCTCTTTCTTTCCAATACTATTATAAATATACTGTATATTAAAAACTGGGGTTCCGCAACGTTTTAGCGGTTTTAATATAGATAAGCTCTCTCGTCGATGTTGATTCCTCGAAGCATATACTTTCAGGCTTCTAAAGGGGGTTACGGAGCTAGGTTTCTCCTCTAAAAATTACGAAAAAAAGACAGAAAAAGTGGAGCTCCAGGGCTTTTATTTCATTGTGTTTCCTTGGAGTTACAAGGAAAGGAGAATCGACCTTGTTTGTCAGGGCTGAAGAGGAACAAATACCTCGGGTCCCAGGACTCCGGAAATCCCATTTAGGAACTTGATGTTTACGATTTAAAAAGCGTAATCGAAGTAAAATTTAGTAGTAAGATTTAGTGCCTGTTTATGCTGATTTATGTTTCTTTTCCAAACGCTCACTCCCCAGATATAACACATGTATAGAAAGTAGTAGCATATTTCAATTAGTATATTTAAGTTTCTACATTATCACAGCCACCGCAAATTAAAGAAAGAAAACGTTTTTTGTAAAATTTTTAGACATTTGTACCGACTCGGTGGCAACTCAAACGTCTGGAAATTTTGCAAATTTTGATTTAAATTATGTTTCAACTTGAAAGTAATGCAATAACATCCATTTTTCAACATCTCATTACCTTTTTTTATTCCAACACAAAGTCGATGAATATTTTGCCAAAGAATCGTATACCTCGTCCCAGGGTCCCTACATCCAAGATGGCGACCATATGTATGTGCCGAGGGAATTGTTAATTTCTATTACGAGAGTCTTCTTTATTGACCTTAACATTTTTTAACGAAGTAGAAACCGATTCTTGATAATAAAAGAGACACTTATTTGACTTGTTTAACAAGTGGTATGTCTGCATTTAAATCGCATTTATTTGCATAGCCTAAAATCAGGATGTCATTAAGCGCTCTAATTGTGTTATGGAAAGAGATCAGTTACAGGACAAACTGTGTTGACTGGACTATGTTGATTCCGGCCAAGGTATTTACTCATAAAACCTGGAAAGACATTTGTCTATTTCCAAGTTTGTCTTTTGTCTGTGTTTCAAGACGCGATATTTGACTATAGTGAATTTAATTTTCAAACCATTTCCACGATCACAACTTGTGGGAAACAAAAAAGAGAGAGAGAAACGCGGAACGCGGGAACTAATTCGAGATGCCAGCAAGGAATTAAATGAAAAAGGGAATACAGGGCCGTAACCAGACCTTTGCCTAAACGAGGCAAGATCTTGCTTGGGGGTTCTGAGGGATTGCCTCCAGAAAATTTTGAAATTTAGACGGCGCTCTGAAAAATTTACAGACACATTTTTCATGACGTATTTCTTGAGAAAAATCAAAAATCAATCTTGTTCAACTGGGGATTGTTTCCAACAAAACATATTTTGGTTTAAATTTTGGGTTAAAATCTAGACAAGGCAAGTGCCTCGTCTTACCTTTTGCTAGTTACGGCCCGGCAAAAGGGGCGGCGAAATAGCGCCATTCCTTCCCGTTCACCTAGAATATGCTAGCGTTGCAAGACATTGGACATTTGAGTAAATTAAAACTCGTTTTCTTATGAAGGTATTGTTCCAGACATAGTCGATGCCATACTGACGTACGTCAGAGCAAATAGAGACTTGCGTTAAAAGACTCTTAAGCATACAATTGCAAAATACATCTCACAATACAATGAAAGGCGAATATGAATATTAGAACAGAGATAAATATGTTTATATACGCCCTCTTATAGAAGGTTTTTCTAATCTCTACGTCATATAAAGTCTCTTAAAGTGAATAGCGTTGTCAACGTTTTCTAAAATTGGAAAAAAATAAAGTAATTCGCCGTTATGCGGCTTAAATAAAATTACAAAGTGTTCCCTTTGAGAATGTTACGTAATGTTCAAATGTTACACTAAATCCATACAATTGTTTTGAACTGCTTGAATAAACATTTTGAATATACACTTTAGATACTGATACCTAAAGATTGAATCCCTTTGCGACAATTAAACCAAAGGAGCTAAATATTATTTCAAAGCTTGCATGTTTTCTGCGTTTTATCAGCGCCATTAACAAGTTTTCTCAAGAATTTCTAGATCTATGGGTGAAATTCTGTTCAAATAAGATAAATTTTCCTGTAGCCAAGGATTCGAAGGCCGCTTTCCTAAGTCAACATTAGGACACGAACAACCTTCAGCAGGCGTTTGGACAACTGAAGTGCAGTCGCTCTTTGATCGATACAATTGGCGACTTTTTAGACCCGGTTTTTCGTGAAATATCGACAGAAATGACAAGCTTTTCCGTCTACTTTTTGCTTCATCCTCAAAATTTTTCGGAAAGGTTTGTTCTCCCCGAAGATCAGTTGAATTCCAAGGAAGCAATAAACTCTCTCTAGTTGGAGATAATGATACGTCGCTGTCACTTGATAGCGTATCGCCCCCTTTTACTTTACAGTGAACTAGCGTTTCGTCTTGAATTTTAACACTGTTATCTTTTCCTATGGAAGCTCCGTTAGCGGTATAATAACTGTCATGAATTCCGCTTATATCCTTACTTCTCATGGAAAATTCGCTAGCTGTTTCGTACCTCGCACTGTCGCATTCATCACGAGTTTCTGTCAATGTATCTTTTCGACCCTGCGCTTTGCTTATTCCATTCCTTACAACATTTTTCGCATCGCTGAGATAGTTTTCTGTTTCTGTTCCCGCCCGTCGTCGTTTGCTATATGCCATCACTTCACTTTTAAGGCTTCTGCGTCCACGAAGAACCGCAATAGAATCACTGTCCCTTGAATCTACCTTCGGAAAGCAGCACGGAAGCATTATACCTAAAATTTGTCGGTATCCCTGGCGAAATTCCTTTGTACGGAGCGCGTAGATCAGGGGATTCATGGCAGAGTTTAAAAACCCCAGCCAGTAGGCCGCAACGGAAAAGTACTTAGAAAGCTCATTTCCTTTGAGGGTTGCATAGATCGTTAAGATCGAAAATGGACTCCAGCAGGCCAGGAAAACCGCTAGAATTATAAACAATGTTATAGTGATCCTTCTCTCGTTCAAGAAAGCCGATTGTTCCTCGCCGAAGGAGTGGCTTCGAACGCGCTTTGTGTGAATTTGAACGGTTTGGAAAATCTTTAAGTACGAGAAGCTCATTATCCCAAGCGGAATCACAAAACCGCAAACTATGATGAACAGACAGTTTGTTAACTCACTGACTTCGTTATCTCGAGGAACCTTAACAGAGCACTGCGTTCGACCTGGGATATGCTCGTAGTCGTTCCAACCAAAAATCGGTGTAAGGGCTGTTAGTAGCGCCTGCAGCCAAACCCATACGACCGCCATGATGGTTCTCTTTCTAGTGAATATTTTCCGCTTTGTGGGCTGTACTACTCCGATGTATTTGTGGATACTAATTGCAGTCAGGGTCAAAATGGACGTGAGTAAAAAGAACACGTTTAGAAAGCCGTTTAACTGGCAAAGCGCGTTGCTGAAGATCCACTTTTGAGACACCGCGGTTATCATAGAAAAAGGCATGCATAAAAGTGCCACAAAAATATCCGTTAGACTTAAATTCACGATGAAAATGTGAGTCTCTGTACGACGCAGCTCTCGACGGCGATACACAACAGCGATGACAAGAAAATTCCCAATGATGGCAACCAACATGATAATAAACAAGATCCCTGCTTCTAGAATTCCAATCCATACCGGATCCATTTCACCATTGGATTGAAAAGCGCTTGTCGTGGAATCACTAGTGTTGTTTTCCATGTTCTTTTCTCCTATCTAAGCGCAGTTCTATCAAATTGCGAGGGCTCTGCACTTAATTTGCGTCATATGCCAACGTTAAATTAATTTTGAACGTTGACACACGGCTGAAATGTCTGATGTGGACACAATTGGCCCGCACTCGGCCCTCTTTGTTCGCGTGACAGGCGGGTCGTTCGGACACGCAAAGCTAGCAATGTTTTATTTGCACTGTCGGCTTAGTTTGATAACTTTTGTGTGACATGAAAAACCCACACGATGTGTCAGTCAAGTTTGTGTAAACACTTGATGAAAAGAGACCGGGGGTTTCTATGCAAATGATTGAGTTAAAAGCTAAACACTGCTGGTGTTGAAATGAAATCGTGCAAGAAAGATGTAAGACGGGATCTAATGTTTTTAGGCACAGTTCGTAGAAAGGACACAGAAGCCGATTTCTTCGCAATCCGTTAGGCATATATACCACGCTAAACGAAAAGCTAAATTTTGTGGAGGTGTTAATTAAAGTTGTTGAAATCTTAGCATTTAATCTTTTATGTCTAAATCACTTAGAAAAAAGTTCTTTTTTGCGTCGGTTTCTTTGTTAGTAGGCCAAAATATAAAAGAACCAAGAAAACTGCCAGTTTCTAATATCCCGAATTTCCGTCTTAAACGATAAGTGCGTTATCAAGTTAACTTGTAAGGATTTTCATTTTGGTTATTCTATGGCCCACTAGTACACCTGCCTGCCAATTATCTTATAAAACTCCCGCGTTTTTCATTTCCTCAGGCCTTATTGCCTTGTACAGCAGGCAATACGACAAGTTATTTTGCCCCACCCACTTGTCAGCAACTGATAATTATAATTCCCGAAAATTACAACAACCAACTAAACAAACAAATAAGCAAGAAATATCTCACTGTTACCATTACATATCGATGACAACATGCCTTTTCACAAATAAAAAAGAAGTTTAATTTCCCGACTGATTATAGGCTTTTAACATCTTAAAATGACAACCTAATAAACCGAGAAATTTTAACGTCGAAGAATTTTGAGACACAAATGATACAAAATCAAACAAAAAAGCAAATTAGGCTCCGAAAAAAATATTAAACGGCAAAATTAAGTGAACACGCTGTAATGTATTGTTTCAGATTCAAGAAAAGCAAAGAAAAGCCGAAAAGTAATTGTTATTTCATCGTGTCGCTAATTTTACAATCCTTCTTTAAAATACATTTTCAAATATCATTCAGCTGGTTTCTGCTAAAAAAATAATTATTTCAGAAAATTTCAAATCCTCAGTGTGTTATTTTTGTAAAGCCAGCTTTGTCATATCACTGTAGGGTGCAGATATTGAGCTTATCTACTACCAAGGGGGATTTAACATGTTTAATTTTTTCCGGGTGTAATTTTATTTACAATTGTCTCAACGTAATTGCGAGGAAAAAAAACCCACCTTATTTATAAGAGAACAAAAAAGCAGGAAAAAGTGGCCCGATCGTAAGATAGTACTGGACAAAAAAAGCAAAACAAATTAATTCTTTGCACGTTTTCATTGATCAACTCTGTAACACTTCAACACTGGAAATGCCCATTCTTGTTATGTTATGAGGCGGAAATCTTCATGATCAATTTTACTAACGGTCGAAAAACTAGCACAAAAGAGGGATAGGAGACCAAGAATGAAGGAGCCACGAAAAAACTTTGGATACAATGTTTTTTCTCTTAGCGGCAGATGGCAATTTTACTAGCTGTCGGCGTCAATTCATTTTTCCCCGCGAATCGATTACGCCAGAGGATCAACTTGGCCATTTCTAGAGATAGCATATGTGACCATTTTAGTAAGAATTTTTTCAACAAATATCATACACCTTTTGGTCTTGCCAAGTATAGAAGCTTCGACTCATTTAATATCTTTACCACATGACCCACATATTTGGCTTGGAAAAGAGACTAAAAATACGGGTTTGCGTATTCCATTTAATTTTCTCTAATTTGTGCAGCCTTTAATTATTAATCCCTCAGTAACGATAAAAACACTTTAAAATGCTGGTTTCGTACTACTGTTCAATTTGGAATAAATTGGATGATAAAAACCGATTGCGCAGACTCTCCCCCTCAAGTATTTTAATAATAGTGAGCAAGGGAGCATGTGATGACGGCCCAATTTGGAAAAATAGAGGTCTTAAATGAGATTTTACACTAGCAATATAATTTTAAAAATAAATAATAAATCTCATTAGCCTTAAAAATTATCTCAATAGCTTACTTATGTCTTCTTTGACGCCTAAGGCACGAAAGAGGTTCTCGCAGGTAGGGTGGGGATCCCTTGTTCCCGAAAACAATCCCCTCCTGTTCCCTAAAAGTTTTTTGTTGATTTTAATGATCCTCGTTCCCTAATTATAAAATATCAGAGACACCGCTGCTTTCGTTCCCTTGTTCCCCATTATTTTATTGCCATATTACCTTCTACTCTGAAATCCCCGGGGAAGCCTCACAAAAAATTCCACTGGACCTGCCAATAAGAAGTTAAGGCTGGAAAACCGTGTCATAGTCATCGAAATGCATCGCCGGCTTTTTTTTTTTACCATTTACAAAGCGGTCTTCTTGTTTAACCCTCGGACGTACAAGCAAACTCAAACCCCCACCATAGTACAAGGGGAAGGGGGGGGGGGGGGTCGATGGAACCCCTCCCCAGGGTTTTTGTTCTATTAAGGCTGCAGCGAAATTATTTTGCTCTGAGTAGAAAGCCCTTTAGCTTACTCTACAAGATGACATAATTTTTGTTGGCTGTGGCGTCATAAGAGCCGCTATATCTTGGATCCGCCATCTTGGATTTCACCATTTTCTTAGAAAGTCAGGAAATAACGAAATTTGATGTAAAATCATGCCAGAATGCTTATGGAATATAAAAATAAGCAAATCTTACAATTCTGTTTCAAGATACAGGAAAAATCAAGAAAAATGTTAAAATTGACGATTTTTGGCCAGACTTGCCTGTAATTATGACGTTGCATTGCCATCAAAATTTTTGCAAGGGATGAATGAACAGCTACTGAAAGTTTCAGCATTGTAGAGTAAATCTTCTTTCCAAAATTACGATAAAACCTTATGGGGGGTTAATAAGGTGAAGCACTGCAATTGGTGCCAGCGCTGCTAGAAGGCGTGCCAGTCTATCCCAGGTGGACAGAAAGTGGAACTGTGAGAGCATCGAGAGAGCAATATGTCTTTTCCAAGAGAACAACTAAAACTTTGAGATTTGCAACGACTATCAGAGGTTCTGTTAGAATTAGTCAAAATGTTAACTTTCGGCTGAGAAATGACATTATTTTTAACTGATAGCTGTGACACGAGAGCTGCAAAATTGAAAAAAAATAGTGGAGAAATGGACTGAAATTTTAACTGATAAAAAACCTAAAATTGAACTGATATCTGAGTTTCCAACCAGGCTCTCAATTGAAACAAATACGGAATGTCTTGTAGTAATTGCAGCAAAATGAAGCCCATAGGTTTTTATGCAGCTAGTAATCACGGTTTTCACTGTCATGAGGTCTCAATGGGGTGGTGGCTTTTACGGTTAACGGTTAAAATTTGGCTCTTTTACGGTTTTTAAAGAAGTTAAAGGGACTTTGCAAGATATCTCGAACACAAGAGCGGCTGATTCTTTTAAGTATTTTTAAGGGTTTTTGAATAAAAAATTAAGAAAAGAGATGCAGTTTCTTCTCTCTTGTGCGTTTGCTGTCCATGGCTGCCACTTCACGGGTAATAGGCTCTGCGCATGCGCACAAGTCCTGGCCAGTGACCATTGCATTCAGATGGTTTATTAATTTTTGTTTTGATGTTATCATTGCAACAACCAGTTCCCACGAAACCAATGTTTTAAGAGGTAGCGAAGTTGTTTTTTAATTTAAAACGAGCTGGTTCGATTTGGGATCGATCTGGTTAAATTAAGAATCGTCCAGTTCGATTCAGAATCGCTCAATTTTTTTTACGCCCACTTCTAGATGGCCGCCACTTACGGTCGTCGACTGGTAACTAGTACCGGTTAGCCTGCTATGTACTCCGGTTAGCCTACTATGCACTCTGGTTAGCCTACTATTCACTTCCGTTAGCCTACTATGCACTTCGGTTAGCCTACTATGCACTTCGGTTAGCCTACTATGCACTTTGGTTAGCCTGTTTACGGTCAGCTATCGATATTTCTAAGGGAAACACGATATATAGTTAAAATTTACGAATTCTGGGAGCCGGCTCCCGGTGGCGTAGCGGTATCACACTCTCTCTTCAGGCAGACGACCCGAGTTCGATTCCACCCCGGGGCACATTATAACGAACATTTTCCTTTTTCCTCTTTCATAAAATTCGCAAAAAGAAACTAAGTGTCCAAAGTGGGCGTAAAAAAAAATTGCCGGAGCAAGCTCCGGTTCTATTTGGAATCGATCAGGTTCAATTTGGAACCGATCCAGTTCGGCTCGGAATCGATCCAGTCCGATTTGGAATTGATCCTGATCGATTCGCAAACGATATGGATCAATCCAATCGATTCGGTTCCATTCGGAATCGATCCAGATCGATTGGAATTGATCCGGATCAATTCGGAATCGATCCGGGTCGATTAAGAATCGATCCAGTTCGATTTGGAATCGATCCGGTGCGATTTAGACGCAATAAACGTTTTTGCTAACTGAGCAGGCCCGTAGGGAGGGGGGGGGGATGCGATGGGTGCGTCCGCAACCCCCCCCCCCCCCACGAGCCTTGGAAGTCCGCTTATTGTGAAAAAAAATATATTATTTTAAAATAAATAAATAAAGGGAAATGGTATTTCTGTACTTCGACTATTTACATTCAATATGGTCCTTTGGGTTGAAGCACTTGTAGGTCAACCATTTGTAGATTTGTGTGGTATATTTTGGACCAATTTGTGTGATTCTAGGTTAATTTCAACGATACATTCTACCTAATGTCCTTCATAGTCGAACCGTTCGAAGTTCCATTAATGTTCCCAGGCACTACCAAAAAAAGAGGAGACTAGGTACTTGTTGGGCTCGGAAGCACCCAAGCAGGTTGGAGCTTGCCAGAGTGCTACAAGATCAACAAACCAACTCTGGCTGATTTAAGTAATTATCCTTTGACACTGAAATGAAGAAAGTTATCTTTTTCCTGTCTTCCTTCTATGTACCACCGTCTATGTACCACCGTCATTGTTAGCTAAATAAATTGTAAATTACGTTTTCATGGTTCTGTTTTTTTTTTTGAAAAATATGAATTGAATTTAAAAATGTACCAGAATTATTGTCGTTGTTACCTTTATTTTTACCTGCCTTTTTCCTAACAAACTGTCTTCGAAACGCACGAAATGCTGTCTCAGATAACCTATTTTTCAAAATTTCCTGGGGGAGGTACCCCCAGACCCCCCTACGTAATCGCGCCTGTGGCCCTCAAGATTTCGCGCCGGAGGCGCTCATACGCACCTCCCCATGCAAAATCCTGGTTACAGGCCTGCTGAGAGTAAAAACTCTCTGAAAGTAGAGGCAGTAAAAGGTAGCTAAGTCCGAAAGTAACGACGATCATTACTTTCGTAACTCTACTATTGGCCATTCCGAAGTTGCGCAGGGATTTATAAATGCGAGTTTCGAATCACCACATGAAAGATCCCTATGAGATTCAGGTATTGACCAAGTTTGATGCTTTTAGGATGAACAGAGAAGTTATGGACCTTGGAACATGGCTCAAAATCCATACAAATGTTTCATAAACATAAACATAAACTCTTTTTTTTGGACAAAAATTAATAAGCTCGTTATGGAGACGCCATTTTGACATTTTGTTTCACGCAGAGCGGCACCGATATGGTGAAGGTCACACCAATAGAGTTACGGTGACAGCGTGACGGTGACCATTTACCAAGCGCGCGACGAAAATGAAAGCTCAATATTAGAAATTAACCTAATGTAATTTTTTTTCCCTGAATAGAAGCTATTTTAATTGTTGAACCAAGACACTACGGCCAAGTTTTGACTCAAATTATTTAATTAAACAGAAAGGCTTTTTAGGAGGGGCCTGAAGTGGTAAAATGGGAACTGGGATTTGGCCAAATTTTCATCTTCATCATCATCATCATCATCATCATCATCATCATCATCACCATTTATTTGCCAACGAATAAGTACAATATAGCTAAAGTAGATAGGGCGAGGAGACCTCCAGGAAACCACCAGGCTTATAGGGGAGGCCACCTCGGGTTAGCAATTTGTTAGTAATTTCGCTGTGAATGTGCAGCTAGGCCAATTTCAGACTCATTTCATTAAAAATTTAATCATTTTTTTTTTCTTAAAAGAAGAGAAGCTACTTGAACCAGTGATCGATTCTGGTAGAGAATTCTAAATTTTAGGACCCTGGAAAAGTATTGTAAGCTGCTTTAGATTTGAACGACAGTAATATGGTCGATAACGCTTGGCTATTCTTGTGTCATAACTGTGTATTTGACTACTAGTAGAAAACAAACTGAGAAACATCGGAGGCAATACTTGGGATGATGGGATTTGGGTCACTGGGAATGGGATTTGGTCACTTGGAGTGGGAATCGCCGTTTTTGAAGCAGAGTTTTAGCGTCTCTTCCTAATCCCACTCGTAATTTGTTGCTCGCCCCAGATCCTAGCCTTTGGGAGTAATGCGCGTTTTAAAGTGCTACTATGACCAAAATTTTTGTTTTTCTTTTCGTCTTTTTCTAAAGTCAATTTGTTCAATAAGTCTATATTTAACTAGCGCGCTAGAATTTAGAACGTTGCGAGCAATATAAGCCTTGAAATAGCTTGCCGAAAATCGTGGAAAACCCGTCCGCCATTACTCGGACGTCTAAAGTGAGCCAGCGACTGTACTGACAAGCGGATTTATGCATGAGTTGGTCCGTGACGTCATATGCGCATCGTCGCTTCGAGCTTCGAGTGTTCCAAGAGAGAATATACTGAGAATTAACAGGGTTATAAAAGGTATTTCGTCGACAAATTCTTCGTCTAGTTTGCCCGGCGACGAAACCCAAGAGAGCCGCGACGAAGAGACATTGCAATTTAGCGGTATCGTTTCTTATAATGAGAATTTAAAGCCGTTTGACGTCGGTCTAAAGGGCAATGTTTGTATGCAAATACTTCAATATTTATTTCATTCGATGCTGTCGTCTTCTTGTCCAATCGAAGCACCGATCGAAGAAGCCTCGAAGAACGAAGAGGAACGGCGATTCATGGACTACATACGTTTGAATACATGGTATGATGAGAACGACATTGAATAGTTAGGATAAAATGTCTGCAATATTTGAATTAATAGAGAGCTCTGCATATATATACATGTAGGTTGCTATCGCCGTTTGCGAAGGATTGAAATGATCTTTACTGTTGTTTTCACTCTTGTAATCTATCATACACGCCATGGGCATAAAATCTATCTCAGCTGTTTATTCCGAAAAAAGCTTTATAAACATGAAATAATGTAAAATTTATACAGAAAAATTAAAGTCAACAAGAGGTGCAGGTGATCAATGGATTTAGCTCCTTGAGTTTTATACAGTTTTACCTTCCTTGACTACAATACAGGTAATAAACCTCTTTAAAACTAAGTGTTTTAATGGGTAATAACACTTCAGATATCTAGCTTCAGCCAGCATTCAGTATTCCTGTTTCTTAAAATAAGAAAACCATTTGAATGCTGTATAGAGTCCTTCACTCTATTTACTGATAATGTTATGAAACTGTCCCACAAGTAGCAGCAAAACTGGGTAGGAGTAGTTTTTCTTATTCATTTCACCCATTTGTTTTCCTCTTGGCACCGTGATTTTTTGATGATAAAAATAACTGAAACAATATATGCACAACATGGGAACAAGTAAAATAATATTAAGGGTATAAAGTTTTAAGTTCATAAACGGGAACACCTGGACCTCAAACAAACATTGGGACCTTGATCAAACGTTTCCATTTTTGAACCGGCATTTAAATGAAGCCTGCGGTGAGTCGGGGTCTGGCATCTACTCAAGAAAATATTTTTTATGGTATCATATGCAATATGACAGTGGCTCTTTCTAGAGAATATCACTGGCAGTACATTGTGCATCTGCAGTATGTGTATGTAATTGAGAGTTCAATTTTGGGACTAATCTTGTGTTAACTTAACGTGACTGTAAACAAGCCAGCTCCGTGTACCACCCTAAATAAATTGCTCCCTTGATGCAAAAAGGCAAAGTCTGCATGCAAGCCTGCTTGCCCATCAGGCCAAAGCATATCTTGGTTTAAGTAGGATTAAGCAACCTGGATGAGATGGAAGTACAATTGCATCACAGGTTTAACCTCCCCACTCCCCCCACATACATGTAATGACACTGGTCTGGGCTCACACCTAAACAGCTTGATTCAGAGTCTTGCGCAGTGACCATTAGGTCACCGCACCTAAATCAAAACAACTACCCCATTGCTATGCAACATTTTTATTTATGGTACAGGTTTGACTGTATTTGTTGTCGGCTTCGCAGTTCATGTATACTCTTTAAATAAATACATATATAATGGTTGCAAGGGTCCTGTGTGACCTCAAAATTGCCCCCTTGTTACAAAAAGGCAAGGTCTGCATGCAAGTCTAGTTGCCCACCAAGGACTTGCATGCCCTCGTCACACCATCAATTTGCCAGTTCCCATTCTACACTTGGAGAGGAGGCACCATGAGAGTAGTCTTACCCAAGAACACAGCACAATGACACGAGTAAGAGTCCACACCTGAACCGCTTGATCCGGAGTCCGACAACTTACACTTAGGCCAGCTCACCTCAATCAATACAACATTTTTATTTATGGTACAGATTTGACTGTACTTGTGTTAGAAATTATGATGGATCAGCAGCTCAGGGGTTCTCCGGCACATTCACATGATTTATTGTTGGCTACTACATTCTTAACTTATGAACAAAAAGAGCATGCCAAAAATAAATATATTGCAAACTTAAAATAAAGAGTAGCTAGGATTTCATCGGTGCTCTGCTGCACACAGCATGAGTGATTGGCACAGGTCATAATTATAGCTCATGGCCCCTGTTGTACTTAAGTATAATAAAGATATACTGAGTAAAATCCGGATAGCATGTATGTCTCTGAGACAGGCTAACACTGTTCTATCCTGAGATTACTTCTCAAAAAATGTTTATGAATACTATAAGTGCACAATGAAGTACAGTCCTACTGTAGTGTTTTATATTGCATGGCAGAAATAAACAAGTGACCAATAAACAGTGTATACAGAGGACTACAATGGAAACATTTTCAGTACATAATCAGTAAAAAGATATTGCTAAGGGTTTGCATCCTCTGTATGTACTTTCACATAATGTACCGCCTCGTGCGAATTTATTAAGTTTATTTGTACAATAGAGGATATAATTCAGGAACATACAGGCCGATTTGCCCAAAAATTACCTTTTTGACATGAAGTATTTACAATAAATTTAAAAATGACTATTCTAGAACACGAGAGCTTTAGCAACAGAAGTAAATTACGCCACTCACCCAATGTTTTGCTTCTAAAAAGGAGCGAATACAGTAAACTCACTGTAGATAATTCGAAGCATTCTATTCTATTCACTTCCCTTGGATAGTTGAAGAAGTTAACCTCGCAAAGGTTGCAGGGAGAAATATCTATAAAGCATTTCCAAGAGTACAAGTTTCCCTCAAAGTTATCAGACGATCTATTATTCATCTTGCGTGGTTCGGGCGAGTTAAAAATTCCGCCTCTTGAAATGTTTTCTGCCACTATGTTGTGCAAAAGTGACCTGGAGATGCCCTGAAGTATGTTTAAAAACATTTTCGCAGTAGATACGGCTTCTACATCACTACAGATTAAAAAGAAAACCAATGTTTTTCCAGATCGGTCACTCCAGCCTTCGAAGAAGCCATTTTGTTGATGCGCATATGACGTCAGCATGCTCTCGCCCCAACTAGTTCCAGATCTCTATTTGGTCCTCGGACATTTTTGAATCTAGTAATGGCGGCAAGCCAAAGCCGAAGTTTACGCGTGAAATAAGTGGTCTTCCAATTCGAATTTGAACTTAAAATTTGGCAAGGTTACTATTTAATGTAAGTACTTTCAAAAACCGAAGAGAAAAGGGAAGGTAAAATTTTGATCATAGTACCACTTTAAAAAATACTCGCACAAACGACAACGGCCGACAACCGAAAGTCACACCCTTAGTTAAATAAACAAACAAACAAGCAATCGAGCAAACATATAATAAAAGCCACAAGCTTATAGTCACACGTACACATTGTGTGCCTGATAAAATACAGCATGTTAAAAGTTTGCGTGACACGACTTTCCACAGGAATTTGCGTGACACTTCATGATATTACATTTCCATATGTTAGCGGAGCGTCGCTGTGCCTGTTTAGGGTCGAACACGAAACTAAGTACAGCGATACGTTCAGTGTCTCATTATATTTCCAAAAGTTCATCGCTAAGTTCATTCGTTGACATTTAGCGGGGATTCCCGTTTGAAAAATTTCAGCGCTGGTGTCGACACCGGAAGTCGTCCGCTTTCACACGTTTTCACGCAACAGAATTACTCTTGCGTTAAATAGGCGGCTGTCAGCTGGCATTTTTTCTTGACCCACAAGCAATCTGTTGACAAGGTAGAGGAGGGGACAACATGAACCCGTTGCCCCATTTCGTTCTACGGTTAATTTTTCAAGATTTTAGAAGCAATTCATTGTGAGGTGGCGCTTCGCAACAGACCTTAGATTTGCTGTTCCGTGAAATTTGTCACCGCGATCTAATGAGCAGAACAATGCTTCGCGAATGAAATGGTCGTCCGTAGAAATGATTTATTCAACCAGAAGACGATATGTTTTAGTGACAATTTTCTTCACTTCAGCGTTTTGGCTAACGATAGAGTTAATACTCTTGAGCTACACGAACCGTATAAACGTCGAACTTTCGCAAGGGAGGAATCAACTACCTCAAGCATGGAAGTCACGGGAGAAAGCTGTTGCGCTCGCTTCGAAAACCTCAGATGAGTTGTCGATCGAGGACTTCAAATCGTTTTACGTGACAATTATTCCTCCGAATCCCGGTGGACTCGGTGAACAGGGAATAGCAGTATATAATGACAAAGACAATGCAGACGAAGTAAGCAAGGAAAAGGAAGGATACAAGAAATATAGTTTCAACGAATTGGCCAGCGCTAAAATTTCATTGGAAAGAGCAATCCCCGATAATCGACCAGAAGAGTAAGTTAAAGCTAGTTAATAACCAAGTTCTAGAGTATCATTGTGTTGTCGTGGTTAATTGTTTCCAGACTGTTTTTGATCTTTGTTATTCTTTGAAGTTTTGACTCATCCAGCGGCGAAACAATTTCCGGCTACAACTCGCTCAGCCACAAAATTGATGCTGGTATAAAATATTGATGAATCGGTTTTACAGCGATCAAAGATCAAAATCTGGTTGTTTAAAAATACTTTGCCGTAATTTTAAATGTATTTTTCATCGACAAAATAAGAGTAAAAGTTTTCAGCAGGCAAATCATCCACGTAATAAATAGAGGTTTACAGCTTAGATTTCGGTAATGTTTACGTTGTCGCTTCAATTTACGTGTTCGTTGCTGGTGGTTTTAACAAATCGAAGACAAAATACTTGGAAAAACAGTAGGCGACTCAAAAATAGTTACAGCCAAATCAAAACTTGCCTTATTAAGCCACTAAGAGCAAGGAGAAAGCGATCTCAATCTTTGAAATGATCGTTAGTGAATATTGATTAAATAACCTCCCAGTATCTAAATTTTCCGCATTGAATTAGCGAACAAATTCTCGACAGCCGTGCGTAATACTATGTTTTAAATTTTATTTCGATTATGAATTTTACAGTTTCATTGTATACCTCATCTAACCATACTATGACTAACTAAAAAATCTACAAGAATTAAAACATCGTTAGCGCTTTTAATAATTTCAAGTTCTTCGCAGCAAAGATTTTCTGATATCGAAAATGCAAATCACAGTTGGTTCGACTTTGTTTGTGGTGAGTGTCACGCAACACTACTAATAACGCGTCCTGTTGTTTCATTTTCACAGGTGCCTCAGTTTGAAGTACCCGACACAGCTTCCTAGCGCTAGTGTCATTATTATTTTTCACAACGAGGCGTGGTCGACACTTTTACGGACAGTGCACACGGTTTTAGCGCGATCGCCGCCAGAATATTTGAAGGAAATTATTTTGGTGGATGATCACAGTAACTTCGACGGATACGGTAAGGAAACTAGGGGGCCAGCCTCCCCTTATTATCCTCTTCCGGCTTTCCCGCTTCCCCTTCGGGGGCCGGTCACGGAGGGGATGTAAGGCGCGTTTACACGACAGAGAAATTTGGGTACGGACCTGTCACAAAAAGGGTCCGCACCTAACCACTTTTGTAGAGAAACAGTCAAATCAAAACGGGGCCATAGGCGCCTATGGCCCCGTTTTGATTTGACTGTTTCTCTACAAAAGTGGTCAGGTCCGGATCAATTTTCTGACGGGTCCGTATCCAAATTTTTCTCTCGTGTAAACGCGCCTGTAGACTGCTCCTATTAAGGTGGTGGAAGACCTGAATTTAAATAAAATTTTAAGAGGGTTAAAGAAGGGATGGTAAAAGGTAATGGTAAAAGGAGCACCCCGGGTTGTCAGGGGACTGTTTTGATGTCCATCTATTAATTTTAACTTCAAATTCTTATTTTAAAATCACATTAAATCTTCTTTTTTT
Organism: Oculina patagonica; assembly: GCF_052425735.1. NCBI lineage: Eukaryota > Metazoa > Cnidaria > Anthozoa > Scleractinia > Oculinidae > Oculina > Oculina patagonica. Next base: position 26,873,781 of record NC_135764.1, read on the forward strand.
CTTGATTCTACTAGTCCTTTGCGAAAAACTATCTCCTCTCAAACATCCCCGAAAATTACCCAAAAATTTACAAAACACCGGAAAAAACGCGAAGGAGATATTTGCATTAAGCCTGCCTTCAGGTGTACCCCCGGCCGCGTTAACAGTTCAATCTCAGTAGTAAAGTCTATAAAGAAACGTGCTTCGTTGTCACTGGTCAATATTGGACAAGTAGACAAATCAAAATTAAACTAGCTAACAACACCTGTTTGCTATATTTAAACAGGTGTGAGAAGCCCTAGGAACACACAGAACGATTACCATTAAAACGAACTAAAATGAAAGTTTTTTTTTGGCTTCACAACTATCGCTTTTGAAGTTTACGGCACGCTTATGTTGATGTATTTTGTTACTTTTTGTTTATTTGTTTATTTTTTTCTGTCGATGTTTTGAATCAGGACGTAATAAGATTGCAAAACTGGCTCACTTTTTCTCTTCACTGCCTATATTCAACAAAGATCTGAAAGTTGGTCTCTATGATAACAATAATTCACAGCACAGACGGTTATATCCATCGATATTCACCTCCACCACGGTGAATAATTCAGCGGTAGTTTTTTTTTGGGTTTTTGGGGGGGGGTTTTTGCTCTGTTTCAGGCCTTTAAGGACCCGGCATTAACGCCTAGAGCAATTCCTGAGTATTTAATATCTGCGAACTGAAGTGGAAAACACGGTCATGGTTTTTAAATTGACTCAAGAGAAAATTTTTATTTTATCTTGATTGACTAGCGCATAGATCTTAACGACTCGTATACATTGGTGAAATAAGAAAAGTTTGGGAGACAATTTTTTAGCAGCCTGCGTCGTTGGTGGTAAATTTTCAATTTCTCGGGCGAAGGTAGAATGAGTGGGGTGAGATAACTATCCCATTCTACTCGGGAATTCACCGTTCGCTTATTTTCCTATGATCGCCGGCGCGCAACGAAAAAGCCAAGTTTGATTTTCCAGTATTCTCGCGCCCTCAGCCTAACTCCCGGCATGAGACTGGGTTTTAGCTTAGGGCTGGTAATTTCAAAGGCGTTAGCTACACAGACCCACAGGACCGGGTTAATCGAAAGGCGATTAAATAAGCTTACTCAGGTATAAAAATTACCCGAGAAGAAAGTTTCTTTTACTTAAAAGTGTTTTTATTGCTAATGTTTTGTGCAGTTTGAGATTAGTCGAGGTCAAAACTGGAGGACTGAAAATATTAACAGAAATCCTCTATGAAAAGGTGAAGAGCGTAAATCAAAATTCACGCTTATCTTGCTTTAAACACAACCTGGCCGAACATGTGTACCCTAAACGCCGCTTAACTGCTTGAACTGTTATTTCAAGTAACATCAGCAACGTTTCTTCCTCTTGTCTAATTTTCTTTTTTTGCTTCCCTATTTTCAGCTCATCTCGACAAAAAACTAGAAGATTACATCGAACAGCTACCCAAAGTTCATCTTGTCAGAGCAAAGACACGTCAAGGGTTGATTCGCGCCAGACTTATTGGCGCCAAACAAGCAAAAGGCGACGTTCTCGTCTTTTTAGATTCTCATTGCGAGGCTAACTACGGTTGGTTAGAACCGCTGCTCGCAAGGATCGCACATGACAGGACAATTGTTGTTACCCCGGATATTGAAGTCGTTGATTTAAGAACGTTTTCGTATGCCAGAGGTAAAGGAGGCTACAACAGAGGAATATTTAATTGGGAATTGACCTTCAAGTGGAGGGCGTTGCCGGATTATGAGAAGCAACGGCGAAAAAGCGATGCCGATCCTATTAGGTAAGTTTATCCCATCTCATTTTATTTAATCTTAATCGGTGGAGCGGTTTTCAATTGGGTGTCGAAAAACGAAGGCAAAGTTATTACTTTGACCAATCACAAAGGATACAGACAATCCAGTGAACCAATCAAAACTCGAAGCAAATTAATACGTGTAGCCGGCGCAAAGCGCGGGAAAACGCCTGTGGCAAGACACGATTGGTTTTTGGTTTTAATTCTGATTGGACGAGAAAGTGGCGCGAGTTTTATAACCTCATCACTAAGTGTAGCAATGCAAAACCAAAGCAAATGCTAATTTTCTTTCGACACTCAAGTGAAAATCGCTCTATCGTTATAGGTATCGCTACTTTAATCGTCATCACCATTATCATTATCACTATCATTGTCATAATCGTAGTCCTTATCACTATCGTCAACGTTATCATTTTAACCTGTACACTGTCCGCTAAGAAGAGGTGTCTACTTATGGGATGTTAAAAATGAAGTGTTTGTTTGTGGCTTGGATCATGAGTTAATCTCCACTTACGTAAGTTGTCTGTAAGCCGAGGTTCCAATGCATTTACGAATGTCAAACTTGAAAAATTTAGGATACATTTTCGAAGACACTTGAAAACTTTCAGTTACGTTACAGTTTTTTTGGTGTGTTTTAAAGTACTCCTTTCTCTTTAGGTCTCCCACAATGGCCGGAGGGTTGTTTGGAATTGACAGGAAGTATTTCTATGAGATTGGTTCTTATGACACTGAAATGTCTTACTGGGGAGGAGAGAACGTCGAAATGTCGTTCCGGGTAGGTAAATGGTTTCATTTGCTTCTAATTCTTGATAATTTTGGCTTTGTAAAATTTCACTCTATTAAGAGTAAAAGTGTAAATAAGCAATTCGTCATCTTGCAAAATATTGAAACAAAAAATGAAAACAAAACAAAAGCAATTACTACGACATGACTCGAAGCGTTTTCGGGGTCCGGGAGACTGGTATAGCGTTACATTTTGTCTACACTGGGCCTTTTCAACAGGTATCGCCTGCTGAGTAGAAATTGTCTCTTTAACTTTGTTATTTTGGGGTTTTTGCACGCTAGTTATTAAATCTCGAGTTTACAATCAATGCTAAGTATAAGAAATACGTTTACAAAAAGGAAGTTTTAGACTTCAAACTTTGGACGTAGAAGTCAAAACCTTTCCTCTTACCTTGATCATGGCTTTTCATTTTCAGATTTGGATGTGTGGGGGGTCCCTCGAAATCCTGCCTTGTTCCAAGGTGGGTCACGTGTTCAGAGAGAGTCAACCGTACAAGATCGGCGAAGGAGCTATTGATAAGAATAACATGAGACTAGCGGAGGTATGGATGGATGAATACAAGAGTATTTACTACGCAATGAGGCCACAGCTGAAAGGAAAGTCGTTTGGTGATGTATCCGACAGAAAAGCTCTTAGAAAGAAACTTAACTGCAAGAGTTTTAACTGGTATCTGAAGAATATCATTCCTGAGTTGGATGTCCCGGATATGTATCCGTACGGACGGGGGGAGGTGAGTTGATTAAAATGTTCTTAGCCATAAGCACATGTCATTTAGAGCAAAAAAAAAAATATTGAGCAGCTACACATTGAACTCTGAACATCAATTAGGACAGTAATTAGAGCACTCTTGATTTTCTACCTGTCTTTTTCTTTTCTGTTCTTTTCTTTTCTTTTCTTTCCTTTCCTTTCTTTTCTTTTCTTTTCTTTCCCTTCCCTTCTTTTCTTTTCTACGTCACAGTCCAAGTCTGCACCGGTCTCACAGTAAAAAATAAAACTTAAGGTAAAAGCTGTTAAAAGTTGTTAAAATTGATACTAAACGTTTTCGATCTGTTCGATCATCATCAGAGTGAGAACAATCTGCATACGCTCCCTGATGATGTTCGAACAGATCGAAAACGTTAAAGATGAATTCCAGTCCGTACTGCGCAATCTCGGCTGCAATGTTTATCTGAGCCCACCACGAAGGAATGTTTACAAGCAAAACTAAAAATTCCGCGACAAACTTACGTTTTTCTTCATTATTTACGCCAGATATCCTTGCAGAACAAATAATAACGAGTAGAAGAACCTTGACGCTATTTCAAACCGACGTTTCAGCTCATCGGAAATTCTTGAACGAAACGAGCTGTAATGGCGGACTAAAAAATTTCATGTATGCTGTCGCCGAAGTGTAACGTTTCAACGAATTCAAAACAAAAACGGAAACAAACCCCGAGTCTGCGCAGTACGGACTGGAATTCATCTTTAAGTATCTAAACGTTTAACTTTTTATCGGCGAAATGTATATCAGTCTCACAGTGTTTCGGAGAAAAAGCGACGAGTTTTTTTCTTGAAGGAGACTGGGTACAAAACAAGGAATAATTTCCAGCAAGGAAACGAAACGTTGCTGTCCTGGACCCGAGTTTTCAACACCTCCTTTAAACTTGGGTATATCATCATGTGCTACCCTTTGATTACGCTGCAAGCGGATTTTTGATTTTGTTACTTTTTTTTAAGGATATTATTTGAATTCGATACGAGATATTTTTTTAAATTACTGGTTTGTCTAATAAAAGAATTTATAATTTTTTTTATATTTTTGTAGGTTCGTAATCTTGGCACCAACCAGTGCTTGGACACTATGGCAAAAAATGAGCCCGGCGGAGAGCCCGGCATGTATATGTGCCATGGTATGGGGAATAACCAGGTACGAATGACGTCTTACATGTGTAATTGCATGCGCACTAAAGCCGTTTTCAACTGAGTGCCGTAAGCCAAATTAAATCAGTCAAAATCGTGATAATTAGCAGCAGTCATAAAGCCCTGACCAAAGGCGCAAGTTCATGAACTTGCGTACAGACTTGCGTTGGCTGACCAAACTCGAGACCAAACGGACCCGCAAGTGCGCGCAAGTTGTGAAAAAGCCATTTTAATGCTACTGCGCGCGTTGCAATTCAGAACTGAAGTAAACAGCAAGAATTGCGTTGACTTGCGTTGGGTGACCAAACGGTGAAAAACTTGTGCTGACTTGCGTGAAAATTTGATCTCGACCAAAGTGAACGCAAGTCATCGCAAGTCAACGCAAGTTAAAAAGCTTTTTTGACAACTTGCGTGCCCTTGCGAGTCCATTTGGCCAGCCAACGCAAGTCCGTACGCAAGTCCAACTTGCAACTACTTGCGTCCACTTGCGTTACCGTTTGGTCAGGGCTTAAGTAACGCAATGAGCTTATGAGACACGTTCCCGCCGAAGCGAAGCGCGAGAAAAAGCATGCGAGCACGCAAGTTTTGATTGGCTTTTTTTGGCGTCTGATTTGTTCTTATCATCTGATTTGTTATTACATCATCTTATTTTTCTTTTTCTTGTAGTTTTTCATGTACACTAAAAAGCAGGAGTTCTGGCATGACGATCTTTGCTTGGATCTAGTGAATGGCGACCCAAACACCAAAGTCCAGTTATACAACTGTCATAAACTTGGCGGGAACCAAAAATGGGAACATGATAGGGTAGGTACCGTAATGATTCGATTTAGCGCCCTCCTTCCAAATAAGCGCCCCCCCTTCGGATGTGTTTTTGTTAATAAGCTCCCCCCCCATTCTAATAAGTACCTCTCTTCTAAAATGCGCCGCTATTCTAATAATCGCCAGTGACGCAAGTGACACTGAGGTCATTGAAGTCGAATAGAGAAACTCATGAACATTCACCGTACCGTACATGTCTATAATTACTGCTGAAATGAACAATTCTTTTTAAAGTAACCGAACTTTCAACAATTTGTTAGTGTTACAGTTTCTGTTATTGTTAGTTATTTTAATATTTATTAAAGTTTTTTTTTGAACATTTGTTTCGAGTTTAAAAATTCGCCACTAAAACCGCCGTTCAAATGAACCTTTAAGCTAAGAGAGACTCGCTTTCAAACATAGGTTTAGTCGACTCACTGGTCGCTCATATGTCTTTTTAATCACAGGACGGACGGATTCGCCATTCACTTTACGAAGTTTGTCTGGACGTGGAAGGGGAAAGCTTGGTCGTGCGAAAATGTGATGACCGTAAAACGCAGAAATGGAGATTTACCGAATACCCCGAGGAAAAAAGAGCTAAAAATGCCCAAGGGACAATTTTATAACGCTAACTTTTCTTTAGAATAATTTTCTAATGAGTAATTGCTAGACATGACAATTAGGTCCAGAAACGGGCGCAATGTTTGAGCAGTTATCCGCTACGCGAATGTCGAAAGTGGTTATGTGTTTGCTTTGGTTTTGAGCTCTTTCTGAATGCAACACGCTTCAACCTATCAAAAGCTAACACGTGCTGTTCTATTAACCAATCACGTAAAGCAAAACCAAACCAATCGTGTTGTGTCGGGACGAGTTGCGTGTTTTTGATTTAGGTTCTGATTGGTCCGTGGCATTAGTGCCTTTGCTGTGATTGGCCAACTGAGCTTTCTTTGGTTTTGTTTTACGTAGAGTAGTATACTAAGGACAGCGGTTACCTTTCCCGTGGGCAGGAATCTCATTAACGTGGGCAGGAATTAATTAAGTGTGTGACGTCATAAGGCGTAAGTGACGTCATCAAAAATGGGGCGTTAGTGACGTCATCAAAAATGGGGCGTAATCTAAAAATAGAAAAATTGCATCATTGGGCGCAAGGTTAGGGGCGTAATCTAAAAATAGAAAAATTTCATCATCGGGGTATAACAAATGATGAGATCATAATTTTAAAATAGAATAGGGACAGTATGGCCTCCATCTTGTTTATTGTCGCAAAATAAAATAATATTTTGATATAGGTTAAAGAATCTAGTCTTTTTAAAGGCAAAATTATCGGTATATTTAAGCTTTGTGGAGCACCCGACCAAAAAGTCATGGGATCGATTATGTCTCGTTTCCATTCTAACTCGGGCAATAGTTCGAATGTAGCAGGTTGGCGCAATGTTTTGCTGTGAAAGACCAAAGTCACATTTTCATAATCCCGCATATTTGGATCATCTCTGGTAAGTTTTTGCTTCTAGTCCAAACTAGAATTAAATAACTTCGTGATCCTCAATCAACTAACGCCAAGATTAATTGCACGCGAATTCGCATCAACCTGAACTAGTAATTAGTTTACGAAATCAACAGTTCACTGGCACTTTTTTGTTTAACGAAATTACCTTTGTAAAGTTCAGTGATGTCATAGTTTAATTTTCTACTTCATGGCGGTAGCGGTTTTCAGCATTTCACAGTACAGGCATAAGTACCGATTCATTTCGGTCAGATCACTAAATTCTGTAATTATGCAAGTTGGCTAGTTGCATATATTTTCTATTCCAGACGTTATTATTTTAAAACAATGGTTAAGACTCGATGTGCTCTAGTGAACAAAGCATGACCAATCGAAAACATAAAAACAATAGAGTGTACGCGCTTCAGTGACCTCGGAAATAAACACGAGTTTTCGTTAAACTTACACAAAATTAGACGCTAAACATACAGATTGTAATTCAAGCAAAACTTTTATTTCGATCGTTCAACATTACATTACAATGATTTTCAGTAATTTTAAAAGTAAACACTATACGATTTAAGCGAACTTTTAGCACCACGAAACTAACCTTACTAATGATGAGACGATAAATACAGATTGTAAGTCAACCAAAACCTTTATTTCGGTCGTGCGATATACGCGTTACAATGATAAAACTTTATAATCGTCTTCATGCTCGTCATTAAGTGGTTAATAGTTTGTAATTTCTGATTTCTTCTTATTTGTGTATGTGTGATAGCTCTGGAATCATAACATCGACGCAAGGGCAGGGCAGGCCTCGAACCGGTGACCTCCGGATTACAACACCAGCGCCCTAAACCACCAAGTGCATGACCACTATAAATACATATATATATAACTCCACCACCACCACCACAATTCTATTGTTTAACTGCACCACAACCACCGCCACCACCACCACCACCACCACCACCACAATTCTATTCTTTAAGGACGGTGCCTCCTATTGTTACTGCGCACTTGTTCTGCGCATCACGCAATGCATCGATCACACTGGGCGCGCACGCTTTTAATTAATTTGCTCGCTCAAAATGACGAATTCGACTACGCGAACAAGCGCGCGACTAAAAATCAAGAAAGTTTTCTCTGCGACGAAATCCAGTTTATGGACATATCCTAAGCCAGAAACAGCGGAAAAGCAACATATCAGTAACCATTGACCGCTAACCACTGAAAATGGCTCACATTAACAGTTAAAAACAAATCGCTAGGCGCTAAAACGTTACCCGCAAACTGCTAACCGTGACAAATGGCGTAGTGCACGCGCGAGATGCAAATATTCAACTCGCTAGGGAGGGGACAGTAAAACTGTAACAGACCCCAAAAGCGATTTCATAGAACCTGATAACAACTGGTATAACTTTTAAAAACGCGTGGTGATCCCTACTTTTTATTTTATAAAATGTAAGTGGTAAGTCTATAGAGCACACATTTAATTTTTCATTACGTGAAAAAAAAATTAGGCCGATTTTCTGGCCGTGCAAGTGAGAGTTGCTCGAGTCAAAAATGGCTGAAATGCAATTATTTTGTAAATAAAAACGTGTAACACGCAGTTCCGAAGACATTATTTGTTAGTTATTGTAAAGATTGTTATATTTAATGTTGATTTTGTTCATGAAAAACCAATTTCAAATGGAATTTGCAAGGAAATTGTATTTACTTTACTTTATTTTAAAATGCCACGTCAGCACTTTTTCCAGATTTCAAACCAAATTATCTCGAAAATTTGCGTGGCTACCCCCAATTTTCTTTTTGAATTTTAGTAGCCCTTGGTAACATCTACATTTCTTGTATAGTCATCGGCCGGGCAAAAATACTTTGTTATTAGTAGGCACCGTCCTTAACTCCACCACCACCGCCACCACCACAATTCTATTGTTTAACTCCACCACCACCACCACAATTCTATTGTTTAACTCCACCACCACCACCGCCACAATTCTATTGTTTAACTCCACCACCACCACCGCCACCACCACAATTCTATTGTTTAACTCCACCACCACCGCCACAATTCTATTGTTTAACTCCACCACCACCACCGCCAAAATTTTATTGTTTAACTCCACCACCACCACCGCCACCACCACAATTCTATTGTTTAACTCCACCACCACCACCGCCACCACCACAATTCTATTGTTTACCTCCACCACCACCACCACCACAATTCTATTGTTTAACTCCACCACCACCACCACCACAATTCTATTGTTTAACTCCACCACCACCACCGCCACCACCACAATTCTATTGTTTAACTCCACCACCACCACCGCCACAATTCTATTGTTTAACTCCACCACCAACACCGCCACCACCACAATTCTATTGTTTACCTCCACCACCACCACCACCACAATTCTATTGTTTAACTCCACCACCACCACCGCCACAATTCTATTGTTTAACTCCACCACCGCCACCGCCACAATCCTCCTCCTCCTCCTCCGTCTCATCCTCCTTTTCTCTGTACCCCTATTGTACCCCATCTGCAGCTCTATTGTACCCCCTCTGTACCCCTATTGTATTCTCTCTGTACCCTGACTGTACCCCTGCTGTACCCCCTCTGTACCCCTCTTGTACCCTCTCTGTACCCCCTCTGTACCCCTCCTGTACCCTCTCTGTACCCCTAAACGACGGAAAGGATATTTTGCGTCGATATTATGATTCCAGAGCTATCACACATACACAAATAAGAAGAAATCAGAAATCACAAACTATTAACCACTTAATGACGAGCATGAAGACGATTATAAAGTTTTATCATTGTAACGCGTATATCGCACGACCGAAATAAAGGTTTTGGTTGACTTACAATCTGTAATTATCGTCTCATCATTAGTAAGGTTAGTTTCGTGGTGCTAAAAGTTCGCTTAAATCGTATAGTGTTTACTTTTAAAATTACTGAAAATCATTGTAATGTAATGTTGGACGATCGAAATAAAAGTTTTGCTTGAATTACAATCTGTATGTTTAGCGTCTAATTTTGTGTAAGTTTAACGAAAACTCGTGTTTATTTCCGAGGTCACTGAAGCGCGTACACTCTATTGTTTTTATGTTTTCGATTGGTCATGCTTTGTTCACTAGAGCACATCGAGTCTTAACCATTGTTTTAAAACAATAACGTCTGGAATAGAAAATATATGCAACTAGACAACTTGCATAATTACAGAATTTAGTGATCTGACCGAAATGAATCGGTACTTATGCCTGTACTGTGAAATGCTGAAAACCGCTACCGCCATGAAGTAGAAAATTAAACTATGACATCACTGAACTTTACAAAGGTAATTTCGTTAAACAAAAAAGTGCCAGTGAACTGTTGATTTCGTAAACTAATTACTAGTTTAGGTTGATGCGAATTCGCGTGCAATTAATCTTGGCGTTAGTTGATTGAGGATCACGAAGTTATTTAATTCTAGTTTGGACAAGAAGCAAAAACTTACCAGAGATGATCAAAATATGCGGGACTATGAAAATGTGACTTTGGTCTTTCACAGCAAAACATTGCGCCAACCTGCTACATTCGAACTATTGCCCGAGTTAGAATGGAAACGAGACATAATCGATCCCATGACTTTTTGGTCGGCTGCTCCACAAAGCTTAAATATACCGATAATTTTGCCTTTAGAAAGACTAGATTCTTTAACCTATATCAAAATATTATTTTATTTTGCGACAATAAACAAGATGGAGGCCATACTGTCCCTATTCTATTTTAAAATTATGATCTCATCATTTGTTATACCCCGATGATGAAATTTTTCTATTTTTAGATTACGCCCCTAACCTTGCGCCCAATGATGCAATTTTTCTATTTTTAGATTACGCCCCATTTTTGATGACGTCACTTACGCCCCATTTTTGATGACGTCACTTACGCCTTATGACGTCACACACTTAATTAATTCCTGCCCACGTTAATGAGATTCCTGCCCACGGGAAAGGTAACCGCTGTCCTTAGTATACTACTACGTAGGCTCCATTCCTAGCCGTTTTGCCGGGAGTCTGGCTGCCATTCTCCGCTGGCTCTAACTTAATCAGTAAAAAGTTTACGGGAAATTATGGGAACGTTTTTAACGTTTAGTAAACATTAGATATAAAGTTGATGTAGTTAAGATTTCACAGGACATTTTGGAAAATTTTTTTATTCAACATTTTGATTAAAAAAGAAATCGTGTAAAATTGAAGCAATGTTTGATAACTTTACTTCTTGGGTAATTTTGATCATACATGGACCGGTAATAATAAATAAATATTAATAGTTATATTATTATTATACTATTAACCTTATCATTGTATTTATAACGGTTTATAAACTTATTATAAAAATATAAACTTATATATAAAATTTTTTTTGTGGTGGTAACTGATAAGTGTTTGTAGCACTGAGCCATCAAAGTTTAAGAGCTGGAAAGTACTGAAGCTGTTTTGAGCTTCCTTAATAGATCAGCCAGTTGATCATACTAAAACAATCACGCTTTCTCGGTTAGTTTCCAGTACTTTCCAAAACAAATTTAAAGTGGCTCTGAAACTGCTCCGAAGAAGTTTTTAACATTGCAAAAAGTTGATTATTATTAAATAATACTAGTAGTAATCAGAGATTAGGGGAGTGCGTTCGACCTATAGGTAAAAGAGACCCAAGGTAGGCGATACGGTCTGCCTACTAGAAGTATGCCTTATACCAAAGTTAGTTAATATGCATATACACTGTACCTGACCTCACTAAACGCGAGGAGGATAAGTGTGAGGGAAAAGATTGTGTGACGAGACAAAAGAACATAGAATGAATGAAATATTATGTACACAAAAATAATTATTTATTTCACTTGACTTGTTATCGATTGGCACTAAACGAGATTTAAACTTCCACAAACTTGTGGAAATAGTTTCACTTCGATTTAAAATTCCACAAAGTACTTAAAAATACAGACATAATTCACACAATAATCCACTACACGCATGTAACATTCAATGTACAACGATTTCCCCGTCAAAACGTCTTGTGTTTCTAGGAAAAACGATATATCACAAATTCAAAGAAGTGATAAAACAATTTTGATCCGTATTATACCCACTCTCGATGCATGTAATTCTAACAATGCAATTGTAGTTTTGTGCAACGTATAATTGCAGGAAAACACGCTGGTTTAGCTCCAAACGAACTCCGTACGAAACTACGCATAAACTTACTCGATTTCCACTCTTTTTACGACGTTCAGTGGCTGAAGACAACTCTGCTTCCATGGATGACAACCCTCTAATGTTCTCCATGACATTTTCGGCAAAATTACAAGTTTGGTCATACGTTTTTAGCCCTTTTTCTCAAGCAAAATAATGTTTGTGAGCTCAGTTTGGGACGCCATCTTGTTTTGCATGAAATCGAGGCCATCTGTGGCTACCAGTTTTCCGGCCGAGATTTGCCCCTGCAAAAATTAAGCGGGGGAGGCTAATCGCGTGTCCATACATCTGCGCGCGCAATGCGGCTCGATTCATTCCGCATAACAGTACACAGGCATACCAACTCAAAACACACAGGACACAAAAACAAAATTAGGCTTGCGGTCTCCTTCGTCGAACGCAAAAATGGGGGTCACCGGAATCGTTTATAAGTTATAAGCATTCAAAGCTAAATGTAAGGGTGTTTTTAGGAGGTTATACCGTTGCCATGGCTACCAGTGACGTCAAGAAAATAATCACAGTTTCTTTATCAATGATTGGGCATTTGTTGGAGACCATTTTTTTTGTAGCGGCAACTGATAAATGTTTGTAGCACTGACCCATCAAAGTACATGTAAATAAGAGCCATTCTCGTCCCCCATAGCCCTTTCGTTTCTCTAAGCCGGCTAGGCCACGAGAAAACGAAGGGCTCTGGTGACATAGGATTTCCAGTCGTAGATTCTAGGACTTCCGGTCTTCATGTATGCATTCATGACGTTTCAAAAGAATGTATGACAGAGTCGTCACGTTTTCGACTTCCGTTTAGGAATTCTTTGTTCTAAACAGCCAATCAAAAAAAATTCGAATTAATTCAAAAACCCTATGCCCCAGAGCCCTTCGCTTTCTCCGAAAGGGCTAGGGGACGAGAATCTATAAGAGCTGGAAAGTGCTGGAAACTGTTGCGAGCCTTCTTATTGTAATTTCTCAACAATGCAAAGTACGTTCACACCCTTTTAAGACTGTTAAATAAAACATTTTTAATACTCCACGATAACTGCACTTTGTAAGATTTCCAAAAATTTAGTACAGCAATGTATTTCAAGGAACAATAAAAACCATTTGTAAAAGTAAACTTTACATTTCTGCTGTTTATATTTTTTTCTAAAACTTTGTACGACGTTAAATATGACTCGTTTAAAATATCTCTACCACGAGGACTTCAAAAAATGTCTCCAAAAATAGTCGGGTAGATTATAAAATTGGATTAACTAAAAGCCCGTGGCTAGATTCGCGACAATTGTTTTTAAAACCGTTTTTTGTTTTGTTCTTCTTTGATGGCTCTGGTTCGACTGGTCATAAAACCTAGTTTATATCGTAACAGTTTCTACTTAGAGGTGGTTCGCTCTGTTCTTAGCCTGCGAATACAGCCGCCTCTCTTCGATCCCGAGCGGTTTGGCGTTTCTCTCTCGCGAAACGCCAAACCGGCCGGGAGCGAAGAAAGGGCGGCTGCATTCGCAGGCTACTCTGTTCTTTGCAACACTTAGTTTAAAGCTACAAGGTGACCAACTTTTGATTTCTCCTAATAACAAAAATACTTAATCGAGCATACGACATGGGAAGTAAGCAAATCATGACCGAAGGAAAACTGTCGAACAGATAAACTCTCCAAACGTCCACCTGGAAAAATATACGGCGACCTGTGAGGAGAATTTTTAGATTCATGTTGATTCACAATGTGAATTTTAAGTTAAAGTCGCTAATACTACATTTCGATTGAATATTTTCCTTTTTTGATGAATTCACTGTTGTGCAATTCATAAGGCACGATTTTCTCTTTTTGTTTCACTTTTTAACTAAACGGTTGCTGCTGTTTTTATCGACAGTTTGTCGTGAATGTAGCCCACTCTTTCACGTTTCGATTGTAGACGGGATGCATGTATTGCGTGACTCGCTTCATGTCACGCGTGACTCTAAGGATTCACGTAAGTCAAGATTATCCAGGAAGTTTACTCCTCTTTGATGTCTGATAGCTACATTGTTGCGTTGACTACGCGGCTGGACAAAATAAATGGAAATTCGTTTGCAGTTGAACAATGTTTTAGTTTAGTAAGCCCTGTTGATGACAACTTCCACCTTGTCTTGGCCGTGACTGTACACATCCAACACAAAAACACATCGCCGTCCTTTCAACTCCTCGCTGGCGTGATTCAAAAGCGTCTCCACTGGATAGCTGTTCGAAAACTCCCCTGTCGCCAGAGCGGACAAGAAGACGCCGTTTTCCGGTTCGTCGCTGGCGCCTTTCCCGCTCTCAGGGGACTGGGGTATAAAGATGGCGTTTATGATCGCACGTCGATTGAGTCCCGCGATCATAAGCCTCCAGTAGCCTTCGGTGTTCACGAAGCCTTGCCGATCGGCTCTCGGTACGACTTTGACGTCCGTAAGTCCCCGACTACAAAGTGTGGGCAGAGTGTTTTCATGCAAGCTTGGCTTAGACAAGCCCAAGAATGGGATATCTGAGGCCATGTCTGTCCACGTCTGATCCAGAATTCTGAAGGGGTAATATTTCTCTGCCTTCTTTGATCTATCAGAACTTGATGCTTCGCTATCAGAGATTTCTGACACGCCTTCATCTTTCCTTGCTGGCCGTTGAGCGCCTTTAGAAATCGTTTTCCCTTTTCTCCCAGCTACATCGGTAGACTTTTGGTTCTTTGGTGTCGCTTTTCTCCTCACTTTTTTTGGCAAGTGGCCGAGTCGCTTCCTCGCTTTTCGTTTCCTGGAAGGTGTCACATCTTCTGCACCAACTTCGCGCCCTCTTGTCTTGATTGAAACCAGTTTAAGGCTCTTCGGATCAACTGCAAGCATGAAAATAACAGTGTCTTTAGAACAGTTTTCAATTGCGTGTCGCTTAGAGTAAGACATTGTAGAACCAAAACCATGGCAATAGGACATTTCCGACCCTTTGCCTCTATTTCAAAACGAGTTTACGTGCGAAACCATTCAAAAAAAAAAATGAGTTTGATTTGCATGAAAATGGACCTGTAGGTGAAACTCATTTTCATATGAATGGTTTCGCACCTAGACTCGTTTTGAAACAGAGGCAAAGGGTAACTCGGAAACGGCCCATCACGAACGCAGACAATACAACCAGCCAATGAAAATTCAGACAAAAATACGTGACGGGAGCCAAGCGCGGAAAATCCCTTGTATGAAACGAAGTCGGAGGCTTACCTTTTTTGCATTTCCTTTTAGGATTAATCCGTCTGGGGACATAACCTTGTTTCGTCTTTGTCCTTGTTCTCAATTTACTGCTTGAGGCAGATGACTCGTCTTCACTTTCTGACTCAGAGTCTTGTCTGTTTTTCAAACTCCGTGCTATAGATAACAGGGAAAGATTTCGTCACAAAATGCATGTCATCATCAACATATATTAGACAGATTCTCTCTACAGTGTGGAGAGAACAAGCACAAGTTAAATCTGAAAAGACACTGACGGTTTCCACGTTGTTTTTTGTTATTGAAGTTGCTATAATTAACAATTATTCACCGAAGTGGAGGTGAATAGTAGCCTGAATTTCAGACATCCCTCTGTGGCCGCCTACTCCCCAGAAGGGACGTCTGAACACATCTGGCCCTAAAGTAACAGCCTAAACACTGTAAACCAAACCCATTCAAAGAAATAATTAAGTTATGGTAATGAGCTATTGGAAGAAACAAGACTAAATAGCGAAACCATTAGAGAATCCCTACATGTACAGTAAGTTCTTTTCAGGGATCCTACACACAGTAAAGAAAACACCTACTTTCCATGCGACGATTTCTCGTAGGGCTTTTCCCGTCCTTTTGTGAAGAATCAGTACCTGATGCACTGTTCTGACTGGTTGAAGGTCTGGACTTGTCACCTGGGGGCCATTGAAAAAAAGGAAGTGTGGTTTGAATGTATGTTTATTTTTTGCACATCAAGTGAATGGGCACTGGCCTCCAATGCAGATGATATTTGAAAGTTAATGCACAGTGAGCTCAAAAAGCAGTAGGCTACAGTGTAGATGGAGTGAAAATAGTCAGTGATTGTAAGTGGGGTCATCATGACACAATGTGATCATTTTATTATTCTAAATCCTGTAGTACTCGAAAAATAATCATGGAATTCTGGCAATTGCCAAACTTCGTCTTTAGCAAGTTCTCCTAACACCAAGCTTTTAACAAATTGGATTTGGCCTGTTCTCTGATTCATAATTTTAAGCCATACATTTGAACTGACATGTTTATGCTGAAATACTAGAGTTATCAATGTAGAACACTGGCCATTTTACACATTTATGGTAGAAACAAAGTTCAACTACATGACATGTACATGTAATTATTAATACTTACTGGACTGACTTGTGAGATGACCTGAAGAGGATTCCCCACTGTTTTCACTACTACCCTGAGTCTCACACAGCTGAGAGCTAGTGGCCTCCCCAGACGACCTGTGTGAAGTTTCTTCACTGCGAGCTGCAGGAACAAACTCCAAAGCTACAACTACTCCCTGAATGTGTAGGCGTACATGTTCTCTGAAGTGGAGCTCCTTCAGTATGAACCCAAGGTTCACCGTTGTTATTAGATCCATTGGCTTCTCAGGAGGGAACGTCCTCTTGTATAATTCAAGGGAGTCGGGCAAGGGTGGAAAGTTGTAGTACCCTCCATTGCAAGATCTTCTAAGAAGCTGTTTTGATTCATCAGATTGACGCCATCTGATGACTTCATTGACAACATCAGATCCTGTGAAGGGCTTGTCATTCACATCTGATGGCTTCTTTAGAACATAAAGCTGTGATTCTCGTGTTGTCGTAAGGAAGCAAATCTTCTGATGTTTTGAATCCTGAGCCTCAATTTTCAGGAGCATGCGTGCACAAACAAGTACTTTTCCTGGCGCAATGGAATCAAAGACTTCAGGTTGTGAACAGGCATAAAGATGAAGTATGATTGGCATGGAGCTTGTTCCTAAGAAACAACGGAATGATACACATTCAAGTAAAAATACACTGTATTTTCGGAGGTCACGGTGAAAAGGAAAAGACAACCATTTCTAGAGAGACTTGATGAGTCAAACAAACTGTAAAATGAGCCGCACTCCCAATTTAAACAGACTTGATCTTGATAATTATTGATTTTAAGATAAAAATAAATGCTATAAAAGATGAACAAGGTTTTGACCATTCAATGGTCATTTTTAGGTTTGACCGTCCAATAATAAAACTACATGTATAAATAATAAATTATAGTACAGTGTAAATGGATATCTTTATTTTAATGCAATCATGTAATTTTTATGCTTGGACCAAGCTTGAAAATGACTGCTGAATGGTCAAAACGTCATTCATTCATTTCTAAAAATGTGGCTAACTGAAATTTAGGCAAGGTTAAACTCGAGACAACATTTGCTGGCCAGTGGCTGCTCCCCTGAAGTCGGGGCGGCCTCAGGGTTTATTCAGGGGTTTCAGTAAATTTACAGCTCTCCCGTGAAGGTCAAGCCATTTCGCTCGCGTTGCCTTTTGAGCAAGTTCCGCCTTTTTCGCTGTTTTGTTCCCACCCACCCTTTCCCATAGGTAAGTACTGGCACTGAGTTTTTGCCTTCCACTGAGTTTCCTCTCTCAGTGTGACGGTGTCTGGTGGTTGCCGCTCCCAGGGTTGTCATGGTTACCATTCGCGCTTGCTGGCGGCTCCCACATAGTCTCAGGCACCATCCCACACTCATCTATTGGTGATGTGTTTAATTATGAAATCAATTTCAAAAAACTTATTGACTCGATCTTGAGCAAAAAGTTGGGATTAATGATACAGACACATCATCATCAGGCCACATCATTTAGCATGTCATGGGGGAGTGAATGACCACATTAATTGAGACTGGCAAACAACATACATTAATGGTAGAGTTTATAAACAATTCATACAGTCAAATGAATGTATGTTACACAGTATATTAACAAGTTAACAATGGAACCAAACAACATTTTTGTACAATAAAATGTACTACAACTTTATGTGTATGTTGTGGTTCAATTTTATCCAGAGTGGTAATTTGGTATTTTCCCTTGTTCTAATGTAAATATAAGACAGTATTGCCAACAGGTAACTCAAATAATGGGGAAAAATATTGTTTTCCTTACCATCTTTTAGATGAACCCATTTACTGGCCCAAAACGAAGACCTGCTTGCCTTCCTCTCCCTGTTGTCTCGGCTGACAAACATCACCACTCCCACAATATCACATATTAAACCTGATGAGAAGCTGGAAAGCGATTTTCTCTCAATAAACCTACAAAGAAAACAAACAGTTATTAAAAAACCTATTTCACACCTCTCTATAGTACTGTGAACTAGTTATCAGTATAATTATACAGGTCATATAGTTGCCAGTATTTTAACACTGTATTTAAACCCTTTGTGATTGACCTGCAGTCAAGATTTTCAACTAATACAGTAAATGTGCTGTATCTACATGTAACTGTGATATTATTTTGTTAGAATCTGAATTTTGCCCTTTACTGAGTTGAGTGACCTATTAAACATGAACTACCGGTATTTACATGAATCTATACATGTCCTTAGTATTTTAAATTTTTGAGGCAATATATCCCCCATGGAAGGAGGGGGCACATTGCCGATGCTTTCTTTGAGTGTTTCCCACATTAAATTTTGCACCTGAACATGCAAGGTCTTTTTATTACTCTTCATTTCAACTATCATTTCTAATTTGCCCGTCGATTTTTCTGTAGTTTCAAGGAGGAAGAGAAAGCCTGGAGAATTTGTATCAAATGGAAAACATTCTTTCTGGACAGGGATTTTCCAACCAAAATTTTTGTCTTTTTTTGCAAATGGTAAGAAATCTTGGAGAATTTGTACTTTTCTCTGTGGTGGTTTCATTGAGAGCAGGAGCAGGAAACCAACTGCAAGGAAACCCCGCTATCCACCTGCCACCCCAGTCAAGAGAATTATTTGAGTCCCCCTATATTTCCATCTCAGTATTCCTTGATATGCCCTCCCCTGTAAATGTGGCAAATTTTAGCCCAAGCTGAAATTTGTCTTTTGGGCTGAGATTTATGCTTGGCTTCCGGTACAAATCTTCTTAAAAAGACATTTGCATATGAGAATGTTTTAGCCAAGGCTGGAAATTTCAGCCTGGACTAAAAAGTGGGCTTGGGGATGCACAGTGATGGTGTTTTCAACTAAACAAAATGGTGGCCAAAAGGTTTGAATCCAGCCTGAAATTTGCCATGTAATCACATCAAAATTCCAGCCCGCACCCTGGGTTGAAATTCACCACATAATCGACCCCTTAGGTTTTGTTCGATATTTAGTTCTTTTTACACTGTACAAGTATTTATTAAATACCTGTATGGTACAGCAGGTAATTTCCAAACAGGACCAAGCTCATCAGTTCCCAGTTTGTATACTTCTGAAGTAGGGCTGCTAGGATTCACAGATATCTCAATGCTTGCTGCAGGGCTTGTGTTGTAGACTGCATTACTCCTCTGGCCAAACTTTCTGGCAACACGGTAATTTAGGATTGCGACAATGTCTCCCACTTGAAGATAATTATACAGCAGGACACATAAAGAACTCCAGATACACACAGTGACCGTTCCAGTGCGGTCCTCAAGTTCAAAGTAAGCTTGGTAGGGATATTTTCTTTTTTCATCCGTTGCTTTGCCGTAGTGATTAAGCCTGCTTTTACTCACTACTCTTCCAATCAGTGCGGGAAATGGACGCGGCAGAGCTTTCCAAAACGAATCAAGATCAAAAATGGTGATTGCATTAGTGATGGGGTTAGAAGGATTCAAATGTGGGTCACTAAACCACTTCGCACCAAAGTAGTCTTCATCGTTCCACAGTGGCAAATAATAACCCCGAGACGCAGCTAGAGGCAGTTCTTCCTTTTCGTTCTGTGTTGCATTTTCACAAAATGCAATTTCACTTTGGGTTTCCTCCGTATTCTCTGGCGCTTGATCTAAAATTTCTATACCTTGAAGAATGACATAAGGCGCTTGCTCCAGTGATTCCTCGTCAATCAAGGAGCTACATTCAGCAACGGTGACAATAGAATTCTTTCGCAGTTTATGTTCGTAAACGAGCGAATTCAAAGAAGTTGACAACAAACATTTCGTCTTGTAACGACCATCAGTTATCACGACGTCGAAAGCGTCAGTAAAATCGGGGTCCAAAATGGGAAAGCTCTTGTCGACAATGTGTCTGTAAATGTCCAAAATTCTCACAGTGAATGCTTCTTGTGCCTCGTCTTTACCTGCGATGGTTTTTATGTTTGAAATACAACCAGCCGTCAGCATATTGAGAAAATTTTCACTTCCACAACATCGACCGCCATATTTACAGCGCCACTGTTTTCAAACGGCCTCTTTCCCAGGCCCACGTAAGACGTGCTTACGCGATCAACAGGAACGCCTGGTCAAATCGAACGAATGCTTGACGATTAAACTGGGTTTGGTTGTATTTACAGCAGTCTTAAATTGTCGCTGCCAAAACCATGGCACGAATCGTTGAATGCGTTCCAAACTTCTCCGAAGGACGAAATAAAGAAGTGATTGATGCCATAGCACAAGCCATTGCCTCCGTAGAGGGTTGTTCTCTTCTTGACGTGGACCCAGGCGTGTCCACCAACAGGACAGTGTACACATTTGTCGGTTCGCCCGAAAGTGTGGTGGAAGGAGCTTTGAACGGAGCAAGAATGGCTATGCAGTTGATCGACATGAAAAGACACCACGGTAAAGAATTTTTTTTAGTTTTTATAACGATTAGGGCGAGCATTGTTTGTTTATTTAAAAGTTTTATGCTAAACATCGCATTAAAAATTAACTATTACCAAGTAAACATATTAATTTTTTTTTCACGAGAGCTTAAAGCTGATATTTACAGCAAGGCGCCCAAAAGTGTGACCACTTTTAATTTATTTACATTCTTTCGTGCAGATTTAATCCAATCAGAAGTCAACTGCAAGCTATCCACGACTTTTGATTGGATTAAATCTGCACGAAAGAATGCGAATAAATTAAAAGTGGTCACACTTTTGGGCGCCTTGCTGTAAGTCATTATTTTCATTATTTTAAATACAATGCAATATCAGATTTCATTATATTTACTCAAGAAACCAGATAATGAGAATATTTTTTTAAAGAAATATGTAAATAAATAAGTGTCAAGTGAACTCAGAAAGCTTATTGTATAGCCCATCCTAGCCTGCGTAGCAGGCGTCTGTGTAGTTTTTAGCGCATTTAAAAGAGTGCGCGATCGCGAGAAGGACACACGAGGAAAAAAATCGAGGAGATGCCTGCCCGGAAACCCCCCGAAATACGTTTTTTTCGTTCTCTGAGACACAGGCGGCCCAAGCTCTCTATCAGATTACCTTTGGACGTGACTCTTGCTTACGAGCGGTGTTGTGTTACAAAGATTCGATTTATAAGGGTTTGTATGGGAAACAACGGTTTTGCTTTAAAAGTAAAAAAAATATATATTTTGTGAACAAAGTTAACTTACTCTGATTCGTTGTTTCATTCTTTGTTGTCTGCCAGATTCTCAGGTCAATACAACGCGTTTTTGGCGAGTTATCGTTATTTAGGTGTCCACTGCTAAAATAAAGACAAGGCTGTACACTGATTTCCGGAGTGCCCACCGCTCGAAGCGAATAAATCCTCTGAAATTAGTCCTGTCGACCCAATTCCTCCACAGAATCAAAGAAGAGATGTTGAAGTTCCATGTCTGTTCACTTGATTCGCAATTCTGCGCTCAAACGCCTTCGCTACGAAAGCTTGTTTCCGAAATTGCTTCACTTCACAAATTCGAAATAGCCGCATCCAAACTGGCGTGGACGTTCTCATGGTTGGGTGACTATAATTAACCCGACGGGGGTGGACAGCATTGATTTGTCGCTGGTGCATGGCTGTCAACAAATCAATGCTGTCCACCCCCGTCGGGTTAATTATAGTCACCCAACATGCTATGGTTCGTGGTTCGCATAGCATGTTGGGTGACTATAATTAACCCGACGGGGGTGGACAGCATCGATTTGTTGACAGCCATGCACCGGCGACAAATCGATGCTGTCCACCCCCGTCGGGTTAATTATAGTTACCCAACCACGAGAACGTCCACGCCAGTTTGGACGCGGTTATTTCGAATTTGTTAAGTGAAGCAATTTCGGAAAGTAACAAGCTTTCGTAGCGAAGGCGTTTGAGCGCAGAATTGCGAATTAAGTGAACAGACATGGAACTTCAACATCTCTTCTTTGATTCTGTGGAGGAATTGGGTCGACAGGACTAATTTCAGAGGATTTATTCGCTTTGAGCGGTGGGCACTCCGGAAATCAGTGTACAGCCTTGTCTTTATTTTAGCAGTGGACACCTAAATAACGATAACTCGCCGAAAACGCGTTGTATTGACCTGAGAATCTGGCAGACAACAAAGAATGAAACAACGAATCAGAGTAAGTTAACTTTGTTCACAAAATATATATTTTTTTTACTTTTAAAGCAAAACCGTTGTTTCCCATACAAACCCTTATAAATCGAATCTTTGTAACACAACACCGCTCGTAAGCAAGAGTCACGTCTAAAGGTAACTGAATGTGATAGAGAGCTTGGGCCGCCTGTGTCTGAGAGAACGAAAATTATCCCATTGGCTAGAATGGCCGCCAGGGAATAACCTGTAAATTTTGATTGGCTCTGAATGCCTCAAGGGATTAATTAGTCGCTTTGCGAAAGAAATCTGTCTGTCATCGGAAATGTGAGAGTTGTATTCTGTCTGTCATTGCAAATTTGATTCATGTATGTAAACACTTGAGCACGTACATGCCCTACGGAAGAGCTTTTCGAGTCTTGCAGAGCAGAGGTCAAAACTATTCTTTGAAATGCGAACAGAGGCAAGCATTACGCCAGCTATTCGAAGGAAAAGATGTAATGGCAGTGTTGCCGACTGGATTCGGCAAAAGTTTAATCTACTAATTGTTAGTGCTGATGATGGAGGTAAAAAGCAAATGCGATGGTGGAACAGGCTTCAGAAGCCTAGTTGTATAGTAAAGCATCATAAAGGACCAAATTTTTGAAATTCATCATGG
Source organism: Oculina patagonica (assembly GCF_052425735.1). Lineage (NCBI taxonomy): Eukaryota > Metazoa > Cnidaria > Anthozoa > Scleractinia > Oculinidae > Oculina > Oculina patagonica. Next base: position 26,896,885 of record NC_135764.1, read on the forward strand.
AAAATTCAACATTTTGTACGGTTCGACGGAAGCCGTAATAAACAAGGAATTCCTTTGCTCGTTGAAATCACTACTAATATTCTCGCACACTCTTTTATTTTTCAATGCGCTAAAAACTACACAGACGCGCAGGCTAATATGCTTGCGTCTCGATGGCTTGAACAGATTGAAATACGAAGCGAATCCTGCTTTCTCGCCACACTGGCCGTAAGTAATCCTCAAGTTTTTAGAGCAAAGACGGCAGATTTTCTTGTTCCTTTTTCGTTCCTTTTTCTGCTGCATTTCGACGGCTTTGAAAATGGGGGATTTCAGTTTTCGCTCCCGCGAGAATGAAGACTGTTCTTAATCATTTATTTTGACAGTTGACCCAGCGCTGTCACCCAATTTTAATTAAATGTAATTGTGGGCAACAAACACGTTTCGGTGTGTTTCCGGGCAGGCGCCTCCTCGATTTTTTCCTCGCGTGGCCCTCTCGCACCTTTTGCGTTCCTCCCATACACGCGCTAGAAACTATACGGGCCCTGCTACGCAGGCTAAGCCCATCCATACTTAATTATGCAATGCAGTTTATTTCATATTGTCCTTTACACAGAAGCAAAAGTAATGAGAAGAACGAGACTCACAAATTTGGACTCATGATTAAGTATAAGACTATATAAATCTTGCCAACGAAATAATTGTGACGACCATTGTTCTAAAAAATTCTGAAAATTTTCCCAATATTTTCAAACTTATGTCCAATGATTCTGATATACCATTTGATACCCCTTTTCTCCTTCTTTGTTATTATTTTGGTCAGATTGGTCCAACAAGTCATCTGGCCAACCAGTTTGCTAACCGGCATGTACCGCACCCCTGAACCACCAGTCAGAGTTTCTGCAAATCATGCAGTTTTCTTGTCACTGATAGCAGTGTGTATTTTTTTTAGGTGAACACAAAAGAATGGGTGCTCTGGATGTGTGCCCCTTTATTCCAGTCCAGGGAGTTACTATGGAAGATTGTGTTCAGTGTGCAAAAATGTTTGGCGAGAGAGCTGCTATGGAGCTTGGAATACCAGGTATCTTAACTAATTAAAAACAGATAACTTAAAAATGCCTATTGAATAAGCTCTAGTTTCACACATGCCTAAAAAGTTGTAAGCTCATGCATGCAGGTTAAATTTTCAGTTTTAATGAGCTCATTAATGATTCATGAAGTCTTACATTTGTATCTGGTTCTTTGTTTTTAGTCTATCTGTATGGCTTTGCGTCAGATAAAGAATACCGAAAAACTGTGCCACAGATCAGGGCAGGAGAATATGAAGGACTTGCTGAAAAGGTAATTGCTTTTTTTAATACTTTTATTTGTTTTCTGCATAAGAAGGGAAGTGCTTGACTGACTAAATAGAACTTGTACAGCTGATCTCTGCACATAGTAGTCTCACTTTCCCTTTTCCCCCTCACAAGGTACTTGTAGGTACTGTAGAAATGTTACCAATAAAACCATTATTATTATTATTAATAATTATTATTATTATTATTATTACTTAAAATATACCGTAAAATTCCGGTTATAAGCCCCCCCACTTATAAGCCCCCCGGCTATAGGCCCATCTACTTGGAAACAAAAAAATACATCCGATTATAAGCCCCCCCCCCCCCCGGATATACTGTAAGCCCCCCTCTACCGGATGACAGTACTAAACAGGGCTAAATGTTGCTTTATTATGCATTTTTTTCTTTTCGAAACGTTTTTTTCATTCCGCTTATAAGCCCTCCCGGATATAAGCCCCTCTGTTTATAAGCCCACCCAAAACCCCTTACGAAGTTGTATAAGCCCAGGGCTTATAACCGAAATTCTACGGTATAATCTACAGGTGTATAATATATACAAAGAAAAATGTAAATGGTTTCACACAATCGTACGAGTGCTCGATGCAAATACATGCAGAGCGGGATACTATAATCAAAAGATTGAGACTGCACGGACAGTTACTTAAAGTTTCACGCACGAGGCGATCATCAGACTGTGCCGTTAATAGCAGTTGAAAGAAAATTTAAACTACATTCATGGAGGGCGGTTTGAGCGATCCTGCTTTTGATTGGCTGCATAAAACTTGTTTTCGTGCCTGCACTTGGTGATTAATTCAGATCTCTTATTGAGGAGAGTAGATCTGTCAGCGGATAGAATGCAGAGCTTCTCTGTCAGACACAAATTGCAGCGAGACGGGTTTCCCCTGTAAGAGCTTGCTCGCGTGACAATTGACCACTTGATTGAGAAATCGGTGTTATTGTCTCTTTGGTCCCAGATGTGCTTTGATAGGACAGTGTCGTGGGAATGTTTACGATGCTTGAAAGAGACCTTGTGGTTGTTATATCTAGTTTTGAAGCTGTGCTCCGTCATGCCAATATAGACCTTCGATTCGCCGGATGTGGTGGTGACAGTTGCTTTGTAGATGACGTTGTTGACAAGGCATGCACCGTCAAGTTGAAAGTTTGTCAAATGCAGTTAATTCATGCAATATGGTATTCACTCAGCTGCTGTGTGGCAAAGATTTTTTATCAGGACAAATTCTTTATACTAGGCTAAATTTCTGCCTTTCTCTCAAATCTCATCTACTATCATGTCAAACCACAGAAGAAAGCTTCAAATCTGTGTGTTATGAAAAATCCTCTTTACAGGGCCATATAACCAGACCCTTGTCGTAGACGAGGCAAGAACTTGTTAGGGGGTTCTGGGGGGCATGCCCTCCAGAACATTTTGACAACTAGAAGCTCTAATTGAAACTCTTTCAGAGACATTTTTCATGACACATTTCTTGAAAAAACTCAATCTTGTTCAACTGCGGTTTATTTTCCCAACAAAACATATTTTGTTTTTCATTTTTGGCCATAATCTAGACGAGGCAAGTGCCTCGTCTTGCCTCTTGTTAGTTATGGCCTTGCTTTATAAATTAAACAACCTTTTTACAGATCCAGAAACCAGAATGGAAGCCAGACTATGGTCCTGCAGAATTCCTTCCAACATGGGGAGCCACCATAACTGGAGCAAGAAAGTTCTTGATTGCGTACAATATCAACATTCTGGGCACAAAAGAACAAGCCCACCGACTAGCACTGAACATTAGAACACAAGGCAGAGGACCTGATCAGGTGTGGTGCCAAGCTGGATAAAGTAACGAATTCTCCCTAGTGACTCATGAACACTGCTTTTAATGCTGGTTTTGAGAATTTAAAAACTAATCAACTAGGAGTTGTTGCCTTGATGTACCAGTCAATGAGTTTAAAAGAATAATAAAATTAATATTTGGTAATTTAATTATACAGTGGAGTTCAAACTAGCCAAAGGAAATGAAAATTAGGTTGAGATTTCCATCACACTTGACATTGACACTGAACTTGAAAATGCTGTCATAAAGACAGCAAAACGTTGTTCGCAACTTTTGTCGCTAGTTTTAATTAGTTTTAATTAAATTTGCTGTAGTGTTTGCCTTCACGAAGGAAATGCTTACATTCTACACTGTATATATATGGTAAACAATTTAATTATTGGTTCAAGTTATTGGGAAGTTTGAAAGGGGGCAAAAAAAATCAGGACTTCATTTCTAATTTGGGGCCTTTCCATTTTGTATTCCCCCTAACCTTATATTGACAAGATTTTCTGAAGGTGCCTGCTTTGAAAGTCCTTTCTGAGGGGGGAGATTCATCAGGAGAAATTTTCTGAAGGGGACAAGGGAAAAAGTTTCTTCCGATGGGGTTTAGAAAATGGGGTTGTTTTTGAGGGGGCATAATGTTGGCACTTTGATCTTTTTTCTTAGGGGGGCAGTTTTGGCTAACCTCATCAATAGGGGTGTGTGGATGTAATTAAAATGGAATGGTCTTTATTCATTTGATTAATAAATTAAATTGAAATTCTCCTTCCCCCCTCTGCAAGACAACAAAACAGTACGTGAAAGGAAAAGCAAAGAAAAGTACATTTTCAAAATTATGTCAAAATATCAAAATATGCTTTTAATTAATGTTTTTTCTCTTGATTAATGGCAGCCTGGTCGGCTTGCTGAAGTTCAAGGTATGGGTTGGTACCTGGAGGAAGCAAACCTAGCACAAGTGTCAGTAAACCTGCTGGATTATCACCAAACTGGCATGCACACTGCCTTTGAAGAGTGCGTAAAGGATGCAAAGGTTAATGTATATACAGTATACATAGAGCTGCAAATATTTTTTTTTAATTGAAAGGACATAATGTCTTTCTAAGACACCATCTTAATTGGACAAAACAAAATTTTGGTCGGACTTTCACAAAAAAAAATGAATTTTTCATTTTTTGTTGCCGTAAAACGATTTACGATCACAAAAATGTCCAGACATTATGTCTGACCACCGTGACACTTGCAGCATTGCAATTGCAGAAAATATCCATACTCACCCCACAGAATTCTTAGGGCATAGATGGCAAGGGAGGAGGGGGTGGGGTGGGTACTGTAGGTGGGGTGTCTTAAAAGCCAAAATGTTTAAATGAAAACATATGAAGCTAAACTGGAATTTCTGAATGGGGTTTGAGGAGAAGGGGTTTCAAACCAAAAACCCTTCTGTGGGGAAGGTAGTGATATTTTCAGAAACATACTGTAACATTGTAACTTCATATTAAACTCATTTATTTTGCAACAGATAATAACAGTGGACAGTCTTTTGAACTTTAAAGTGTTGGCTTGCTTCTTAAAATTTTCGTTATTTGAGGAACGCTTTTACTCATTGATTCCTTTTCATTTCTGCAGGAATTGAAGCTTGCAGTTTGTGGATCACAAATTGTTGGTCTTGTACCGCTTGAAGCCATGTTATTTGCTGCTGACTACTACATTGAAAAAGAAAATCTCTTTATTGTAGGGGAAGATCAAAAGATCCGTTTGGTAGGTTTGTTTTTCCTGCCTAGAGCTTTAGGCTTAGCATTAATACTATCAGAAGAAAAACACATTTTAAAAAAGTAAAGTTTAAATATTAATGGCCATGGCTCAAGAAACTGTTAAAGAGTAGAAAGACTGCGACACTGATGTGGCCAGTATATACAGTCCAAACTCCACTCTGAAAGTTCGACTGGGTATAAAGAAAATGATATTGAACAGAAATTAAACCAGGCTTTACCTTCTCAGCAAAGACTGCCAGTAGTCATATTTCCATTAAATAATGTATTTGGTAAAAAAAATAGTCTGCATTTTAGCCTAGTGGCCCATCAGGCCGAACATTATCCTTGTTTCTATAGCGCAAAACAACTAGGAGCAGTATTTCTACTCTCCCTGGATGGGATGCTAGTCCATCACAGGATTACCCCCCAGCATTAAATTTGCTGGTATCCATTTATACACCTGGGTGGAGAGAGGCGCTGTGAGAGTAAAGTGTCTTGCCCAAGGACACAATGCAGCGCCCCAGCAAGGGCACAAACCTGGACTGCTCGATCCAGAGTCCAGCACACTAACCATATGGGCACCGCTCCTCTCAATTTATTTCATATGTACAGTATAAACTATATGAATAGGTCAGTAGTGAACCTCGCAGTTCAAGTTATTTCATTACTTCTATTTACATGTATACTGTTACTGTTATTAGTGATTGGTTGTCTGATCACCTGTTCTCTGGTTTTCAGTGGGGTTTACTTTTATTAATTGTCCAAACAGCTCTACCATTGTGTGATCTGATTATTTCCATAACTTTGCACTTGTACTGCAGGTAATAGAGAGGTTAGGATTGAACTCTGTCACCCCATTTGATCCTAAAACAAGAATTATCGAGTAAGTACACTCATCCATCCACTTATTAGCGTAGTACTGTATACCATGTTGCAGCTAATTTTTGATCTCAGTTTATTTTTTATTTTATCTACCGGTAGTTAGGTTTTTTTCTAACTTTTTTTTTATACTAGGTTAATAAGTAGAAAAAGTAAAACACCTCCCCTCCCTTGATGTCTCCTACCCCCTTCCACTATCCTTACTACTCTCCCCTGCTATCTGCTATTATCCCCCTCCCCTAAGTACTATCATCTATTTTATTTTTTCATTTCACTAACCTGCCCCGGATTTGAACTGTCAACCATCAAAATTGCTGTCCAACCCCTTCATATCCAGTTTGCCATGCAGGAAAAATTTAAAAAATTTAAATAAATTATATGACTCCTAGCCCTATTATTGACCGAGTAAAGAAAATCAATAAGTTAAGAAAGAAACTAACTAGTTAAAACGAAACAAAAAGAAACGAAACGACATAAAATAACTGAGATCAAAAATTAACTGCAACATATACAATGTTCTTCAAAATTAGCAAGTAAAACATGTCTGATCTAAAGTGTGCCTTCTTTTCTGCCAGGTACATAGTTGATGGTGCTGAGGATGGGCCCCTTGTGTCAATGCCGCTGCGACAGTTTATTTACAGTCTAGGGGCACGATCGTCAGCCCCCGGAGGGGGATCTGCATCTGCTGCTATTGGGGCTATGGTAAGTACAGGAAGTGCGGAGTGATTATTATAAAATAAAACCACCTAGTAGAGTAGCAGAACCTGCAAACTTGTAATTTTACTTTTCCTCTTGTGTAGCAGTTGCTATTGTTTTGGGGGATTGGCTAGAGACATTGTTCCTGTTGTTTGTTGTAATGTTCTTTTAGCCGGCCCTTGATTTGAGACCATGCGGGAGTTTCTACCCAACCTTAATCACTCTGGATTATCTAAATGATTAAAAAATTTGATCCTTGCATTCAAGTACAAAAGAGCTTCTATTTGTCTTCCAGTCAGCAGTTGTCGACAAACCTATGGATGAAACTGTGTTGTGTGTTATTAAGCAATACTGTTGCCAAAACCCGCTCTTGAGGCAGAGCTCATTCCTCGCACATGTGAATTCTGGGAAAAAAATTAAGGCTTCTTATTCACAAGACTTTTGATTATGAATTGACGGTCACAGTAGGTAAAAAATATTCGTTTTCAACCTATAGGAAAGAGTGTTTGAGGTTGCCCTAACATGTATAGATCTATGGGTTGGGTGGTGGGGTGAGATCATACACATGGGTGGATAGCTCCTGCCAAAGGCGTCTGATAAGCTGATGTACAGTCTCATGGCATAATTCTCATTGTGCATTGAGCTTTGTTAATGGCCTATATAAGAACCAATACCATTACCAATACCAAGCCTAACATGACTTACTATTCCGGCCATTTTGCTGGTATTAGAGCATCAAGGCACAAGAGACAATTATTTCCATCTCAAGCATTTAGGGTGTTGATTGTTGACAAATTCTCACAAGTAGATTAATATAAAATGTACATGTATTACGATAAGTCAGGAGAGTTTGGATACCTATCTTATTTTTCTTGCATTTAAGGTGTTGATTGTTGACAAATTCTCACAAGTAGATTAATACAAAATGTACATGTATTACGATAAGTCAGGAGAGTTTGGACACCTATCTTATTTTTCTTGCATTTAAGGTCTTGATTGTTGACAAATTCTCACAAGTAGATTAATATAAAATGTACATGTATTACGATAAGTCAGGAGAGTTTGGATACCTATCTTATTTTTGCTGCTGCTGCAGGGTGTTGCTCTTGCCACAATGGTTGGCTGGTTAACTTATGGTAACAAGAAATTTGAGGCGCTGGATTCACAGATGAGAACACTCATTCCTCCTTTGAGACAAGCCATGTTGGATTTTATTCCAATGGTTGATGCAGACACTAATGCTTTTAGCGGATTCATGGTAAGATAACTGTTAACTAAATCTTCGAGGTCGGTTCCTTGGGGAGGGTGGGGAGTTGGAGAACTCCCATATGAAAGAGACGGGGATTCTCGTCGTCTCGCTTAGGGGTGTAAATTTCGGATTTTGGTCTCACCCAAGGTGTTCCGACGGGGAAAAAAATGCCAGTATTTTTAGCTGTCAAGGTCTCGTTAAGGGTTGCATGCGAAGAAAAATAGAAATCTAAATTCTGTTTTTAGCATTTTGACATGTTTTAGGGGTCAAAAAGCCTGAGCCATGCCCAGATTAGTCTCCTTTAGGGGGTTAATTCAAAATGTCCGACGAGCATCCACGTCTATTTTATACGGGAGTTCCCGGGGGTGGGAGTTGGGGGTCGATTATTTCAGTAGCTGTAGAATCGGAACTTTTTAACGTCGTAATTTCGTCGTAAAAAGGCATTGTTCCGCAGCAAGACTGTCGTAACTTCTAGATAGTCCCTTCATACAAGGGGGTCTACCTTTAGAATTCTGCCGTAAGGTTGTTATAATGTGTTTTAGCCAGCGTTTAACGTTGTTTTCCACCAATCTTATAAGTAAATGTTTAAATGAGGTTGTACGTTTATGACAAAGTTTTGAACTTTTCAGGAAGCGAAGAAACTTCCCAAGACTACGCCAGAGGAGCAAGAAATGTAAGTTTGAATGATTTGGACAATCTGGGGAGTATTTTTTGGTGTTATATTAATAATCAGAAATTGTTTTCAAAATGTTTGATTTGTAAAGACTTCAACATTTTCACGGAAGAACCGTCGCCGGATGCTTGCGCAAATAATTAGAATAAAGTTAAAGTCGCGCTCGAGCCAACAGGTCCCTTCCGCCGGAACGCGTACGTGTCCCGGTTTTCGTATCATTAAGCGACCGGGAGTATTTTTACTCCCTCTTGATTGGACGCTAGTCCATCGCAGGTTATACCTGCAAGGTTTTCTTAGGTTTTCCGAAAGGATCGGCGATTCCTATTTATGAACACATTGGATACTGTAATGTTCAACGCTGGAAATTGCAATGTAAAAACTAAACGTTTCGGCAGTGCTGCCTTCATCAGTAGTCAAAAGTGAAAATGTCGTTGCAGACGTATGCGAAAAAAATCGATGGATACTTTTTACTACTGATGAAGGCAGCACTGCCGAAACGTTTAGAGAAGGATTGATTGAGGCGCATTACGAGCGACAAACTTAAAAAAAAAAAACAAGACTAGATTTTTCAAGATGCGCCAAGTGGGATGTAACCCCTTTAAACATAACGAATCAGTAGCCTGCAGCTCAGGATTATCTGCCTAAAACTGAGCCAAAATTGATGTTTTTCTCATTGTGGCTCTATTTTTCTGATTTCCTTCGCATTTCGCGTTTTTTTTTTGTGTTGTTTGGTTTTCAGTCGCGAGAAAGCTTTACAAGACGGACTCAAGGCTGCTGTCCAGGTTCCGCTCAACGTTATTAAAACAGCCACCAAGGTTTGGGACCAGATGGTGGAGCTTGCTAAAGTTGGAAATATGAACAGCAAATCTGATCTGCAGGTACGCGCTTTGCAGTAAAATGCTTGCAGGGCAACGTAGCCTTCAATCACGAATGGATTCTGATTAGTTTCTGGGCGTTTCCTATGACAAAATCAGCTTTCTTATACCTTATATGAAGTACGTGAAACATTTTGACCTTGAACCTACACAACAACGTCCCTTTAGAGAAGGACTTACCTAAAAAGGTACCGACGAAAATTGATCCCTCCCCCCGTCCCCCATCCTCAAGTAGCCCCTGAGCAGATACCATTTTTGCTGAGATGCAGGGAAGGTTAACTTGATCACAAATAATTTGATGTCAACGTTTGCAAAGAGTAGATATTGTTATACCCCTGGATATTAGGGAGAGGAACTGTGAGAGTCAAAATGTCCACCAGAAGGTAGCTATATAGGAATCTGGCCAAGATGGCATCTCACAGGTAGCCCAAGCTCAATAAGCGTCCGTATAACGTCACTCAAGAAGGATTGTATGAGAAAAAGGGGTCGAATTCTTAAACCAAAAAATAAGAGGAAGTAGTGAAAAGCAAACAAACAACTTACCTCGACTGAAGCGAGGTAAGCTATTATTGTTCAAAACTTCCTCGTATGTTCAAGTTTAAGATTCAACTGTTTCTACCCGTACAAATATCCTCATATTTTGACTGTTGCGTAACATAGCAGGGACGCTCATCGAGCTTGAGCTACCTGTGAGATGCGCATGTCATGGTTCTTACGAATACAGGCGCCCTTCCTTGCTATTCCGGGCTGCATGATACGTCGTAGCCAAGAGAACTTATGACAAAACATCAGACAAAAATCTACAACAGATCTAAATTGTTTCTTACTGCGCAGGTTGGCGCTCGTAGTCTGGAGACGGCTGTATGGGGCGCTTTTTACAATGTGAAGATTAACCTACAGGACATTGCTGATGAGACATATAAGAAGGAGGTTAGTACGTATCAGTCATCTATAGTCAACGGCCTCCAGGAGTACTCAACGAGGAAGTTGAGTCAAAAGTATATTACAAGTTGAGGCCCAGGCAAGCAGACGAGGACACATTGTTGCGGGCACAAATTTTCCCTGTTTGCCTGTGCGTGCAACATTTGTTGAGGTGTGTGCGAGAGGCCAAAAAAAAATTTTTTTTGATTTTTTCAGAAACATTTTGTGACCACCACAAATTTCCAGTTTCGTATCATGGGAACAAAGCATTTGTTTTGTGTCCCGCTTGTTGCTCACCCTACAAACCATGTGTCCTCGTTAACCACAGCCTTTAGTCTCATTTGCAGCAAATGCGTGATGATATAACGGCCGCAAAGGAGACTGAATTCAAGTGGGAGTGGAGCCATAACAATCCAATAACAATCCTGCGAATACATCCCCTTCTCAGAGCTCACGTCAGCATTCTCAGCCTAACAATAAATTTCAGTTATTCCGCAGTTCTGGGGAGTTCTGTGGTTTCATAACAGCTGGAAATTTAGCCTACCGTAAATTATCTAATAAATTTAATTATCTTTTAAATTTTTGGGGTCCTAGGGGAGGCGTGAAATAGATATGAGGCGTTTATTAGAGAGAGGCGTTTATTTCAATTTACCAGTAACCACTTCAACAAAACAAATAGGATGGGTTGTTTTCTAGTGGAGTAAGATACATAACAGAGTTGGTGAGTAGGAGACTAATCTAATCTGCGGTAATGCAAAACCTAGAGATGTTGTTCATAGTTCGATATCGACGTTTTGATCGTCATCAGGGTCAACCATGTTGGCCTCTTCGAAGTCCGAGTCAAGCAAAAAACTAACTTTATTGCGTGATTTTACTTTATGGAGTATTTCCTTTGTGTTTGAGATGATTGTTGGAGGGGGCGTCTATTAGAGACGGGGCGTTTATTAGAGAGCGGCGTCTAATACAAACTTTGCACTTTAGGGGAGGCATTTATTAGATACGAGGCGTTTATTTGAGAGTGGGCGTTTATTAGATCATTTACGGTACTCTGAACCTAAAGCTATCTCTCGAAACTTCAGCCAGAATAGCGATGATAACCAAATAAACTTGCTTTTACTTATTCTATTCCCTGGCAGGTTCTTGACGAAGCGCAAACCTCTTTGGAAACAGCGCAAGAAAAATGTAAGGAAATCCTCAACATCCTGGAGGAAAGAAAGTAAAAAAAAAAAACACGCCGGCGGTGCACTTTTTTTTTTACTGTTGAGGAGATGAATGTAGTTAGAAGAGTGTTTGCTTGGTGATACAGATGCATGCACTGAGAGCGAAAGATCATGAGGCGGATCCAAACTTCCTCAAAATAATTCTTTTTACACCATTCTGTTTTTAACCGGACAATTTACGTATTTGGTAAAACGGCAAAATAGGCAAATGTGAACGTGAAAACGTGAAATAGGCATTAAAGTGTGTTTATCAAAACTTCTCGCCTACTGGAGATCTCTCTCTCTGAGTTGCTGATTTCCATTAGGTGAAATGTGTGAAAATAAACTTAACTTAAGGTTATTTTAATGTGAACTTTTAATTTTAGCTTTTTCTTCATCGCAAGTTTTCCATGGCGTGGTCTAAATGGGTGATACTTTTTTCGGTGGTAAATAGGATAGGCTTTTTTAAATTATTGCTAGAGACAATGTAAAGTGTCCTTGCGTAGTATAATTCGAGGATGAAATCCGCGAGATTCATATGCAAGGCTAATTAAGGTGGTAGTAAAACTAGGGATATCCAGTTTTTTTAAAGTTGTGTTGGAATTTTATTTCGATAAAGTTGAATAAAAAGGTCCTTTCAATTGATATCTTATTTGTGGAAATGTCTTAGGGTATACAAAGGGTCCGACGTTTTCATTTACTCGGAAATCAATAAAACAGTTTCTCTTTTTTGATTAATTGTAGTCATTGTATTTGCATTTAGTGGGATTGCTTTGCTTTTAGTCCAAGAACATTCAACATATAGTCCATTGTATTTGTATTGAGCTCTGTGATTGGTCCATTTTTTAAACCGATATGAGCAAACCCAGTGGTGATTAAACTGACCTGAATTTGTGCGTGTGCTGTTGATTTCAAGTTTTCCCGCGCTTGCCACCGGTAATATGTTTCCCGCGCATAAAGTTGGTTTCATGTTTTCCCGCGCTTTTCCCGCTTCTGCACCGTTTACATGTTTACCCGCGCTTAAACTGCTGGGAATTGACCTAGCCCACTAATATTTTGAATTTCATTTTAATTTTAATTTGGGGTACAAATAAAGTTGTTTTTGTTCGTAGGGACTTCAGCACGAGAAACTAATAATTTTTAAATTAGTATAATAGGACTTTAAAAATTTTTTGTCACAAAATTAATTGGCGCAGTGTTATTTGGTCCTTCTGGTGGTTTGGATAAAATATTCAATATTATTAATATTCCTGGCCTCGTTATTAGTAATTGTCGTTCGATAATTTTGGATCAATTAACTAGCACTGTGTGTTGCGATGCTCCTCGTTGTTCTCCAATGTATCTGGTTGGTTTCTTGTTTCATCAGTGGCTTTAACTGTTATCTTCAATACGCGATTCGAGTCACTGTTTCTTCTTAATAATAAATTCTTCAAGAATTCACGAAAGTCTCTCATCCGGGCCAAGTAAATGGCAACGTTAATTGTACTGTTCAAATAAGCAGTGGCACCGCTTCCGTAACGGAGAACGTAGTCTGTTTGAAACGCCAAATCTGGCTTGGCTATCAGTTTGTACGTAAGGTAACCTAGGAAGAAAAAGTAAGTAGCAAAGAAAGTAAACGTGACAAGGATCAGTAAAGTTATTCCTCGAACCTTTATAGCCATTAGCTTGGCTCTCAAGGGGTTATTTCCTGGGTGGCTGGCGATCTTTCGTCTGCGTCTGATCCACACGGTCCTCGCCAAGGATATGTTGACAAACGTTATAAACAAAAACGGCATAACAAACTGGATCGGAAAGAGAAAGATTATAAGTCTGAAGGGATAGAAATTCTCCTGATTTTTGCAGATAACTGTGAAATGAGTTCTACTGAGATCGACCCTTTGTCCGTCGTAGGTGGCTGAAGGGATTAACATAACGAGAAGCCCTGCAACCCATGCACCAAACACCAGTTTACTCATTGTCGAAGCACTAAACGTGCGTGGAACTTTTCGAGTTGACAGATATTTTTCCAGGCTTATCACGACCAAAATGTTAATCGTTATAACGGCAAAAATAAATTGGAAATATCGAACGATCTTGCATGCCCAACCGCTTTGAAAGACGTCAAAGGTAATCTGAATGCAAAGAAGAGGAAGCGTTGTCAAACAAGATAGGAGGTCGGATAAAGCCAGATTTCTTAAATACATGTTCAAGTTCTTCACGAAACGAGTAGATTGAAGTTGAGTTTTCTTCTGTTTACTCCAAAGCAAAAGAAGCATGAAGCAATTGCCAACAACTCCCATGGCAATGATCGCACCAATCATCAAGCAAAGGACGAGTTTAGTTGTAAACCCTGCTGGTGTGAACACGTACACTACTGGAGTTGGCGGCGCTGTTCTTGAGTTGTTAATCGGCGTCGAGGAGAAGTTCGTGTTGCCAGTACTGTTTACTACCGGCAACCACCATGTTTCTTTGTTTGACATGTTGGGTTGCAGAGCTTCTAAAATAGAAACAGACGAAGAAAAAAAAATAAACTGAATCAAGGTGGTTCGCAATGGTTTAGACATTCTTGTCTTATGCGTTCTATTTAATACAGGTACACGGATGCGCCTGAAGAATAACGTTTGGTAATAATTAATGTAGGGTTTACTAATGAACAAATTATTGACCCTGCAAGTGATTGGCCTGACACGATTTTTTGTCAGTTTTAAAGGTTGTAGGAAGTTTAAATATGATCGAATTACTCTTTTTCTTAGTTCAGTCCAGAGCGGGTTTTCATTGATTTTTAATCCGTTCTAACTGTCATTCACGTACTAAGAAGGTTTTGTTTTTTCCAACCGACCAGATGGCTCGCAAGAAGCGCGATTAACTGTAAACGGAAACTCGGTAAAGTTTCAGCCTTTTTGTACGCTTTTGAAGAGAAAAAATGGTTATTTGCGTTATCATTTCTCTTCCTTATAAACCCGTTAAGTACTCTTTGACTACCTGTACTTCTTCTTTACCTGAGTAAAAATCACGTTTACTTTGTATTTTGCTTGCAAACAGACATACAAAGTTTAAATAATTTTTTAAATGAACGTGCAATTAAAATGTAAACGACGGCCAACATTTAAGCAAGAACTAATACTCATTTTTTTTGGCCTGGTATGTTAGAAATACACGGAAAAAGTTCTAGCCTAACTTGTGAAACCGGTGGACTGTGCAAATTACTTTTATAGACACTCTAATGTCTATTAATTTTTTTAAGTCAGCAGTTTTAAGCAAAGAAAACAAATTTTCTAACCGTGTGTTTTTAAATTCAAGATAGTAGGTGATTGTCAAATTTAAGAATGAAAGATGACGTTATGATGAAATTAAAAATTGCAAAGTTTTGCAAAATTTTCCAAAACACTTAATGTAAGAGGTAATGCAGTTTTAACTTACCCAAGATATAGCTTAAAACTGAACGGTCAGCAATATACCGAACTGTACGTGGTTTATGGTTTACTCTGCCAAGGCGTGTGCCATCTGCCACCAAGTGATTAACGATCTACTGTTCCAGCCGGATGTCATAAGCCTCGCTTACATGTGTTTATGCATAAAACGGCACAGCAGACTCAATAAGAGTTGTTTTGAAATAATTAAAAACCCATTGTAAAATGCGTTAGAATATTAGAATACTTGTTCATTGACTTCCTCTAAACACCTCCATCAACCGGCCTGGCAGAAGAAAAGCCCTTTTTATGGAAAGTGTGCTCGCAAACAACCTATGTCTTGCAAAAAACAGTTAAATTTGAATATCTATTACTTGCTAATTTTCAAAAAGGCAAACCAGGAAAAGGAATTTGAATACCTTAATTGAAATTTTTATTTTTATTACAGGACGGCCAGAAATTTGATAGTAAGCTGTTTACCTATGATGGGATTTAGTACAACCACTAACGAAAATTCTCCATGCTTAAAATGTTTTTTATTGCCGTCGTTTCTTCATTACTTACACATTGTTTGTTGTTAACCGTAGCCTATCCAGACCGGGGTGTGTGTGTGTGTGTGTGTGTGTGTGTGTGTGTGTGTGTGTGGGGAAGTGCCCGCGCTGACTTTGAACGCCTATGACTTTTTCAAGATTCAACCAAACGCTACCAAACTTTGCGAGTTTGGTAGGATAGATTGTTGTGTCAGGAACTTGACGTCACCATGGCAACGACATTTTGACAGGCATGTTTTCCCAAATTTGTAAATTTCGTGTTTCTATTAATGAAAAATAACTTTAATGCAATTCTTTTCACCTTTTTATGGCTTTTAAGCACTTTTTTTATTGATTTTGAGTACTTTGCAGTAATTTTGAGCTGTTTTCTGACATTTTGGAAAAATTCCGAGATCCAAGATGGCGGCTGTTTTGACATCATGATGTAATTGTCACGTGATGTGACGTCATCATCCCACGTGACGTATACGGATTTCCCCCCCCCCTCCCCGGTATAAAAAGATCCAAAAAAGCCCGGTCTGAATAGGGTTAAAACAATGCATGAACGGCTCTTTGGATTTTTGTAAAACGTGACCACACATCCGCTAAACAGAAGCTTGGAATGACCACAGAATTAACGTTTGGTCATGAGTGAGGCAGTAGTCGGAGGGATATTTTCAACCCACTGGCGATGAAACAGGCTTAACGTTTCGTCAGTCATGGGCTCCTGGTTTCGTGTAATTATATTTTTGGCCCGGAGACTAGTATACTACCTTTCAGTATACCCCTAACTGAAGAACCGTTGACCAATAAAAAGACCAAAATGTTTACTGGGAAATCGATCAGAAAAAAACGTAATCGTCGTCTTTTAAAGTTAAATCTGGCTTGGCTATCAGTTTGTACATAAGGTATCCTATGAAGAAAAAGTACGTCACGAAGAAAGTAAAAGTGACTAGGATCAGTAAAGTTATTCCTCGCACCTTTATAGCCATCAGCTTGGCTCTCAAGGGGTTATTTGCTGGGTTACTGGTGATCTTTCGTCTGCCTCTGATCCACACAGTCCTCACCAAAGATATGTTCACAAATTCACGAGCACTGTGATTGGTACATTTTTAAACCAATACGAGAAAAACCAGTGGCGATTAAACTGACCAGCGTTTACGCGTGTGCTGTTGATTTAAAGATTTCCCTGCCCTGTTAGTTATATAGTTTCCCGCGCTTGCCACCGGTAACATGTTTCCCGCGCACGAAATTAGTTTCATGTTTTCCCGCGCTTACTGCTGGGAATTGACCGAGCCCACTAACTTTTTGGAATTTTAATTTGGGATACAAAAAAAGTTGTTTTTGTTCATTGAGACTTCATTAAAAGAATTTCTCGTATAGTTTATTGGTGCAGTGTTATTTAATCCTTATGGTTAGTTTGGATTAAATATTATATATTATTAGTACTACTGGCCTCGTTAGTAATCGTCGTTTGATAAGTTTGGAGTTTTATCTAGCACTGTGTGCTGCGATGCTCCTCGTGTTTCTCCAATGTATCTGGTTAATCTGGTTAGTTTTTTGTTTCATCAATGGCTTTCACCTTTATCTTCAATACGCGATTCGAGTCATTGTTTCTTCTAAATAGTAAATTCTTCAAAAACTCACGAAAGTCTCTCATTTGGACAAAATAAATGGCAACATTTATTGAACTGTTCAAATAGGCCGTGGCACCGCTTCCGTAACGGAGAACGTAGTCTGTTTGAAACGCCAAATCTGGTCTGGCTATCTGTTTGTACGTAAGGTATCCTAAGAAGAAAAAGTACGTTACGAAGAACGTAAATGTGACTAGGATCAGTACAGTTATCCCTCGCACCTTTGTAGCCATCAGCTTGGCCTTCAGTGGGTTGTTTCCTGGGTGGCTGGCGATCTTTCGTCTGCCTCTGATCCACACGGTCCTCGCCAAGGATATGTTGACAAACGTTATAAACAAAAACGGCATAACAAACTGGATCGGAAAGAGAAAGATTATAAGTCTGAAGGGATAGAAATTCTCCTGGGCGCTGCAGATAACTGTGAAATGAGTTTTATTGAGATCGACCCTTTGTCCGTCGTAGGTGGCTGAAGGGATTAACATGACGAGAAGCCCTGCAACCCATGCACCAAACACCAGTTTACTCATTGTCGAAGCACTAAACGTGCGTGGAACTTTGCGAGTTGAGAGATATTTTTCCAGGCTTATCACGACCAAAATGTTAATCGTTATAACGGCAAAAATAAATTGGAAATATCGAACGATCTTGCATGCCCAACCGCTTTGAAAGACGTCAAAGGTAATCTGAATGCAAAGAAGAGGAAGCGTTGTCAAACAAGATAGGAGGTCGGATAAAGCCAGATTTCTTAAATACATGTTCAAGTTCTTCACGAAACGAGTAGATTGAAGTTGAGTTCTCTTCTGTTTACTCCAAAGGAAAAGAAGCATGAAGCAATTGCCAACAACTCCCATGGCAATGATCACACCAATCATCAAGCAAAGGACGAGTTTAGTTGTAAACCCTGCTGGTGTAAACACGTACACTACTGGAGTTGGCGGCGCTGTTCTAGAGTTGTTAATCGGCGTCGAGGAGAAGTTTGTGTTGCCAGTACTGTTTACTACCGGCAACCACCATGTTTCTTTGTTTGACATGTTGGGTTGCAGAGCTTCTAAAATAGAAACAGACGAAGAAAAAAAAAACTGAATCAAGGTGGTTCGCAATGGTTTAGACATTCTTGTCTTATGCAATCTATTTAATACAGGTACACGGATGCGCCTGAAGAATAACGTTTGGTAACAATTAATGTAGGGTTTACTAATGAACAAATTAGTGACCCTGCAAGTGATTGGCCTGACACGATTTTTTGTCAGTTTTAAAGGTTGTAGTAAGTTTAAATATGATCTGATTAATCTTTTTCTCACAGGGGCACCCATCGATAATATAGTTCAAAACCACTTAAAGATAGCACCGTTGAACGTATTTTAGTATTTAAACGGTAGATATAGGCATATTTTTATCCCCTAATTTTTTTTTATCTGTTCGGATTTCCTAGCTGAAAGTCCAGTGATCCGAAAGTTATAGAGATCAAAACTTACCTTTTCGAAAAAATCCCAGCCAGAGAAAGGCTCCCGAAAATTTTAGGTGACCTTTTTAGAGTAAACAATCCGTTAAAAATGAACAATTAAAAAATACCATTTTTTAGATATTCGAAAATCCTGGGAAAGGCAGGCAAGCAAAAAAGTTTACAATGAATGTTCCGAAAATTCTAGATCTCAAATCGTCTTCCGAACAGATATTTTAACGAAATATTCCGTTGGGTGCCCCTGTTCTTAGTTCAGTCCAGAGCGGGTTTTCATTGATTTTTAATTCGTTCTAACTGTCATTCACGTACTAAGAAGGTTTTGTTTTTTCCAACCGACCAGATGGCTCGCAAGAAGCGCGATTAACTGTAAACGGAAACTCGGTAAAGTTTCAGCTTTTTTGTACGCTTTCGAAGAGAAAAAAATGGTTATTTGCGTTATCATTTATATTTCTTATAAACCCGTTAAGTACTCTTTGACTACCTGTACTTCTTCTTTACCTGAGTAAAAATCACGTTTACTTTGTATTTTGATTGCAAACAGACATACAAAGTTTAAATAATTGTTTAAATGAACGTGCAATTAAAATGTAGACGACGGCCACAGACACTCTAATGTCCATTAATTTTTTTAAGTCAGCAGTTTTAAGCAAAGAAAACAAATTTTCTAACCGTGTGTTTTTAAATTCAAGATAGTAGGTGATTGTCAAATTTAAGAATGAAAGATGACGTTATGATAAAAATAAAAATTGCAAAGTTTTCCAAAACACTAAATGTGAGAGGTAATGCTGTTTTAACTTACCCAAGATATAGCTTAAAACTGAACGGTCAGCAATATACCGAACTGTACGTGGTCTATGGTTTACTCTGCCAAAGCTTGTGCCATCTGCCACCAAGTGATTAACAATCTACTGTTCCAGCCGGATGTCATAAACCTCGCTTACATGTGTTTATGCATAAAACGGCACAGCAGACTCAATAAGAGTTGTTTTGAAATAATTAAAAACCTATTGTAAAATGCGTTAGAATATTAGAATACTTGTTCATTGACTTCCTCTAAACACCTCCATCCACCGGCCTGGCAGAAGAAAAGCCCTTTTTATGGAAAGTGTGCTCGCAAACAATCTATGTCTTGCAAAAACAGTTGAATTTGAATATCTATTACTTGCTAATTTTCAAAAAGGCAAACCAGGAAAAGGAATTTGAATACCTTAATTGAAATTTTTATTTTTATTACAGGACGGCCAGAAATTTGATAGTAAGCTGTTTACCTATGATTGGATTTAGTACAACCACTAACTAAAATTCTCCATGCTTAAAATGTTTTCTATTGCCGTCGTTTCTTCATTACTTAAACATTGTTTGTTGTTAACCATAGCCTATCCAGACCGGGATGCGTGTGTGTGTGTGTGTGTGTGTGTGTGGTGAAGTGCCCGCGCTGACTTTGAACGCCTATGACTTTTTCAAGATTCAACCAAACGCTGCCAAACTTTGCGAGTTTGGTAGGATAGATTGTTGTGTCAGGAACTTGACGTCACCATGGCAACGACATTTTGACAGGCATGTTTTCTCAAATTTGTAAATCTCGTGTTTCTATTAATGAAAAATAACTTTAATGCAATTCTTTTCACCTTTTTATGGCTTTTAAGCACTTTTTTTTATTGATTTTGAGTAGTTGCAGTAATTTTGAGCTGTTTTCTGATGTTTTGGAAAAATTCCGAAATCCAAGATGGCGGATGCGAGATGGCGGCTGTTTTGACATCATGATGTAATTGTCGCGTGATGTGACGTCATCATCCCACGTGACGTATACAGAATCCCCCCCCCCGGTATGAAAAGATCCAAAAAAGCCCGGTCTGAATAGGGTTAAAACAATGCATGAACGGCTCTTTGGATTTTTGTAAAACGTGACCACACATCCGCTAAACAGAAGCTTGGAATGACCACAGAATTAACGTTTGGTCATGAGTGAGGCAGTAGTCGGAGGGATATTTTCAACCGACTGGCGATGAAACAGGCTAAACGTTTCGTCAGTCATGGGCTCCTGGTTTCGTGTAATTATATTTTTGGCCCGGAGACTAGTATACTACCTTTCAGTATACCCCAAACTGAAGAACCGTTGACCAATAAAAAGGCCAAAATGTTTACTGGGAAATCAATCAGAAAAAAAAAAGTTATCGTCGTCTTTTAAAGTTACAATGGCAACAACAAAGTTAACGTATCAAACTTTTAGCAGGGGCATCCACCCCCACTCCCCCCACTTAGGGCTCTCCACGAGTTGCTCGGCATCTTTTTGGCAACTTTTCATGTTTCTAGCAACTTTTTCCCCTTCGAGCAACTTGCTGCATTTTGAGAAATTTCCGGACCGAGTGTTGATTTAAAACATTACAAAACTCGTCAGCAAACATAACGTCATAGATATCATCACGATTTTTCTCAGTTGAAGTAATCCTTGTTATTTAACAACCGTTCCCTTTAATAAGTTATTTAGATACGTTTTATGCTGTAAAATTGCATAAAACTGCTTAGAAATCTTACCCTCAAAGGGAAATTAGCATATATTTAGAGAAATTCTCTTGATGAGATGCAGCGTCTTTGATTTATTAGAGCAACGCTCGAGCAACTTTTATTATCAGCAGCAACTTTTTTGGATTTTTGGAACAACTTCTGAGCAACTTTTTGAGAAATTACGAGCAACTTGTGGAGAGCCCTAGGTGGGGGGAGTGGGGTGGATGCCTCTGCTAAAAGTTTGATACGTTGACTTTGTTGTTGCCATTGTAACGCCATAACTACATAAGGGTATAGTCAAATACACGAATCATAGTGTTGTTCATTCCATTAGCAATTTCACTTGATGTTGTATCAATTTCCGTTATAATTAAGGCTCAGTTTCTAGAGGCGCGTTTTGTAAATGCAAGTAAGTTTTACAGGCCATAGTTATCCGCAGAATTCTTAAACAAGACTTTCCGGTATAAAAGGAGCATGGCCTGGCCATTCTCACGCCCAGTTGTCAGTCAATCATCAAAGCGTAAACAACTGGCAAACATCCTGCATATTCTCCACAACTGTTACTGATAAAATGTGTTCATTTTTGCTAGAAATATTCTGTCAAACGTTAGGAAGTTATTTTTCATAGTTTTGTCAATAATATATCTTGGTTTCATGAGATTTCAAAGCAAGTTCAGCTTGAAGGATGCTCGGCACCACAACGTGGCACGAATACAAATGTCCAAATTTGTATTTCGCGCCCAAGAAGTGTGAACATGTGAAATGTGGGAGGTGGCATCCCTTTTATAGTGGAACGTCTTGTTTAAAACATCAGGAAATCTAACTCCATACGTTTGCTTGCTTTTTCGTAATTTTGGTTATGGTGCACATAAACGGGGTCCAAACTAAAGACATGTCATTTGTTTATTACACAGTAATCGACATAATTCATTTTACGTTGGTCAAATTTAAATTATTAAAATGTTATTCCACACGCCCAACAAGCGACAGATTACAACAGAACACTGATCAAACTTTTTATTACGCACTCGATCCGTTTCTCGCCATCTTGGATTGCATTCATCTTAGCCTAGTGCCAGTCCCTATCGTTCTATAATAAGTAGTTCCAGTTCTCTACAAAAAACATGCTTGAAGTGTTAAAAACAGGATTATGTGACGTCAAAGTTTTATTTTGCAGTCATGTCAAGTTTTATATTTTCCAGTTCGTTAGCTCCCGCATTTACCTCATTTCTCGCAGCGTTCTGTCTTAATGTAGTCATCACAACCTTATTAGGTTGCAGATCAATGTTATCATCCCTAATGCCACACTTCCTACACAAAAGATTCTTTACAAATACACGAAAATCCTTCATTTGAACAAAGTAAATCAAAACGTTAATGGCACTGCTGAAATACGACGCAATGCCACCACAAGCATAACGGATGAGGAAATCTGTCGAAAACGCACGTTGTGGCTTAGCTATCTGGGTGTACGCCACATTGCCTATATAGAACAAGTAAGGAACGATAAAAGCGAATGTAAGAGCAATGAGTAGAGATATGCCTCTGATCCTCGTTCTTATCAAATTGGACCTGAAGGCATTGCTTACTCCAGTACCAATTTGCCTGCTGCCTCTGTCCCACAAAATTTTGAGTAAACGTATGTTGACGTAAGTTAGAAATATACCCGGAAAAACGTACTGTAGCGGAAAAATGACGAGTGTTATTTTAAATTAAATGGATAGAAATGCTCGTTGTAACTACAGATTACCGTAAAATGAGTGTCGTTTAGATCTACTCTTTGTCCGTTGTATGGTGCAGCGGGGAGAAACATGATGGTTATTCCAAAACCCCACGCACAAATTATCATTTTACGGACTCGCGTTGTGCTGAACGGGCGTGGAACCCTGCGAGTCGATAAGTACTTCTCCAGACTTATCACCACCAAGTTATTCATTGTAACAACAGGAAACACGAAGTTAAGATATCGAACTATCTTGCACGGCCAGCCACTCTGGAACACATCGAATAAAATTTGGATGCACAAAAGAGGAAGCGAGACGGCGCAGGAGAGAAGATCAGACAGAGACAAGCTTCTTATGTACAAGTTTAAACTCGTCACAAATCGGCTTGTCTGGATCGGGTTTCTGGTATTCTTTTTCCAAAGAAAGTAAAAGACCAAACAGTTACCAAGGAAACCCACTGCACCAACCGCAGAGAGAATTAAACACAGCACAAGTTTTGCGGTGATACCAGCCGGCGTGAAGAGGTAGATAGGGTTTATCGTTTCTGTGTCATTACTGAAATGTGTTGAATTGTTTGTAGATGTGTTGGACGACAGCAACGACGCTTCATTGTTGTCCATGTTAACAAATGTCAATCTACGAAAAAGAACAACAAGAAACTAATGATTACTTTTGTTTTAATTTTAATGTTTTTTTTTTTTGCATTTTACTTGCCTGGTTGTAAGATGTAGGAATACTTAATCCACGAAAAGAAATCCAGCGTTCAGCTACTCAAAGTCAACAATGATCAACTATGCCACTCCAAAACATGGTTAACTCATTTACTCGAATAAGCGCCGCATTTGGGACGAAAAAGTTAATTTATAAGCGCTGTCCCCGATTAAGCGCCGCAGTCCCGATACGGTGTAACTAAAAAAACACTACAAAGCAACTCCAAAAAAAATTATTGGAAATTT
The DNA here is from genome assembly GCF_052425735.1 of Oculina patagonica. Lineage (NCBI taxonomy): Eukaryota > Metazoa > Cnidaria > Anthozoa > Scleractinia > Oculinidae > Oculina > Oculina patagonica. The sequence continues at coordinate 26,920,455 of NC_135764.1, forward strand.
CTTTACATCAAAAGCGATGTTCTTCGGTTCAAAGTCTTTATATTATTATTATACTAGTAATACGTGACTCGCAGGGCCTCGCGAAGCTCTGGGTTGGGGAGGGAGGGGGGTGTTATAAATAAGGAGTGATAACCGGTTTTAACCGGTGATTTGTTATTGTTGCCTAGTAACGGACATGGCCGCGACACCCTCGTTCCCAGGGTCTACTCCGCTTTGAAAATGGCGGCTCTTTCTGGTTCGTAAAGAGGTATAAAGCGTTGGAAAGCGCAGACTATTTTCAAAATCATCGACAAATTATTGGATATTCGCATTTTGGTCATTTATTTTAGGGCATTAAAAAAAAAGAAGAACGAACGGCAGGAGGATTCGAACCCTTTAATCCGAAAAGAAAAACGATAAACATGAAAAGCTCAGGATTCGAACCCATCAAAAAAAAAAAAAAAAAAAAAAAAAAAAAAAAAAAAAAACCTTAGCCGGATTCGAACCCCCGCCCTCACTCCCAAAGATCTGATTTGAAGTTCGACGCTCACACCACTAGGCCACCAGCGCGCGGCCGTGTGACGTCATTTCCGCCAGACACCAAGCTCACAAATATATATGACCGTAGCGTAAACTCCACACGAGATTTCATCCCGTCTGAGCCCTTTGAGGGACAAAATTATACACCCCGCTACGCTCGGCCTTCGGCCTCGCTTCGCGAGGAATTATACTAGTAATACGTGACTCGCAGGGCCTCGCGAAGCTCTGGGTTATTGTTGCCTAGTAACGGACAAAACACAGCAGACAGAATACAAACAGAAACTGAACAACAACGAACTACATGATTACAGAGACTTCGACAAAATACCGCGGACAGAATACAAGCAGAAACTGGACAACAACTAACTGCACGATTACAGAGACTTCGACAAAATACAGCACACAGAATACAAACAGAAACTGAACAACAACGAACTGCACGATTACAGAGACTTCGACAAAATGCCGCGGATAGAATACAAACAAAAGCTGAAGACACAAGAATACAGAGATTACGAACGGCTACAGGATAGATTACAATTAAGAAGGGAAAGTGATGCAGCGCGCTTACAATTAGAATCGGAGGAGGAGAGAAATATTCGATTACAGTCTGCTCGAGAAAATAGTGACACGCGTAGACAACAACAACAATTACAGCAACAGCAACAGGAACTAAACAGAGATGATTATCTTTCCAATGGATGGAGAAATCCCGATCAGCCTTGACATCAGCAACAATGGGTTCAGAACGAAATGGCAAATTTTCATACAACAATGAACAGTTTTCCACACCAGCAGTTTATAGCCTGAATAGGCGTTGAGGGAGTATTATGTGGAAATCAGTGTTATTTTAATCCGAAAAGAAAAACGATAAAAATAAAAGGCTCAGGATTCGCACCCACAAAAAAAAAAGGAAAAAAAAAACCCCTAGCCGGATTCGAACCCCCGTCCTCAGTCCCGAAGATCTGATTTCAAGTTCGACGCCTTACCATTAGGCCACCAGCGCGCGGCCGTGTGACGTCATTTCCGCCAGACACCAAGCTCACAAATATATATATATATACATGACCGTAAACTCCACACGAGATTTCAACACGCCTGAGCCCTTTGAGGGACAAAATTATACACCCCGCTACGCTCGGCCTTCGGCCTCGCTTCGCGAGAAATTAAAAAATCCTTTGTCGTGAAAATATTATAAAAATGCACCGCCCTCAAATATGCGCCGTATTTGAGATGCGAAAAATTAAATAAGCGCGCGGCGCTTGTTCGAGTAAAAACGGTAGCCACCAAACAGCCGGCCTACAATATTGAAAACCTAGGAAACTATTTTATTTCAAGTATGGAAAACAATAAAAAATTCAAAATTCCTTTGTGAGCTAACTTAGAACGCGAACTTCTATTCGAATGAAAGTACCATCCCAATTTGACCGGTAGTTTTACAATAGGTAAGGTAAGGTAAAGTCTGTGTCCGAGCCATGAGGCTCATACAGCCGAAGCTTATCCCGGTTTCCGTAGCATTAAGCGACTAGGAGTATTGCTACTCACCCCTGGATGGGATGCTAGTCCATCGCAGGGTTACCCTCCAGCAGTAAATTCGCCGGTACCCATTTATACACCTGGGTGGAGAGAGGCACTGTGAGAGTAAAGTGTCTTGCCCAAGAACACAACGCAGCGCCCCGGCCAGGCCTCGAGCCCGGGCCGTTCGACTCGGAGTCGAGCGCGCTAACCATTAGGACACCGCGCCTCCCAATAGGGCGAATACAAATTGATGGTTAACGCGAATCTTCAAGGGAAATCGAAAAGAGTTCGGGTCATCGGGGTACCAGTTATGGAGGGTAAAATTAGTAAGAAAATCACCTGGAGGGGAGTCGCAAAAGGTTCAGCCGCCAATCCAGTAAAGCTATAGTACCCCTGAAGGTAGGAGAAAGCGAGGAAGACCCAAGATTTCGTGGAGAAGAACTGTGGAAGGTGAGCGTAAAGACCTGGGCTGGATTAGCTGGAATGTGGTGGAAAAGCGAGCAAAAGATCGTGACGGATGGAGGACGTTTCTGAGTGGCCTTATGCTCCAGTTAGAGGAGCGAAGAGGATGAGTTGAGTTGAGTATATATCATAATAAGTGAAGTTAAAGTGGTTCACCAAACAATTTCTGAATAACAACTTAAAATGCAAATATAGGAAAAACACTTCGAAATTAACGAAGGGTCTATTTTTATGTCCATTATGTAAAAACAAACACGGTGTTAGCGAGTTGATTTGGTTCAATGGTTTGCCCTCAATGAATTTTAAACTCTCTTTAAATTTTAACACAGTTAATGAACAAACATGGACATCTAGTTGCTTTGTACTTTCTTTGTCTAAAGGGTGAAAAATATATGCCATCTCTTGAGCCTTTTTAGATTAACTGTTGGCCAGTCTGTTTCTACTTCTTACATGTTTTTCTTTTTAATGTTCCAAAACCATCATGATTCTTTCACTCTTGTTGCGTAGAACTTTTACCCGACGTTACTTCAAGGAGCTACGTCACTGGGATTTCGTAGATTTTTGGTCTAAACTGTTCTGAAATTAGTGATAAAAGCAACTTGACCCATCAATAACAATATTTGTGAACATCTAAAGGAAGAGATAACCTTAATTTGGGGATAGAAATCAAGCTTCGGCTATGAATATTGATTTTTCTGAACACTCACAGAAACAGCTTGAAAAGTTAAGCCTTAATTTTAAGTCCGACCTCCGAGCCGTCCACACCCTTTACTCTCGCCAACAGTTTTAGTTCTATAATACAGCAATTTTTTTTATAAAACGTGACTATTATTTTTAGGTTTCCAGCAACACAAATATTCGTTTTGGATTTTTTTTTAAAAAATCTGGTAAAATCCGTGTCAAAGCTGCTTTAAAGCTGAGAAGAGTGATAAGTCATTTTAACTTATGAAGAAGATACTTCCCACCAGGGAGATAAAACAGGTACGAAGGTGCTTTCCTCTTAAATCCAGGCTTGAAGATTTTGTCCCGAAATTTTCTATACAAAGGCGGCGAGTGGGCACTGAACAGAGGAAAAGAAAGCCGCTTCTTCTTAGTTTCCAGTAAGACAATTCTCATAGTCTCGTATTGTTTTCTGATGTCGCAAGCAATCCATATCGGAAGGTCTGTTGTGCTTACAAAAACAAAACAAATGCTCGTATATATAAGTCGTATTTAAGAACTGCTTACGACACACGAAATATATATATTTTTAACATTTTATATTTCAGATTTTCAGATTTCAGATTTTTTTTATATTTCAGAACTTCAAAACACTCGAAACGTTTCACCAAGTGCCGCGCAACGACTAACACATCAAACTGTGTAATTTAGGAACAGAAATATAAAAGCGATGAAAAACAGCTGGTTTCAAACTAAAACGAATAGGGAAGTCTCTTTTTTGGACACAACCAAATTAACCGACGGAAACTCTTTTCTTTTTTCCTGAAGAACACTACCGTTTTGAATGAAGTGTGAAATTAAAATGCAGTTGGTTCTACAGCGGCGATGAAGTCCTACAATTTTCAACGATCAAATTAAAACTTGTGCAGCATATTTTCGCCAAAGGCTCGAAGAAATTTCTTACCTTCCTTTGGCAGAAAAAAACAAACTTTGGTTATTTCGGAATATCCTTTATAAAGTAAAATGCATATTAAATGTCCTGCAAAAAATGTTTGAATTATGCTTTGGGATGGTTCTACCTCTTTCTAGTTTGTAAGATACAAAATATTAAGGCCACTACTTTTTGAACAAGCAAAAGAAAAGATTGGAGATTTTGCCATTTTTCATATTTTGCAAGATCAAGTGTTGTTGATAGTGATGCCATCTATAAAATGCAGATCTTTTTGCGAACACTTTCAGCCAATACATTCAAGGTATATTTGCATTATACTTAAATTCAAACACAATCTTTAAACACAAGTCTTTTTTATTTCTATCCTTCTTTCAAATTTAATTCAAATTAACATACCTCTTTCTGACACAGCTCCGTTTTCGAGTTTTCAGTTTGTCAGGCAAAAATCGCGGAATGGTTTTTCAGTATAAATCTTTGTATTTTCGTCAACTTTAACTCGATAATATTTTTTACATATATTACATTCGAAGGTGCGTTTTACAGTCAAATTGACGGGGCGGCAATTGCGCCACCGTTTTGTTGCTATTTACAGATTCAAGTATGTAAAAAAATTCCCCGAGTTTAGAGCTTCGTGGAGCTAAACTTGAAAAGCAATCCAACTAATTTATATCTAACAAGACAATACGTTTTTTGAAATTTCTTGCTTCTACCTCCTTCCCTCCCTTGAAAAAGGTTGATCAGCGAACATTTCATTTTGCGTTTATTAATTTTTAAAAAGTGCCGAGACAGCCTGGGCTTTTTGCAAAAATGTTGAGCCATTTTAAAATTCCGTTTATCTAAAAATCCATCGGCAATGTGTTTTTTAAATGGGTACTTACACGGCGATAAATGATCCAGTAGTCCGGCCCGAAGACAATTGAACGAATAAAACGAATTATGTCTCGTCAGTAGATAAATCCACACAGTACCACCAACTGCAACGAGTGAGTACTTTGCCAACGCAAACTTTTTAATATACACTCAAAATAATAATTATTTCATTATTAGCTCATTACGTTATTATTAAATTATATTTGTTGCTAAAGAACACACAAAGAGGACATCACGTGGTTTTATTTTTTACTACTCAACAATTAAACAACAATTTAAATCATTTATCTCTCCTTAATAATATCTGCAAAAAGGAGCTTCCCCAGACCCGTCATGATTCGTTCACCGTTATTGTTGAGAAAAGAAGTCATTTAAAACCAGGAATCAAAGATGCTTCCCACGACGTACACGTAAAAGCAAGCATCTGCGTTGATAAATTCAAATTACGTGCGAAATAAGTTCTCCAAGCAAACGGTTGATGCGACACTGAAAAAAGAAAAAAAGAAATGCCATATCCGCTTTATTTCCAAGTTAAGACAATTGCCATATCTTGGTATTGTTTTCTGGTGTCGCGTCGCAAGTGATAATCCTTATCGGAAAATAAGGGCCTTTTCTGCGTGGAAATAAAAATGCTTCAATGACAAGAAGTTCTATATTTGAAACTTACAAAAGCTGCTTATGACACACAATGACACACGAAATATATGTTTTTAACATTTTTCTCGCACGATTTTCACATTAATCTGCCAAACCAAGAATTTTGAACGCTCATAACGTTTTTCAACGTTCCGGGCAATTATAGCACATCAGTCAAAAAAATACTTTTAAATTTTCCGTAAGTTAATTCAGGGATTAAAAATATTGAAGTATTGTGCTTTCATACTTGAAATGGATTTCCAATAATTTTTTCTAAAAAGGACTATGGTGTGTGATGTTAAACATGATAAACTTCCTGCTTTTAGTATTTCCATTCTCATTAAAGTACTTATTGTATCTTAGCTCGCAAAAGAACATAGAAAATTTTAATAAAAGTTTGCCATACCAATGACAAAATAGGTTTTCGCTGTTCTGCATTATTGTAGGCCGTGTGTTTTGTGCGCTGATGACGTTCAAGATCGATATAATCGATAATTGTTCACTTTGAGTAGGCGATTACCCAGAACCACGAGTGTACATTATTCCATATTTCTTCCAAGTTCCGGGTATTCCAAGGATACATTGTTACTGGATTACACCACAGACTACAAGGGGAGAGAGGGGGGAGGTGGATGTCATCCCCTCGATTTTTCTTTGTAATTTTAAAAAGGGGATTTACTCTTTGTTTATCAAACTTTCAGAGGCTGTTTATTCATCTCTTCCTGAAATTTTGATATGAAAACTACGTTTCTATTATTTTAGATGTTGCCATGTCAATGTCATAATAATATCCAGATTTGGCCAAAAAACGTCATTTTTGACATAATTGTTTTATTTTTCCTTTTTTTTTTTTGAATCAAAATGGTACGATTCGTGTAATATTTCCTTCCATAAGCATTTTGGTTTGATAATTTTTTTTTATTAATTTCCGTTATTTTCTGAATTTTTTTTAAAAATGGTGAAATCCAAGATGGTAGATCCAAGATGGCGGTTCTTATGACATCATATGATATCACATTCTTAAAATTTATGTTATCTAGTGTAGTAAGCTAAGGGATTTTTTAGTCAATGCAAAATAATTTTGCTGTGCATTTAATGCACAAAATGCTTAGGGGTTATATCCCTCCTCCAACCATTGGTGTGGGATGAATTTGCGTGTACGTCCGAACGTCCGAGGGTTAAACCTGCAAAATACTTTATCCCAGCTTGACTTTTTAGAAAAGGACGAATACAAATTGTTACGTGTGCGTGTGAATACGAAGAATTTACAAAGTACTGAGAGTCACATGCTTAACCATGGGATAAGGTACATTCATTTTTTAACTCGGAAAAGAGTTGTAGTGGGCGAAGTGAATTCACTCCTTCCATCCTTCACTCGATTCCTGTAAACATAGGCACGCAATACGTGCAAGTGTTTTACGGCCTCTAGAGAATTAGACCTGTCCTCTGATTACCTACATTTCTAGTTAAGTTGAATAATATTAACATGTCTAATTACCAGCCGAAATATTGTATTAATGCCAGTTTTCTTGAAATACCGTATTTATTCAGCTTTAAGCCGAGACTCTAAACATTTGGTTTTTAGAAACAGTTAGATTCCGACAAAAAAACCGAAACACTCGGAAATAAGCCGAGACCCAATTTTTTTCGTCACAATCTCTTCTACAATAATTATTTCTGCCTGAGACTGTTTCTGTTCCTTTCTTTAAGTTTAGCTAATTTGCAGAATCATAGACTACGAGCAGGTCCCAATTTTTCGCAGAGTTCGAAAAAAAATTTCGCTTCAAACTCGACGAACTCTGCGAAAAAATAGGGACTGCTCGTAGTCTAGCAGAATCACTGCTAACGTGACTTTTCAAGAGAAGGAGGGTCAAGAAGGAATCGATCTATTTGACTTGTTGTCGCGACACCAGAAACTGGCCAATCAGAAGCGTTCGTTCCCACGCGCTTGGTAAACATTGTAACACGATCTGACAGAAATCGGCTGCATGTAATATTCTTGTTCAAAAGTGAGAACTTAAAATAAAAATACCACGACTTCTCTCACGTTCTCTGCTAAAAGAAACCACTTCAGAAGAGTTTGATTGGATTGAGGATACTCGACAAATACTGGTAACAGCACATGTTTCGTTTTGATGACATTTAAAGTTCACCCGCTTGATCTGCTTGATCTTTTCGCTAGCATCTTGGCGAATTGCGACGAACTGAAGATTCACTGAATCATCAGGAATCATCCCGTATTCTCTGGCGATTTTGCAGTTGTTCTAAACTGTCTCTACCTCGGCAACAACTTTCAATTTGAAGGTTTAGTTGTTTGAAAACCAGTAGCATTTGGCATGATGATCGATAACTGCTTTTCGGAAGAATGCGTGATTGTTTGAGATGGGATTCTGAACTCAGGTGAATGTTTTGTCACGCTTGTGTACGGTTCTATTAATAAATTCATTCTTTATCAGTGATTTATTGTTTTTCAATTACATAGTTGTGATTTAACGAATATGTTGATTCGCTGCACGTGGATTGTTTTATAGTTTGAAGGAAAAATCGGGTCTCGACTTATAGCCGAGTGATTTGGGTTTGTTTTTTGTCAGAGTCTAACTGGTTCCAAAAGCTAAAAGTCTAGGGTCTCGGCTTATAGCCGAATAAATATGGTACATGCATGCTTAACTACCAGCCGAAATATTGTATTAATGTCAGTTTTCTTGAAATAGACCAAAACTTAATTTTTCTAATGATATTATTATTTTGCCTAACCTTCAAAAAACAAAAAGGAAAAATAAAAAGAAAGAAAACAATTTGCAACCAATGGGAACTCTATCACTTGCCCTTTCGGCCTGCACTCGATGAGCAGCTAGATGACAATGAAACTAAACTAACATTTGTTTTAGCAAATCTCTCCTTGTCAGTTTGCTGTTTTCGATTCTTGTTTCATAATAAGTTTTCCGAGTTTAGTGGCTCATAGCCACTTTGAATAGTTATTAACGATTTAGCTATAACCCTCATATTTGGTCACTTTTCCCTAATATTACTGAGAACAACTGGCGTCTACGGATTTTGACAGCAATTTAACAAATTTTGCAATTTTTGGATTTAATCAATATTATTAATATGTTTTTTGATCAGTGCATTTTTATTTTTTCCACTTAACTTAGCAAGAAATAATATCAAATTCGCTATAGTTAAGGTTGTTTAATGCTAATTTAAGGGAAATGTTAATCAAACATATCAAAAACCAAGATTTCGGTCGAATTTTCGGTAACTGGATCTTTTCTTCTCCGTAATTTTCTCTGTTCTCACAGAACAATGTGTGACCTCATACAGAATCTTGTCAAATACCATTAAAGTAATAGTTTGTTACTGTCAGAGTGTACAGCAAATTATAAGCTGGAATTAAAAGCAGGAAACCTCACTGCTGCAGAACTAGGCATTAAAACTTTTAATAATAATAGCTAAAAGTCTTCCCGGAAAAGTCCTAGCTGCCATTTTCTTGCGTTTCTGGTACGTTCGTGTTGATACAGTTTTGTTTGTGTTACAGGTATTGGAATTATGTCGATCTATTAGGACGTTTCAAAGGTTACTATTTAACAACCAGTTAATGAAAAATGTATTTATGTACATTTCGCCGATAAAAAATATATTAAAAATTAAGGTAAAAGCTGTTAAAAATATTGCTAAATGTTTTCAATCTATTTGATCATCTTCAGAGTGGAAATTTGCATGAGGCTGGGTGTTTTTATAGTTAAGACTTTATCCTATTTTTGTTACGTAATACCAGTTCCCATGGGAGAAAAAGGTTAGGTCAAATGATTGGACATATGTTAAGTTCTGGATGGAAAAGTGCGATGTAGGTTCTTTTATTCTCCTTTTGCCATGAATGAGCGGTCGTTAGAACGTCCCACTGAACTTGTAATTTGGGTGTCATATTTTTAACAACTTTTAACCTTAATTGTTAATAAAAATGTATTTTTATCAACACTGCTTTGGCTATTTACAAACGTTTGTTGCATTCCACTTATAACCCCCCTTCCCCCTTAAATAAATCCCCCTTTTTCCCAGGCTTACGAAGTTGTTGGGCTTATAAGCAGGTTTTTACGTTATTTTGGCCTGCATATTGCCAGTTCGTCAGCTCAACTTCAATCACGTCACTTCTAGATGCACTCTGTCCTAACGTACTGAAGATCTCAGGCTGCTGGTCCGTGTCATCCCTCCTTGCTCGCCTGTGTAGCAAAAAGCACTTAAGGAATCCCCTAAAGTCCTTCATTTGAGCAAAGTAAATTATGAAGTTTATTAAACTGCTGCAGTATGCGATACCTCCAGTAGCATAGCGCGTGATGAAATCTATTGAAAACTCTCGCTGTGGCTTTGCTATCTGTGTATACGCCATATTAGCTATAAAGAACAAGTACGGGATGGTGAAGGCGAACGTAACAGCAATAAGAAGAGATGTGCCTTTGATTCTTGTAGCTGTAAGCTTTGCCTTTAATGCATTGCTCACACCATTACCAATTTTTCTCCTTCCTCTAACCCAAACAGTTTTGATCAAACAAATGTTTATGTAAATCACAAGGGCACTTGGAATAATATACTGCACAGGGAAAATAATAAGTGTTATTTTAAATGGATAGAAATTCGGGTCATTTCTGCAGATAACTGTAAAATGAGTGTTGTTAAGATCCACCCTTATTCCGTTATACGCGGCTGCAGGAACTAACATGACGGTAATCCCTAAAACCCACGCACAAATAATCATTTTACGGACTGTCTGCACGCGGAATGTACGTGGAACCTTGCGTGTTGATAAGTACTTCTCCAGACTTATAACCACTAGATTATTCATCGTAATTGCAGGAAAGATGAAGTGAAAATATCGAACTATCTTGCACGGCCAACCACTTTGGAAAACATCAAATGAAATTTGAATGCACAAAAGAGGAAGCGAGACGGCGCACGAGAGAAGGTCAGACAAGGACAAACTTCTTATGTACAAGTTAAGGTTGGACAAGAAACGGCTCGACTGAAATGGGGTTTTCGCTGCCTTTTGCCAAAGAAAGTAAAATATAAAGCAGTTTCCAAGGAACCCCATTGCACCGATAGATGCCAGAATTGAACAGAGCAGGCTTTTTGCGGTATCACCAGCCGGCGTAAACACGTAGATCGGATTAGTTGTCTCTGTGTAGTTTATAAAATACGACGAATTATCTCCAGTGATATTGGATGGCAGCCACGTAGATTTGTTGCTGTCCATCTTCAAACTGTGAAATAAAAGCATAAAAAAAGTAAAACAGTACATTTGATTATTCCCGAGTACGGTTTCCCCTATCGTTAAATACAGTGGAACCTCGATTTAACGAACCTCAATTAAATAACGAAGTCCTCATTATAACGAACGATATTCTTTAGCCAGGCCGAAAATACGTAAAATATATGGAATAGAACCTCGATAAAACGAACCTCGATTTAACGAAATCCTCGTTAAACGAAGAAGCCCAAACGTAAAATATACCTCAAATAACGAATAAATGTCAACATGTGACCAGAGATGAATACAAAACAGACGAACAAGGATAAAATTGGTTTAATCCTGTAACACGAGGGCAACAGCTCGTTGCAGCTGTATACATATCTTTATAAAAACACAAAAACCTCAACAGATCGATTTTATCCTCTCTGTCATCTTGTGAGTTCTATTAATTTCTTTATCTTTGAAGGCTTCTTGTGTAAAAAGGAATAAATAGCTAGAATTTCTAGTCCAATGCCCTTGTTTCTTCGTTTACCAACCACTTCCACTGATATTTGTCTTCCATGCTTTAAAAATAAGTGGAAGACACGGCACATGGCCCACGAACTGAAGCGTTTCTTTAATTGTTCAGATCCGAAATGCTGTTTAGTGTAACATAACACCGTTGAAAATTAATAATCAACTATACCTCGATATAACGAATATTTTGGTTGTTTTGCATGCCCCGAAAATTCGTTAAATCGAGGTTTCCGATATAACGAACCAAAAAAATTTCCCCAGTCCCTTGGCACTTCGTTAAATCGAGGACCCACTGTAATCAAACCTTCCCAACTTCAACATTGCGCCTATAATTTGCTATAGGAGGCACACCAGCGAACGGCGGAAGACCGAAATCTAGGATGTCCTGTTCAGCATCCGCAAAGAAACCATTAGATGACCGCTCTCCACCCCTTTTTAGAACCAGTGTGGATTGCGTGACAAACTACTATATTTATCGGTCTTCCTGACGCAATGGGCTACCTTCACCTTTTTGTCTCGTGTTACGTCGCGGTCACGTCGTGAACGACGTGACCGTGACGTAACACGAGATTATCCGAGGGGACTTGGTAGCTCAGGATAGTGCTTTGTGTAAGACCTCTCGTAAGGTAACGAAGTGATAAAGTAGCAAGGAAACAAGGTAAGAAATAGACATATTTACATAGATACATTTTGCTGATAAGATGCATCGGGATGCTGTTCTTCGTATTGCGCGTTTTCTCTTGTCGAGTTTTAAACGTGCTTATTTACACGTGTGAGACATGGTGTAAATGTTTGGATTACTAAGGTATGTGAATAATGTAATATATTACATGAAGTATCATCTTTAGTAATACCGCCAAATCTGATAAGGAGATTTTATCTCACATATGTTGCTTAAATAGGTAGTTTTTTACATGGAAAATGAATTTATCTTTACGTTAGGTTTGTGTTTTGATATTATATTTGCGGTGGGTATTGTTAAAGTATGCGGCTGGCTGAAAAGCTGTTGTTAAATTTCTGTTTGCGTTACAAGAAAGCCATTTTGGTGCGTGTTAGGGTCGAGGGTTGTTGAGGTCAGAGCAGTTTTCAGATATGTCAAATGATGTGTCAAAAGGAGAATATTAAGTGAAGTTACCACGCAAACAAAAATATTGATCATATGTGGTATCTCATCTTCGGCTTTGTTCGTTTCTTTAAACTTTATTCAGTAAAGAATAGGAAGGGCGTATTATGAATAGTGTGGAAACAGAATAAAAGGATTAAGGGAAGTGCGATTATCGTTATCTGAGAAACAGGAAATTAATTTGCTTTGCTTTGTTAATTGTAAACGCTTTCCAGAACGTGATATGATATTTTGAAGACACTAAGGTCACAAAGTCAAATTCATAATTCCTTTTTGTTTGTTTTTCTTGGGGCCGGGTCGCACTAAAAAAATTTTTGGAAGAATTTGTTTACTTTGCGGTGAAAATCTATCAACACGCGAGATTTTTAAGTGCGACCTCCACTTAAAAAAAAAAAAAGGCGAACCGATTTTCCAAAATTTTGTCTTTAATAACAAAGGAAGCCGTCTCCAGTGATAACAGAACCTGTCAGGGAAATGACATTGAAGGTCATGATCGCACGCAATCACAAAGCGCGGGAACTTCGCTAGAACACTCGATCATGGATGGAGGTGGCTTTTTTCTCAGTTCAACACCATTTTATCCGGTTACTTTTTTGATCAGCAGCAGCAGCAGCAACAGCAGTTTGGCCCTTTTATGAATGAACTGCATTCGCAGTTAAACGTGGGTGAAGGCAGTCAAAGCAGGCCAGGGAGGGCATCGAGCGATATAACGAGCTCCCCGACGAGTCCCGTTGCTGTTGCAAGTACATCTTCAGCATCTTCTCCCGAATCCGGACGGGCAAAGAGAACTTACGACAAATGGGTCCGACGATTATCAGAAAATGCTAATGCGTCTTTGGGCTGATAATTTCGATCGCCTGAAGAGCAGAGAAGCACGAAAGGTCTGGGATGAAATGAGGCGAGCACTGAACTCGAAATTTGGCACGAAGAGGACCAGGGATAAAGTCTTTTAAGCGTCAAGCAACCAAATTCATTTCCGGTTGTCACTTGCGAAGCCGGACCAAGATATATTAAGTGATAATACACAATACATCTTGCAACAGTATCAACAAAATGCAAGTAATCAACGTTTTCACGGAACATATATCTTGTCCTTCCACGGCGTAAATTTCGAGAGTTTAAAGCGTATTTTACAAATAGACTTGAGCAAAAACAAACTAAACTAGCAAAACATGTGGCAAAGAAGTGTGAAACAAACAGGAAACCACGCAGCGCAGACTATAAATGCAATGACCTCTAGACATTTCCTTGGCCACAATCTTACGGCTCTATTTAATACATAATGCCTCCAGATAAAACAGATCCCCATTAGAAAGAAGTGAGAAGCAAATTACGTCGAAAAACCTTCTCAGGAAACTAATTTGCTTTGCTTTTCACCACTTCGGCTTTAGATTTCAAGTGTAGTGTCAGGTGACGTTCTTGCTAAACAAAGACTGAATGTTCGGGCAACATCTGTCGAAGATACTGTGTAGTGGGTAGTCGGGGGGTAGTGTACAATCGGGTCGAGGGTTGTGGGCGCCAGAGCACTTTTCAGATATGTCAAATGATGTGTCAAAAGGAGAATATTAAGTGAAGTTATCACGCAAACAGAAAAATTGAAGTGGTATCTCATTTTGCGTTTTGGTAGGTTGTTTAAACTTCATTCAGGCCATAATACACTCTTTTTTTTTTTTTATAAATTTTTTTTTTAAAAAAATGTGGGGAAAAATTTATAAATTTTTAAAAATTTTTAAAAAAAAAAAAAGAGAAAAAAAATATAAAAAAAATTTTTTTTAAAAAAATTAAAAAAAAAAGGGGGAAAAAAAAAAATAAAAAAAAAAAAGTAGGAAAGCAGTATATTGAATACGCGGTAGATACAGAATAAAACCATTAAGGGAAGTGCGAATATCGTTATCTGCGAAACGGGAAACAAATTTGCTTTGTTCAGTGTACTTATGTCTTACTAATTAGGTAGCTGTATCAACAAGTTGCGCTGGAAGTTCTAAAAAGCGTATTGAGAATTAATAATTTAATCAAGGTTATTATATGTGACTGAGGGCTTTTCATGCACAGTTCTAGTTTATTTTCACTGAGAATAATTTTAGTTGCAAGGTGAGTGAACGGTAGGGTAACATGTTTGTGCAGAGGTGTATATAGAACACTTCTTTTACATATTGGAAGCTATCATCGGTCTTTAAGCGGCAGAGCAGAAGTAGTTGTTGAATATTGACCTTAATTTTTTCATATGCTCACTAGTGGCGCACGACGGAGTTGTGATTTTTGAACAAGTTATGTAAAATAGAATATTTATTTAAAGGACGATTTCTAGAACGTTATACAGTCGAAGCTCTCTTAACGGACACTCTCGTAAGCGGACAGCTCTACTTACGGCCGCCTTGTTTGAAACCCCGTTTTAACTCCCATACAAACTCAGTATTTTTACATTCTCGTAAGCGGACATTCCCGTAACCGGCCGCGGACACTTTCAGAGATTACGACTTAGACTTTTTCTTTGTTTTTAAGCTCCCGTAAGCGGACACCCGAAAGAAAATCCTACTTACACCCTCTGTATCTTTTTTTATCAATCAAATTCACATCGCCGTTTGTGACAATGATTTTACAGTAATTACAGGACCACATTTTAGTGCTTGTTTTGTCGTCATCTACGTCCGTCCGTTTATTGCTATCTGGGCAAGCTCCCGTAAGCGGCCATCTTTCCCCTACACCTCCAGTGGCCGCTTACGAGAACCATTCTCGTAAGCGGCCAGCTCCAGTTACGGACACTTTTTCTCGTCCCGAGGGTGTCCGCTTACGAGAGCTTCGACTGTATGACATTTTGAAGACACTAAGTCATCAGAATGGGGCTTTGTCAGGAGCCATTACTAGTAATGCGCTCCTGGCTCTGTATATTTCAGAAGTAGGTTAAAAGCTTCAGTAGATTACAAATTGCAAGATTTCATGATTCCTATGAACTTGGTAATAATTTTTGTGAGTTGTAGCAAGTGGACAGATCACATTAGTATTTGCTGTTTATTGTATCAAGACTAGTACAAGTAGGTAAGCATCACAGATATATTTAGAGCGGTTTGAATTGTATGTTAATGAACGATTTCACTTGTCATTTAGTTTGGAGAAGTAAGAAGTAATTTGATAGAGGTTTAGGGATTTATAGATAGGTACGCGATGTTGTGTATTGGTGTTCAGTAGTTGTTTTTTAATGCAATTATTTTTTTTGTTTTTTGTTTTCTAGGTTTTGTTTCGTATAACTGATTGTTTCCGTTGAAGAAACTTTGAAAGAAAGTTAGGGGAAGGCAGTAAGGAGAGCTAACATCAATTAGTGGGTTTATTTATGGATAAAGTATGAGGTAGGTAGTTTTATATTTCATTAGATATTTGAAAGCAAAAGATAATAGTTAGAAGCTTTGACAGTTGTCTAGCATTTTTTAGCTGCTTTGCATTTCTTGAAAACTGGTTGTAGTTTTTTCCTTATATGGAGTGTTTGGAATGTCATTGTAATTTAGAAAGTGTTATAATATTTCTAACAAGAGGCAAATGTTTGTTTTTTATTGCTTTCTTCATTTGACGAGAACATAATAAATAGTTATGAATAAGCTAGTTATGTATCAGACTTGTCAGAATTGTCAAAAAATGTATTAATCATTGTTTTTGTGAACGAGTATGTGAAAGAGGTAGGCAATTGGTTAGAAAAAAACGTTGTTGTTGTGCGAGATGTTTCGATTATGAAAAGCAGCAGCTTAAAACAGTGTCTTATGAGAGTAAAATTAATAAGTTTTGTTGTGATAAATGTTGCTGTAATGGGCGAAGAGTTGTGAAAAGAATGAGCAGAAAAAGAGATAGAGCTCCATCGAGAATTTGCTTGAAGAAAATTCATAGTTTATTTCATAAAAAGAGTGTAGTTAAACGTAGTATAAAGAAATATATTAAACGCAATGTGCCTGATTCTTCGCGTTTAAAAGCTTTTCTTCGTGCAGATGTTAACTCATTAAATGTTTACTGCCAGATTTCCACATTTCCACACTTCCAGAGATAGACTGTTAACTGTTTTGCAGTCTATGATTGTGGTGGAAATGGAGACTGTTTTCGTTTTTCGAAGTGTTAGTCATCAGATCTTTAACTCGGTAGCAAGTCATTTGCTGCCCTCAGGGCCGATGGCGAATAGGAAAGTAGGTAATTAAGTATGTAATTAGCAAATCATTTGATAGTGCGTTTTGCAGTTGTTGAATACCTTAGAAATCATTGCGAAGATTTTGTTGAGTTTTTGGAAGGACAGTTGGACAGGTTTGACTATTTGAGTAGAATGTGAAGAAAGGGCACATGGTGCGATGCTGGTATAGCACAAGCTGTTGCAAATGCTTGAGAATGAAATTTGAGTATTACTATTGTAGAATCCGGAGATGGTTTTTCTGAGCTTATATGATTGTTAGCAACGGGTGCTACTTTACTGATCTGTAACACGAGACAGCCCAACGGGCACTTTGATTAAAGCTTGGTTTTCACTAGCGACGCAAGACCAAGCGCAAGCACAAGCTCAAGAATAACAGCTCATATTTCACCGTGAAAACGGCTTCGACTCAAGCAAAAGCACAAGCACATTGCATTTTGATGCTTGTGCTTGTGATTGCGGCAAGCACAAGCACGAGGCTGAAAATTTGCCTTTTTGCGTGATTGGGCTTGTGCTTGCATCGCTCGTGAAAACCAGGCTTAAGCGAGCTTTATATGATCTTAATTGCTTTGTTTGCGTTTCTTGCACCCCGTTAGTTTGTGTTGGTGATATAATTAAAGCTGAGGTGTTTTACATACTTTGAGTGAATTAATTCCGAGTCTGAGTAATGAGTAATGAAAGGTGGCAATGCATGCTATTTGATGGGATCCTTTTTGGTTACAATCCCAGAGAGTGAATGCTCGAGCCTCTTAGTTTATTCTACATTCATTTAAAGCCCAAAATAATTCGAATACTACAAACGTTTCAAAATTATCCAGTTGATGAACGGTCGTTGATTTCAAGGGGTTGAATCATTAATATCATTTTATTAAAGATCGCGCTTTTTAAAAAAAAAATCTCGAGTTTTACGTCGTGTCAAGAAAAGAGCGGGTGTTGCTAAATGAAATTGTTTATGTTCGTTTTGATTATTTGGTTTTTCGCTTGCAACATGTAAGAAACTATTTTAATGTTTGTTTTGCCCCTTTTTGTGAGCAAATTTTGTACAGCAGCTGATTGGAAAAAAGAATATGTTCCTTTTATATGAGCGGGTTCGTTTCACGTATATATTAAAGTCCGACGGTTTTTAGTGCGAAATATGAAAATTCGAGCCTTTTGTTTTTGCTAAAAGCAAGACGTGTTTTGGCGGCTACCATTAACCTACTTCCCGGCAATAAAAAAGCAGATATTGTATTGTTTCGGAATGCCCTTTATAAAGTGAAATGCAAATTTAATAGCGCTTTAAAACGTTTTCTTTCCATTAATTATGTATCACAAATTCAAGCGATAGAATATTCTCGAAAAACACTAAATGGCTTTTGATTCTTAGCCAGTTGCAAAGAGCTATCCAAGTATTAATGGCATAGCTAGATGGATTTTTATTGCGTTTTATTTGGTTTTTATTTTATATTGTATTGTTTTGTGCATGTTTTTACTTATGAAGGGTAAAATTGTGCCATTTCGATTTATTTCTTCTTTTTCGCTAAACGTTAAGAATTAATCATTCAGTTTTAAAATTTATGCTTTTTTAAAAGATAAAGATAAAGATCTAAAAGCATCCGTTAATTGAAAAAGCTAGCAATTTAGAAAATGGAGGATATTTTCTCAAACTTTTTCACCGAAATTATCGTTCTTGGCGAGTGGCATTGTTGTGATCCATGAACTGCGGGGAACATGCAATTTAGCGACACTATGTCGCGCTTCAATTCAACACAGACCTTCTCTAGAGTAATAACAAGCAAAAATACAGACATTATTTTAAAGACAAATATTTTTATGGTTCCGTTTTCCGTACCATGGCCCTATATTGCCTGAGGATTTTGAAGGCAGTTCCCTTTTTAGAAACTGCCTTACTGTAGTAAGGAAAACACGAATAACTGTTTTTTTTAATTGTGCTTAATTCAACACAATCATTAAGCAGCTTAACGTACGAGAGTAAATTAATTTAGAGCATCGTACCAGGTTTGGAGAAAAATTTAACGCGAATCTCTTAAGTTGCTTCTTCGCACACAAATAAAGCACCTTATCAATGGTTTTGGGTTGTATGAAAAGGTAAGTATGAACAATCCTGTGGTGTAAATGAGAACTAATAAATTTTAAAATAAAAATAAATATTTACTTACGTTGCCTAAACGAGCTTGTTTCTTGGCAGCAAAAATGCAACTTAATACTGTGTCCACAGGACACGCTACAAATAAAGAGGATCTTCCAACGTTTTAGATTGTTGAAAAGTTTTTTGTGTCCTAAAACACCTCAAACTTTATCAGATTTTTCGTCCAATTGTGGCCTGAGATTTAGAGTAGGATTTCATGCACGGGCGAAACGATGAAATTGAAATTTGTTTTTACACCTAAAATAAAGTGGGTTTTAATTTGCCTTGTTACCAGGGTTTCTGTCTATTCCGCCCCTTCAGCGCTCCAGGGGGTCAGATTTACTTTAATATCAAATCTGTTATTTTTAGCCGTGAGACAAGACTTCCGAAAATTAAACAAAAGGTCGATTAAAAGGCAACCTTCGATTTTTACCCTACATGGCAATGATATTAACATATGACTCTAGCTCACCTTTGACTGGTTTCCAAGCAACCGAGGTTACCATAGAAACAATGGCGGTTCCCTTATGTTTTTGTAGGGTCAATGTCACCGCGTGGGACCGTGAAGTGGAATTAATAATTCTGCAATTACGTTTGTCAACATTCTATTGTTCTTCACTGTAAGTGACAAGAAACAGAACACGCAAGCGAATTTGAACTGTCGTGCCGTGCGGGCCTGTACAAGCGCTGTATTAGTATGATATAGTTACGACCATAACTGTCGATAAATTATTTTTTGGTCTGATTGTGTTGAATTAAGCTCAAAAATTTTCATGTCTATATTGTCGACAGACGCAAAGCAACAATCGAGGGACAATCGCAAGAAAAGAAAAAGAAAGGAAAAGCAGGCATTGAATCGTAATTATGCTAGATAAATAAATAATTAAAGCAAATCAATTCTGCAACTGTACTTGCCGGTTCGAAGCTCTTGTCGCTACTTACGGGAATTGTGTGAGGTCTTTCAATTCAATTCACGATTGAAAAATATTTTTCTTTCACGAGATCAATCCCTCTCTCTTTTCTCGGTAGTTCAATCTTTGAACTACTGCTTAACATCTGTCTACGGCCGGCATTTGCCAATCTTTAACCGCCAAGGCCACCTCTACTTTTGGATTTACATTCTGAATTTCACAAGTCAAACTCTACTTGCTGTTCTGTTTTCATCAGAAATTTTGCATCTATTTATTGATATTTGAAGTATCGTACCTTGACTGGTTATTAAAAAAATTGTAACGAAAAGTTTTATAGAAATGTTTGAGCTGAAAACAACAGTAAAACATTTCGTGCAACTTGATATTTCGATATATTTCACAAAATTAAAAATATAACTACCTCTTCCTTGTTTAGAGTACTTTAAATAATATTTATGGCGCCTGCATGCATCAAGACCCAGAACAAAAAAATAAAAAAAACCTTTGTTTAGAGAAAAGAAATGGTAGCTGAAATTTAGCCATGATTGAATAAGTAAGTAAGTTGCCTTTATTTAAACACGATAAAGTATAAAACAATATAATACTCTTGTCTTCCCGCCGTTTATGGTTGATAGGTCAAAAAGGAAATGTTGTTCTGGGCCCAGATGATTTGTTATAAAACTAAGCTCAAAACTCACCCTAATTGACTTTGAAAACCGTACCTTGGAGCGAGTCTCTACGGCACTTTAAATGATTGCATTTGAAACAGCTTCTGCCCTGGTGCAAATCTCTTTGCAAACTCATCACTTGATGATTTGAGACCGTAAAATTAAGGTATCGGCAATAAAACGTAATCGGACATATTTTGGTCAGCTAAGAACACATTAACAGCCAGAATTTAAGTATTTCTTGCTGATTCATATGTGTTTCAAAAGTTATACTTTTCACAATTCAATACTTTTTATTTAGTCTTGAAGAAGTCTGGGAATCACCCGGAGTCTTACCAAGGGGAGCAGGGATGGAGACGGTGCTGAGAGCACTCGCTTTCTACCAATGTGGCTCGGATTCCGTTACCGGATCGGGCGTCGCATGATATGTGGGTTGAGTTTGATGCTCCAGGGTTTTTCCTCTAGGTTGTCTGTTTTTTCTCCCTCTACAAAAACTAACACTTCTAAATTCCAATTCGATTTGGAACCCGAGGGCCACAGCTTTGTCAGTCATAAAACTTTTTATGTGCAATCCTCTTTAACTAAAGTTCATTTATTTTATTTATACTTACGCAGCCGTGTTTGAGTTAACCAAATTTCTAAATCCTTAGGCTCTTAAATACAGTTTAAATGTAATCAGAACAACGGAATCTTTTCGATACTAATATTTATTTAAAGCACAAATCGGCCACCTCTTAAATATGTACAAAAAGTGGGGCATCTTCGATTTAACAAAGCCGGTTTCAAACGGCGCAAGCTATCAAGGGTCTGCAACTACCTTTAGGAGCGAGACATGTAATTCGTTCTTAAAACAATAGACAACAGTTCACAGCAATGCTCCCTAGCCCTAGAAAACTACAGAGGTAGTGTTTACAACGGGCGAATAAAAAAAGAGGGTCCAAAGAGTAGTGGCTAAATGGCTTTCAATGGCGTAGCCCTGTCCTTAGATCGCTCTGTAGCTCAAGACCCGTTTGCAAGTGCTGATTTTTTACCTGAGATAAAGAGAGATAGAAAAACAACAGCAGCGGAAAACTGGTGTTACGGTAGTTTTCTTCTCGCTTTTCTCGTTTCCCGCTCGACGATTAAAGGGAGAAGAAGAAGTGATGTAGTCTAATGACGCGATGACGTAATGCGAGAAACAAATTCAGCCCTTTAGCTGGTCTGGAGTAGTGTCTATTGCCTTGCTCACCATTGTATATATAGAGTGTAAAACTCCTTGATATAAGCCGGGTCAAACACCTAGGCTGCCTGGGAGTTTACTATTAGGATACGAGGACGAGTGTGTGAGAGATACCAATTAAATTTTTTCAAGTCGACAAGCTCTACTGTATCCACTTGCCTTTTTGAAGCGCTCAGTCTGCTCCGCGGGACCTGGGTCTGACTGGTGTCATCTACTCTGGCACGCTTTCCACGCCATAGCTTTATAAGAAAACTACGAAAATCCTTTATCTGAACAAAGTAAATCAAGAAGTTTATTGCACTGCTGAAATACGCCGCAATGCCACCACAAGCATAACGGATGAGAAAATCTGTTGCAAACGCACGTTGTGGCTTAGCTATCTGGGTGTACGCCACATTGCCTATATAGGACAAGTAAGGAATGATGAAAGCGAATGTAAGAGCAATGAGCAGAGATGTACCTTTTATCCTTGAGGCTACCAGATTGGCCTTGAAGGCGTTGTTTACTCCGTTGCCAATCTCTCTTCTTCCACTGGCCCACACAGTTTTGATCAAACAAAAGTTGATGTAAATTATTAAAACACTCGGAAAAATATACTGTATTGGAAAAATGATGAGTGCAATTTTAAATGGATAAAAGTTCTCGACGTTGCTGCAGATAACTGTAAAATGAGTGTTGTTAAGATCCACTCTTACTCCATCGTATGAGACTGCAGGAACCAACATGACGGTAATACCTAAGACCCACGCACATATGATCATTTTGCGGACTCTCGCTGCCCTGAACGTTCGTGGCACCTTGCGAGTAGACAAATACTTCTCGAGACTTATCACCACAAGATTGTTAACCGTCACAGCGGGAAACATGAAGTTGAGATATCGAACTACCTTGCACGGCCAACCACTCTGGAAGACATCGAATAAAATTTGGATGCACAAAAGAGGAAGCGAGACGGCGCAGGAGAGAAGATCAGACAGAGATAAACTCCTTATGTACAAGTTAAGGTTTACCACGAAACAGCTTGTGTGAATTGTTCGTCTCCTTCTCTGTTTACAAAGAAAGAGAAATATGAAATAGTTTCCGAGGAATCCTATTCCTCCAATTGCTAACAGAATTAAACCGAGAAGACGCTTCGCCATGACGCCAGCTGGCGTGAAGATGTAGAAAGGATTAATTGCTTTTGTGTGGTTGTTAAAATACGACGAACTGTTTCCAGAAAAACTGTAAAGCAACCACGATGTTCGATTACTGTCCATGTCCAAAAAATCTCAATCTCTGGATTAAAGGCCACCAAAAATTTGATTAACTTTCATTTCCTACAACAAGACTGAGCAAAACGAGTTTCTGGCGCCAACTTAAAGCAAAAATAAAGATCCTCTCCGGAAGTTGTCCGGCAATGAAAGGCCGAAAATTGCTCCATTTCACAATGGCCTTTGTGTAGTAAAATGCTAAGTAGAGTTCTGAAGTGCTTCTTTATGATACGAAGCCAATTTCAAATCATTATTCAAGTGTAACGACCGGTAGTTTTCATTACAGGTACGAATAAAAGCTTTTTGCTTTTATCCGAAAATTAACCTCATGGGATTTCGTGTTTTATTCTTGTTCTGGATCAATGAAAATAATTTTTTTAAATGACCATAAATACGTCCCTATGTTGCAAAGAAAGGTTGTTACCGAAAGAAAGTTTTTCTTAAAAGAAAGTATTAAAATACTTAATTATATTATTTCATCTCAAAATAAAATTCTAGTTGGGGCATAGTGATAAAAATAACAATAATAATAATGAATTATATGCACTTAATGACTGTTCCTGAGGGAAACAGTTAATTTTGTCTGTCTCGGGAAACATTGAGATTCTGAGAATCGTGGGAAACAGAATTAACTGGTTTCCCGAGGGATCATTCATTAAGCGTTTTTTTACATTGCAAGACGAAGACTTACAAAAAAATGGTGTCTCGTCGATCAACATTCGCGGGCAGCAAAAAAATTTTGTGGGATCACTTTCTTGGGGAGCTTGGAAACCAGGCTTGATTTGGTAGCCGAGCCTTCTCTTCACAATATGAGCTCGTTTACAGACAACAGCGAAATTTTCACAGAATATTCACTGACACTTCTTGATCGTATCAGATGTTTGTTTAGAAATGGCAAGCGATTCCAAAAATTATTTTGGTTTTCATAAAATGAAAAAAGGCTTATATTGTACCGAGAAGGCTCGGCTACCAAATCAAGACTGGTTTTCAAGCTACCCAAGAAAGTGATCCCCCAAAACGTTTTTGCTCGCAGGCAACATTGCAATGTTACTCTGACGTCATAGATTTTGCAATGTTGCCAGCTTGGAGACTTTTGGCGGAAAACAGTTTTTATTGTAAGATGTCATGTGACCTGGAATTAACCAATTAGAGCGCGCGATGTTTAGAAAAAATTTCTATTTATATAACGGCACAGTCTGATGATCGCCTCGTGCGTGAAACTTTAAGTAACTGTCCGTGCAGTCTCAATCTTTTAATTATAGTATCCCGCTCTGCATAGCGTATGTTATATTTATATAACATACATATAATATACATCAAAAAATTTCTCGAATCTGATTGGCTTAGAGTTATGCAGTTTTTAGTAAATTCAATGCAGAAATGACGAAATTCAGTGCAAAAAAAGAAAACAAACGCGGCATTCAAACTTTAAGTAACTGTCCGTGCAGTCTCAATCTTTTAATTATAGTATCCCGCTCTGCATAGCGTATGTTATATTTATATAACATACATATAATATACATCAAAAAATTTCTCGAATCTGATTGGCTTAGAGTTATGCAGTTTTTAGTAAATTCAATGCAGAAATGACGAAATTCAGTGCAAAAAAAGAAAACAAACGCGGCATTCTGATTGGTTAATAAACAATGGCAGCCACAGGAGGCCAATTAAACAAAGTTACACTCAATTAACATAAAAATCGTATCTGTAACAAAATTCTCGATTTTGATTGGTTCTGCGCGAGCAAGGTGTGATAAAAAGAAAATAATGAAAAACAAAAGCGAAGTAAAAATGTGCTAATTAAGAGGCTATTTTTTAAAAAGAATACAATATTGGCTTGGAATGGGCTTCGAGTTATTGTCAGCATGCTTAGTAGCAGAGGTGTGCCAAGCTTCCAAAGTTTTTCTAATACGGAAAGAGCCTTTGTAAAAATTAAAATTAAAAAAAAAATTAACATTTTATTTTTAATTTTTTAAGTGTAATTTTTTTCATTTCAATTTAAATTAAAAATTTAAATTTAAATTTAAATTTAAATTTAAATTTAAATTTAAATTTTAAATAATTAATAATTTTAATTTTAATCTTAATTTTAATTTAATTTTAATTTTAATTCTAATTTAAATTTAATTTTAAATTTTAATTTTAATTTTAATTTTAATTTTAATTTTAATTTTAATTTTAATTTAATTTTAAATTTTAATTTTAACTTTAATTTTAATTTTAATTTTAAATAATTAATAATTTTAATTTTAATTTTAATTTAAATTTAATTTTAAATTTTAATTTTAAATTTATTTTTAAATTAAATTTAAATTTAAATTTTAATTTTAAATTTTAATTTTAATTTTAATTTTAATTTTAATTTTAATTTTAATTCAAATTTAAATTTTAATTTTAATTTTAATTTTAATTTTAATTTAATTTAATTTATTTTAATTAAATTAAATTTTATTTAATTTAATTAAAATTAAAATTAAAATTAAAAAATTAAAATTAAAATTAAATAAATTAATAATAATTAATAAATAAATTAAAATTAAAATTAAAATTAAAATTAAAATTAAAAATTATTGTAAAATTTGTTTCATAATATAACGAGCTCCACAGCTCGCACGCGTAAACTTGTCCACAACACGTTATTTTAGAGACTCGGGAATAAAATCCATAGGACTAAACATACTGCCAAGTTTGAATGGAGAGAATATAACTTTTACATTTAAATCTTTGCAATACTTATTAATAATATCTTACCTGTGTAGGTAGAATAATAACCAATATATGGTAGTTTGTAAAAATGGCAGTTGGATATGTCAAATGTGGAGGTATCATCCACTTCCTGTTCTGTGGTTTTAACCTTTCTGAGATAACCTTTAACTGACTAGTCAATGAGCTAACATGGAAAAAGATTTCGTTTCAAAATAACAGAAATGTTTTTGATGTCATTTTGAAAGCCCAGAGAGTTGTTAATTTTGTAGGATCTGTCTATGAGAGTTTTTATTAAACCTAATTTGTACTTTAAGGGAGTAAAGCTAAGATAATTAGTTAGTAAACCAGTGTAAGTATTTTTCCAAAAAACGGAAGAGATACAAGATAATTGATTTTCACCAGCGCTATGCTTAAATAACAATAATAGGCGTTTTGAGTTACTGCGCACGTATCGCGTGACGAAATATTGCGGTGTTGTGTAAATTTTATGTCACGAAACCAGAAACGAATTAAACCACAATATAGCCATTCAATGAGCCCAAAATACCAATGACTTTTAATTCAAGGCGTGTAAATTGCTCTGAACGACTAATTTCGACTTATAGTTGATATTTCACAATAGTCGATAGTGTGCCCCTTTCTAAATCACGTTCGTCAGATATAATGATCGTCATTTAGCATCTTTTGTAGAATATATTGCAGACACTTTCACAGGAAAAGTACAGCGGACCTGAACTTGCTTCTTCCAAGATGGAGCAATATTTTTCAACGTCAAAAGCAGACTTAAATAAACTTTTGGTGCGTGTCACACAATAAATTCAATATGGCGGCGCAAAGTTCCGCCCTAGCGACCGACTTTAGGCTTTCGTTTTTGGCACATAGCCAAAATGGAGCGCTTATCTCTTGGGATGGGGAATAAATCTAAGTTAATGCGTGTCAGGGGCTCATAGCACACAAGTTATTGCACGCGTGTCATAGCAAGCGTGCCATGACACGCGTGTCATGGCACCCGTATCATTGCACGCGTGTCATAGCACGCGTGTAATAGCACGCGTGTCATGGCACGCGTGTCATGACACGCCTGTCATTACACGCGTGTCATTACACGCGTGTCATAGCAAGCGTGTCATGGCACGCGTGTCATAGCAAGCGTGTCATGGCACGCGTGTCATTGCACGCGTGCCATAGCACGCGTGTCATTGCACGCGTGTCATGGCACGCGTGTCATTGCACGCGTGTCATGGCACGCGTGTCATTGCACGCGTGTCATGGCACGCGTGTCATAGCAAGCGTGTCATGGCACGCGTGTCATGGCACGCGTGTCATAGCACGCGTGTCATGGCACGCGTGTCATTGCACGCGTGTTATGGCACGCGTGTCATGGCACGCGTGTCATGGCACGCGTGTCATAGCACGCGTGCCATGACACGCGTGTCATAGCAAGCGTGTCATGGCACGCGTGTCATAGCAAGCGTGTCATGGCACGCGTGTCATAGCAAGCGTGTCATGGCACGCGTGTCATGGCACGCGTGTCATTGCACGCGTGCCATAGCAAGCGTGTCATGGCACGCGTGCCATAGCACGCGTGTCATGGCACGCGTGTTATAGCACGCGTGTCATTACACGCGTGTCTTGGCACGCGTGTCATGGCACGCGTGTCATAGCACGCGTGTCATGGCATGCGTGTTATAGCACGCGTGTTATTACACGCGTGTCATGGCACGCGTGTCATTGCACGCGTGTCATTGCACGCGTGTCATAGCACGCGTGTCATGGCACGCGTGTCATAGCACGCGTGCCATGACACGCGTGTCATAGCAAGCGTGTCATGGCACGCGTGTCATTGCATGCGTTTTATAGCACTTGCAATACTACGCCTTCTAAACTGCTTCTTAATTAATATGGTGACCCCACTTTGTTACATCAAGATTGTGCTCTGAACCCCAGGTACAGATGTTTTTTAACTTTGCCAGAAGTTTTATCTTTACGTGCTGATCATTTTTCCATCATAAAAATGTTATGCCAAGAAAATAATCACATCTTGTTAACCAGTGATAGACCAGACCCAGCAGAGCGGGCTTGTATAGCACGGCCGTTAGGAGACAAATTGAACATCGATTGTTCTCCACCAACAAAGAATGAGATTTTAAAAGCAATCAAGAGTCTGAAGAACAACAAGGCGCCTGGAATAGAAAACATCACAGCAGAAGCGCTGAAAACTGACATCCGCTTTGCAACAGATTGGTTATACGGCTTATTCCAAAAAATCTGGAATGCTGAGACCATACCTGAAGACTGGTGCAGGGGACTGATTGTTGAACTCCCCAAGAAGGGGGATAGGACACAATGCACTAACTGGCGAGGAGTAACACTCCTCTCGGTACCAAGCAAGATCTTCTGTAAAATCATTCATATGAGACTCAGTGATGCCATCGACACCATCTTAAGAAAAGAGCAGGCAGGCTTTAGACCAGGGGTAGGATGCATAGACCACATTTTCACGCTCCGGAATATCTTTGAGCAGTGTATTGAGTGGAACACCAAGGTACACGTAAATTTCATAGACCTGGAAAAGGCCTTTGATAGCATTCACAGAGACACCTTATGGAATATCCTGCTAGCCTATGGGTGCCCTGAGAAGATTGTCAGCATCATCAAACTTTTCTACAACAACTTCACTTGCAGTGTTATCCATAAGAAGAAGCTAACAGACTGGTTCAGTGTTAGGAGCGGGGTGCGCCAAGGTTGCGTCCTGTCTCCCATGTTATTCTTAGTAGCCATTGACTGGATAATGCGCAAGACAATAGGCAACAAAAGACGGGGCATCAGATGGACACTGACGTCTCTGCTGGAAGATCTAGACTTTGCCGATGATGTGGCGCTAGTGTCCTCTACTAGAGATCAATTACAACGAAAAACATCAGACCTCTCGGTAGCTGCCAAACAACTGGGCTTGAACATCAGCAGGAAGAAGACCAAGACAATGCAGCTTACAGATACACCATTACCAGTGGAGTTGGAGAATGAAGATTTGGAGGAAGTAGAGGAATTTACTTACCTGGGGAGTGTTATGAGCAAAAGCAATGCCACGGTTAAGGACATTACCAGCCGTCTCCAGAAGGCCAAATCATCATTTGTCCAACTGAATAAAGTATGGAGGTCACCAAACATCAGTGAAAAAACCAAGATAAAGATCTATAACAGCAATGTCTTGTCAGTGCTACTGTATGGTGCAGAATGCTGGAGGGTTACCCAAAGAGACAGCCAGAGACTCTCAGGTTTCCACACTTCATGCCTGAGAAAGATATGCAGGATATACTGGCCCCAGAAGATCACAAACAAGGAACTCTATCAAAGGACAGGACAACGGGACATCGCCATGGTAATAAAGCAAAGAAGATGGAGGTGGCTAGGGCATGTTATCAGGAAAGGCCGAGATAGCATAACACGAACTGCATTAAGATGGACACCGGATAGTGGAAGAAGGAAGAAAGGACGTCCACGGGAGACTTGGAGGAGGACGATCGAGGCAGAAATGAAAACAGCAGGGAAGACGTGGAAAGAACTTGAGAAGGTAGCCATGGAAAGGGAGCAATGGAAATCTCTGGTCTCAGCCTTATGTGCCTCCTAAGCGCGAAGAGGATTATGTTGTTATGTTATGTTAACCAGTGATTGGGCAACTGTTTCAAACCAAAACTGTTGTGTCAACTCAAAATGAGTCGTAGTATTGATTCGTCAAAATAGAGGTACTGAAAAATACAGGAAACTGTCTTGCGCCACAGCCTGGTTTTTCACACGATCGCAGATGATCGCAGAAATTAGAACCAAGTTCTAGGGTTTTATTTGCTGCGATCGTCTGCGATTTCTTGCGATCATATGTAAACACAATTGCGATCAATTGCGAATGAAAACTATCCCATAATATTGATAATCGATCCCATCATTAGACACTTCTGTGATCGTTTGCGATCTTCTGTGATCATATGAAAACATTTCGCTCTGCCATCGTTGCGTTTACAGTTCAGTAAATTTCTACGATTTTGCGATCGTCTACGATTATTCGTGGATACCTCCACATTTGACATATCCAACTGCCTTTTTTACAAACTTCCATATATTGGTTATTATTCTACCTACACAGAGAAGAAAATTTTATCTATTATTAATACGTATTGCAAAGATTAAAATGTAAAAGTTATATTCTCTCCATTCAAACTTAGCCGTACGTTTAGTCCTATGGATTTTATTCCCGAGTCTCTAAAATCACGTGTTGTGTACCAGTTTACGTGTGCGAGCTGTGGAGCTCGTTATATTAGTGAAACCAATAGGCATTTTCACACACGTGTTAATGAACATCTTTTTCGGGACAAAAATTCCCATGTTTTTCAAAATCTTAATTGTTCCAGGCATTGTTGAGACAGTTGCGATGCGTTTAAACTTTAAATAAGTTTGTATTTTACGTTAATTTGAATTTATAGAGGCTCATTGTATAGGCTGTTACATATCTATATAACGATCATTCTGTAAACCTCATATATTCATTAAGACAGATGAGGATGTTTGAAACATCAAAAAAAAAACCTTTTTAATTTTAATTTTAACGTTAATTTAATTTAATTTTAATTTAATTTTAATTTTAATTTTAATTTTAATTTTAATTTTAATTTTAATTTTAATTTTAATTTTAATTTTAATTTTAATTTTAATTTTAATTTTAATTTAATTTAATTTAAATTTAATTTTAATTTAATTTTAATTTTAATTTTCATTTTAATTTTAATTTAATTTAATTTTAATTTAATTTTAATTTAATTTTAATTTAATTTTAATTTGATTTTAATTTAATTTTAATTTTAATTTAATTTAATTTGAATTTAATTTGAATTTAATTTGAATTTAATTTGAATTTAATTTGAATTTAAATTAAGTTAATTTTAATTTAATTTAATTTTAATTTAATTTAATTTGAATGTAATTCAATTTTAATTTTAATTTAATTTTAAGTTAATTTTAAGTTAATTTTAAGTTAATTTTAAATTAAGTTTAATTTCATTTTAAATTAAGTTTAATTTCATTTTAATTTCATTTTAATTTCATTTTAATCTCATTTTAATTTTAATTTTAATTAATCTCGGTTGATGTCGTGAGACAATAGCGAAACACCTCATATTTAGACCACATAACAATCAGCTAATGTACTGAATACTAAACAGCACTCAAGTTAGCCTAAATAGCATTCGGTTAGCCTAAATAGCATTCGGTTAGCCAAAAGAACGCTTTTTACTACTTAAGCTTGGGTTGCTTGCGGTTAGCTTTTATAACAGGGTAAGGATATTTATCTTTAAAAACGAATGATGTAGCAGCTATCGTAAGACTCTTTCTGATTGGCTACGAGCTTTCCTGGCTAAATTTCTTATTAGCAAGACGTTTGCTTATCATTTGATTACAAGTATAAAAACAGTTTATAAATGACAGAGAGTTATTAAGTGATACAGGTAGAAAGAGAGAGAGTCATAGAGGGTTAGAGATAAAGAGATAATGTTATTACAGTATGGGGAGAGTCATAGAGAGCTATTGAGAGAGCGTTATGGAGCTCGAGCAAAATAGAGAGTTATTGAGACAGATTCAGATACACAGTTATAGGAAGTATCTAGGTTATCCTGAGTATCCAGGTTATCCTGAGCATCTAGAGTATCCAGGGTATCCAGAGAATCCAGGGTTTTGGGCATCAAGGTATTTCCAGGGTATCCAGGGTATCCGGAATATCTTAAGTATCCATAATATCCAGGGTATCCGGGAGAGTATCCAGGGTATCCAGGGTCCCAGGGGGTACTACGGATTGTAAATGACGGGGATGATCGAAGGATTTTTTGGGGTTTGAAATTTTCGATTCTGGGATTTTTTGGGTTGGAAAATTTGGCAGGTATTTTTTTGGGTGACTTGATTTTAATATCGATAAATAGGGGATTTTTGGGGGGTATTAAAAACAAACTAAAGTGCCTTGGCGCAG
This sequence comes from Oculina patagonica, assembly GCF_052425735.1. NCBI lineage: Eukaryota > Metazoa > Cnidaria > Anthozoa > Scleractinia > Oculinidae > Oculina > Oculina patagonica. The sequence goes on from NC_135764.1 coordinate 26,952,007, forward strand.
CCTTGGGGTATTGATGGTAAGATGAATAAACCAACACGAGCCTTCAATTTTTTATGATTTTCTTTGTGTTATATTTTTGCCCCTCCTGGCAATTTAGGGGTAATTTGACAGGGGAATTTTAGGGGGTTATTTTTGGTCCAGGTTTTTGTTTTGGGTAATGTCGGAAGACTTGGGGATTTTTTTGGATCCTGAGTTTTGCCTCCATTCGGTAATCCCCGTCATTTACAAGCCGGAGTACCCCTCCCCTCTGGGTTTCGCAACTCAAAATGAGCAAATAGAAATGAGTAACTCAAAATGAGTAACTCAAAGTGAGTATCTCATGAGCAAGTTGGTTAGGAATAATTCAGAGTAACTCATGAGCAAGTTGGGAATAGCTCAGAGTAGCTCATGAGTAAGTTGGGAGTAGCTAAAGGGTAACACATGAGCAAGTTGGGACTAACTCAGAGAAACTCGTGAGCAAGTTGAGTTTTGCTCAAAAAAGTGGCTGCAAAATGTCCGTGCTATAAACTTCTGCAACAGGAGTATTGGGTCCAAGTAGATTGGTAGTATCTGCTGACCAGTAAGTAGCAATGTGAATGATTGGAATTAATCTGTCCCTCTTGGTTACTCGCAAACTAGGTACAGGGGCGTTAGGACGCAAGTTCCTTGGAATAGCTCAGGGTGAGTCTAAATAAGTTCAAGGGTAACTTGGAGTAGTTAACTTTGTGCAAACGGCAAGCGTAAATGCCAAGAAATTGATGGTAGACATACAAACGACAATATCATATTTATTAATACTGCTTTATTTATTTTGCACAACAATACATTAACGTGTTTCACATTAGCTGGCGTCATTGTCTTATAGCCTGCATAATTCATTTTGCGTGCTTTTCGCAAATATCGGTGGTACCCATGTCAACTTTCAGGAGTTGTTTTTGTTTCTTTATTTCTACCATTTTGCTAGTGGATGTCGCCTGACGTCGTCAGCCTCTTCGTCCGGCGATTCGTCCGGTACTTCTATTGGCTCAAAAACTCTGTTCAATAAAAACTTCCGTTTATTCACGGAGGTAATAGAAAATTATAGGCTTTGGCCTCGGCCACGTTTTTAGACAACCCCTATTCCTGGTATCGTTGTACTTGTTCATCATAATTTGAACTCAGATCATCTATAACTTCTAGTCGCAGCTTTTTCCAAGGTCTTTCGTCATTTTCTTCGTCACTTTCAACGCTGGATTCATCATCATCACCATCATCCTCTTCCACATCTTCATTCTCCTCTTCTTGATCGTCTTCGTTGTGGTCATATTCTTCTTCCTCTGTCTCCACATCATCAAAAACTTCTGGCGAATCTTTACCTTTCTTCGGCTATATGATTTGTGACAAAATTAACAAAAATAACCCATACGCTAAGCACACTCGTCAATCGCCCGTCTTAAAATGAGCACGTTGGTTTGTTGCGATCTCACTTATAGATGTGAGTGACTCATTTTGAGCAAAATTATTTTTACCGAGTTACTCATGCTCATTTGTAAGGGAAATTAACCATAAAGTGGATATAAAATCTACCGAAAATTGGCATATCGCACTTGCATCTCAGCGATGGAAAGAGTAAAGGCAGAAAGCGTATCTTCAACGGCATTCTCACCCGATATTCCCTTCTTGGGAAAAGGTGACGACAACAGAGAACACGTGATTGAAAGCATATCAAGCGAAAACCCTGTACTTATTGAAGAAACGGTTCAGACTGATAAAACTACTAGAAGAAACACCAAGTTGAATGCTAGAAAGGCTCAATCAACACTCAAGAGAAAGAAAGAAAAGATCACAAAGAAGAAAAGCTTAGGCAGTCTTGCCAAGAACACCACCCTGGCAGCCATATTCGCAAGAATTCCATTGGCTACATTGATAGAGATGGCTCTCGAAAGACCAAGATCAGGCAATCAGAGAGAAACCGGCATTGTTACCTCAAGATACTTGTGTTTATGAGTTAAAAGCCAATCGATTCTACCTTTTAGACCTTGTAACAATGTTTTTTTTGCTAATGATGTAATGTGTAAACAAGCAACCATCCTATCTGTTAAATAAATGCTGTGAAAATTTATTTGTTTCCTCTCAGCTTTTTTATTCATCCTTTCTCTTTTTTGACATATTTCATTATTTTTCCAGTTCTTTAAAGCAACAATGATTCAATTTGTTTTTATTGTACTTTCTTTAAGCGCTCTGGCATAATTTGTGAAACTTAAGTGCTACTGAAAAATATTATAACGTTACTGGTTACACAACATAAATATTTTCATTTAAACTTTACTCGAAAACCTTATTTGAAATCATAAAAGAAAATTATACAAATTTTGAACATAGTTTTCCACTCTTTTGGTCCCGAAAATTTTGCATTCTCTTGCTTCTACCCCTGCAGTTCTAGTGATAGTACACAACACCACAAGGGGTCGTTCGTTTTCCTTCAATATATGCAAAGAACGACAACGAAAAACCAGGCACAGTCTGTCGTACAATTTACGCTTCCGCGATATCAATTTTGTGAATCGGAACTTCCAGAATCGCTGCGAATTCAGTCGGAGCGATTCTAAAAATAACCACTAGGATTGCATGACATTATTCTACATAATTTGAGAATACTTCTGACGGTATTTAGATCGAGAGCACAGCTTGTGGAGTGCTTGAAATCAAAATTAAAAATTCCCTCCCGGCTAGTGTTATCTGAAAACAGCAATTTGAATTTGTAAATAACTTAAAAAGGTCCACCTGAAAATCGTCAGGTGTCGTTCCGGTCAAAATGAAAAACTGATCACGAAACAGCAGAGTCGCGACATTTTCCCGGGGACATTTTTAACTTTACACAGGGTACAACATGCATGCATAAGCTTTTAAGATATAACGAGGAAGAGCAGCGGCATGTGTTGCAAAAGGCAAGATTCCTCGAAAAACAGCATGTGCGTGAAAAATTAAAAGACGATATAGTATTCTTTTCCACATGAATTACACCACTTGAGATAAATTGGAGCTGATGTCAAACCGTAGCCAAAATAACTCTTATCACATATTTTGTTTTGAAATTTTTGTTTTTGCCCTTGTTTTAAAATGCATCTGTGAATATTTTTGGCATTGTTTGCAAAAGAAAAACTACATTCATTTCTCCGTTTCGCGAAAGGAAAGAAGACAAACGGATAGGACAAAGAAATTTTTTTGAGCCACTAGCTTTCGCAATCGACCACATGATTCACTCGATAAAATGGATCTACCTAAATTAGGAAACGAACATATGCCCGGAACCACTCAAACAAAACAAAGCATTAATTTCTGTCAATGAGTTTGTGAACTCGCAGAAGAGCCATTCACTGCAGTCTCAGAGAAGGCACGCGAGAGAGCCACTGCTATCTTTGGGCCAGGAAAAAGCTTTGTTCTGTGGGAACGAAATCAACGTCGAAAACTTGCTGCCGTGAATTGGCTGTCACGCTGTCCCTAGAAGTAATTTTGCCAACTCGGTGAGTCGCATCTGATATTGTTTTTTAATTGCTGATATGTGCTTACAACACAGCGAAGTTTTCTCCTAACGGTTTTCGTGTAGGATCAATCTATGTTTGGTTTACAAATATTAAGATAGAAAGTAAATGTAACTCGAGTTTTAAGCGCTAAGCGATTATCAGACTGAGTGTTAGAGTGAAAAAGTTTCAAATTTAAGAACGGTTGGAACGGCGCCTCTATGTTTGGTTTATATATTTTTTTAGTAAAAGACTGCTTTCTTTCAGTGGGACTTGCAAACACTCTGTTAGTTTGATAGTTTGTAGTAAGGTTTTCGCCCTAAAAGATTCGGCTGCAGGTATTTCTTAAAGTGAATCTAAAAGAATAGCTTTATTTGTTGTGATATTAGAACGAGAGTTAAACATTGAACTAAAATCGGTGCAGCGAAGGCTTGTGATTTATACCCGATTGAAATAACTTTCCTCGATATTTTCTTTCCAAATCTCGGGCTTTGAATTTTTTAACTGTGAATTACGAAGATCTGCTATTACCTAAAAAACGAGAGAAAAAAGCTAAACCAATACTGCTAATTTCTAATTTTTTGGAAATTTAAAGGTCACACGGTTGTCAGTCGCAAGACTGTTACTTGCAACCCTTGTTAATCAAAGTTGATTTGTATTTATTTTTATAAAGCCTGAGATTTATATACGATTGAAAGAACTTCGGGAGTTTAAAACTTGAATATCTAACTGCGAATTTAGAAGATTTGCTGTTACCTACGAGAACAGAAATTTTGAAGTGAAATCGATCAGCAGTGAAAGCCTGAGATTTTTTCGCGATTGAAATAATTTTGCTTGCTAGTTTCATTTGAAAGTCCGAGCATTGAATTGAAACATCAAACTGTGAACTATTGGGTGTAATGTAAGCCTGAGATTTATGCAGTATTGAAATATGAAGTACTTTTTTCTTGTCTTGAGGTTCGTTTAATTTATAGGGATTTAAGAAAAATACGCTGTGCATGCGACCATAACATTAGTAGACATAGGCGTACGGGCACCTTCGGACCTGGGGGGGCGGAGACCTTATTGCCCGAAAAAAAAGGCATGGGTTGAAAGCCGAATAAAGAGGCAAATAAAATGGACAACAAAACGTGCATTGAAATAGTTGTGTACAAACCTTGCCTGCTTGTTTAAAGGAAACGATAGTTCTTTAATTAATTTCGCGGCGTTGCCCGAAGGTGTCAATGCACTGAATCCTTTTTCTTATGAAATATTTTATTTAGTCACTCTAGTTCAGCGAGAATTAAAGTATTTTGGGGCAGCCAATTTACGTCGTTTTTCCCCCACTTGAAAGTTATACAAAAGCGTGTGAAACATTCAGGGATGAATGGGTTAAACATTTCGTTGAACGTTTTAAGCCAGCCCTTAGAACTTACCATTTAATTTGAGTCAAAAGCATTAGCTTCATCACATTTGTAACCGTATCGCAGCTTTGTTTCAAGGTTACACCGAATCCAACGCGCGTAAACGCTCAAGCTATGGAAAAGCTGATTATTGCAACTAAATCAAATTGAGGGGTCATGCAGAATTTGCGAGAAAAATCGAATATGATTAAAGCAATTTGCGAGAGGAAACGCAGGAATTTGGACTTTTGAAACACAACGTTCGGTATATTTCCAACACTTTTTCTGTTGATGTTATTTATTCGTTTTGAACGTAATTTTGAGATTTGTTGGCTTATTTTCTTTCTAGGCTTGCTGCCCGAATTCTGAGTAATTTGCCCGAAAAATTTCGGCACTGGGGGGGCTGCAGCCCCCCTCGCCCCCCCCGCCTCGTACGCCTATGTTAGTAGACCACTGTTTTTACATTGCTTTAATTGTTAGACAAGATAAGCTGTTTCCTCGTGTAAGCGCTTAGACATATATTTAAATTGTCACGCTTTCTCTGGCAACGTCAGTGATCAGTTTCACGAAATTTAATGAAGGAGAATTTTTAGAAGGAGGGTAGGTATTTCATGATTTTAGGGGCAAAAATTCGAGTAGGGGTTTTTTCAATCGAGGTTAACAACTTTTAAGGAGTGATTTCAGCTTGTGCGATGTTTTTCTCGAAAACTAGCGTTTTTTCTCTTATCGAATATTATCCTAATTTTCTCCCTTGTTTAAATCCAAAAGAATTCTTACACACATCTTATGGCATTCAAAAACGAGAACATTAGTTGAGTTATCAACGTGGCGACCTCATGACAAGCTTATCAGCAAAATTGTTTCAACAAATTAAACCTCACACAGGTGTGTTTATTTTTGCAGCAGTACTGTCCCAGACATAATGCCTCCGAGACCGAGTGGATTTTACATAAACATGGTCTAGTGTTAAGCAGGTTATCAGAATTGTGATTGCTGGTTTCAAGGGAGCATCAGAAAGGCATAGATCACTGTTTGGCTAAATCGCGAGCGATAATCGTTCAAGCTGTAATGATCTGTTGTGAAATTTTCGAAGGTATTTAACTGTTTGAAAGTTCAAACTTCACTGGCCCATGCAATACTTCTGGCGTGGCAATCTGGATTGGTAACGGCTACTGTAAATGTAAAAAAATGTAAAATGTAAATGTTGTTTATAGTGGTCATGCACTTAGCTTTATATGTAGCTACCGAAGACAAGATTCACCCGAAGCAGAAGAAAACAAACAGGCCCCCAAACACAAGCAGGAGGACATCTTGGAGACATCTTCGAGACAGTAAGAAGGTCGGTAGATAATGTATTGTAAACCTTTTACACTGGCAAGGGTACTGGAGGCTTTTTTCTCGGGGGTGACGTAAAATGTTTACTTACTAAGAGCTAACAGGTTGTCTTTGGATTGCCGTCTAATTCGGAACTGCTTCGTTCGAATTTGCTGCTGCTTCGTTCGAATTCGGAACTGCTTCTCGCACCATCCTCCATAAGGATGAAGAAGACACTACGTGACAGAGCTTTTTCGGCTGCTGCTCCAATGCTTTGGAATCAATTGCCGAGCGAAATAAGACACGAGGAGAATTTTATGCTTTTTAAATCAAAACTGAAGACATTTTTATTTAGGAAAGCGTAGAGTAAGATCATTTTTATTAATTATATTTTTAGGCTTTTTAATCTCTTTTTTCATATGTACTTTATTGTAAATAGTTTTATATCTCTTTTATTCTTAGTATTTTTTTAGTCATATGCACATCACTGTAAAAAGCTAGTTTTAAACTCTTATATTCTTAGTATTTTTATTTTTTATTAGTTTTTTCTATATATTTGTAAGGCGCATTTGGTCATATTAACATGTTAATTTGCGCCATAGAAATCTTTAAAAATCTTAATCTTAAAACTCTCTACCAGTTGTCCTAGCTACCGGCTTGACTAGAGGATTTTGTGTAAAAGCAAGGTTATAACAAAGTTTTATGCGTTGAGAAAATTCCTCAAAGCGTGTGGTTGAGGCAATGAATTCCTTGCCCATTAAAGCTACTTTTTTAGTATCATTTCTTCAAAGTACGCCTTGACATGATTAGAGCAACAGCCGAACATGATCTTCTGTTAAGGTTATGCTTCTGTACTAGACAAATCAAATGTTAGTGGTGGTCCCGATATTTTGGTTAAACAACGGAAATTGTCCCAAAATCACAATTCCCTTATAATTAGTGTGCCCACCTGTGTCTAATGGCAAGCACGATCGAGGTTACTAAATTCGCAGTGTCAACTAAACATGGTATCAGTTACAGAAAACCAAAATAGCAAAAAAATATTCACTTCGTAGCTCAGCCCGTTAATATTAATTCTCTTTGCGTGTTTTCAGGTTTGACCACGCGCCAGGGCAAGGAAATAAGGCATCGAAGAGACTGTCCTTGCGTGTTAGGGTTTTAACGCTTATTCTGCGGTCTTTTCAAATAGGCACTGTTTAATGTGTAATTTGCGCAGGCCGTGGAATTAGCAGTAACCTTTGACAATGCAGTTGGTCTTTGTCTTGCTCAGTGAAATGACGCGCTGAATCAAGTGGCTGGGATGAAAGGTCAGTTCTATTGCTTTTAAAAACAATTCTAGCTTACAAGTGGGCGTTCCGTGGCAATTATCTTGTGCCTTAGTTTATTTTTCTTGGCTCTAACGTTACTCTTTGACGAAAATTGAAAGCGGATTAACAGGAACGAGTTTATAGAGATTTTGGTGTGATTCCGGGGGTACTCCCAGGCCCTAACATGAAAGATAGCTTGTCAAATGCTAGGAAATGCTTTGTTTTGAACCGACGACATGCATTTTTTTTTAAATATCGATCAATACATTTTTGCAGCGAGAGTACCTTCCTCTATGTAGTACATAGAGGAAGGTACTCTCAGTATAACTGGTAAATCCTTTGAAGTATTTTAAACTCTAGCATATTTACATATCTCGATCTCTTCGACAACTCCGTTAATCTCCGTTCAAAAATGAACGAATTTTCGAATGGTTTGCTAACGTGGCTGCCCTTGCCTTCGGAAATAATTAAACTGCTGGTCTTCTATACCAGAAAAAGTCCATCGTAATGGAACTTTTTAACTCAGAGGCTAATTTCAAAAGGTCCACCAAAAAGTCGTCAGTTGTTATTTTGGCCAAAATAAAAAGCGATTAAGAGATAACAGAGTCAATATTTTTAATTGAAATATAAATAACATAGCCTCCTGTTTTGCGGTGTACCTTAGCTTCTTAAGGCATGTTTTTTTGACATCGCTCACACCACTTGAGACAAACTGGAGTCAACCTCAGACGGCAGTCAAAATAATCTCCGATCATGCACTTTTTGTTTGAAATTTTTGGTATCAACTTGTGTTAGAGTGTTTTAAATGTTTGCAACATTGTGTGCGGTAGCAAAACTTCATTTATTTTTCAGTTTTGCGGAAGCAAAAAAAGGAAACAACTTATAAGGAATGATTTCAGCTTGATTCCTAGCAATATTTGTTTTCGAAAATCGGTGTTTTTATCTTATATTATCCTTACACCATTTATTTTCGCCCTTGTTTATAGCTTATAGAATTTTTGCACACATCTTAGTATGGAATTAAAAAAAGAACTTAACAGCTAAGTTGTCAACGTGGCGACCTCGTGCTAAGCTTATCAATAAATTGCAAAGTCGCCCTAACGAATTAAATCACTAAGGTATTGTTTATTTTTTCAGCAGTGCTTTTCCAGACATAATACCCCCGAGAGCGAATGGATTCTACAAAAACATGGTCTAGTGTTAAGCAGGTTATCAGGATTGTGGCTGCTGGTTTCAATTTAGCATCGAAATTACGCATAGATCACTGTTAGGCAAAATCGCGAGCGATAAACATTCAAGCTGTGATGATCTGTTGTGAAATTTTCGAAGGTATTTAACTGTTTGAAAGTTCAAACTTCACTGGCCCATGCAATACTTCTGGCGTGGCAATCTGGATTGGTAACGGCTACTGTAGCTACCGGAGACAAGATTCACCCGAAGCAGAAGAAAACAAACAGGCCCCAAAACACAAGCAGGAGGACATCTTCGAGACAGTTAGAAGGTCGGTAGATAATGTATTGTAAACCTTTTACACTGGCATGGGTATTGGAGGCTTTTTTCTCGGGAGTGATACGTCAAATATTTACGTACATACAGATAGCTAACTGGGTGTCTTGGGATTGCCAATGTTTTATTAAACTCTCTATTAGTTGTCCCAGCTACAGGCTTGACTAGAGGATTTTGTGTAAAAGCAAGGTTGTAGCAAAGTTGCATGCGTGAAGAAAATTCCTTAAAGAGTGTGGTCGAGGCAAGGAATTCCTTGCCCATTAAAGCTACGTTCTTAGATCATTTCTTCAAAGTACGCCTAGACATGATTAGAGCAACAGCCTTAGCCTTGCTTCGAACCTAAATAAAATATATAAAAAGTGATTCTCCATTCAAACTGAACATGATCTTCTGTTAAGGTTATGCTACTGTACTAGACAAATCAAATGTTAGTGGTGGTCCCGATATTTTGGTTAAACAATGGAAATTGTCCCAAAATCATAATTCCTATTTCCTTTGCTTATAATTAGTGTGCCCACCTGTTTCTAATGGCAAGCACGATCGAAGTTACTAAATTCGCAGTGTCAACTAAACATGGCATCATTTACAGACCAAAATAACACAAAAAGCACTTCGTAACTCAGCCTGTTAATATTAATTCTCTTTGCTTGTTTTCAGGTTTTATCACGCGCCTGGGTAAGAAAATAAGGCATCGAATAGACTGTCCTTGCGTGTTAGGATTTTAACGCTTATTCTGCGGTCTTTTCAAATAAGCACTGTTTAACGTGTAATTTGCGCAGGCCGTGGAATTAGCGGTAAACTTTGACAATGCAGTTGGTCTTTGTCTTGCTCAGTGAAATGACGGGCTGAATTGTTTAAGTGGCTGAGATGAAAGGTCAGTTCTATTGCTTTTAAAAACAATTCTAGCTTACAAGTGGGAATTCCGTGGCAATTATGTTGTGCCTTAGTTTATTTTTCTTGGCTCTATCGTTACTCTTTTTGACGCAAGTCTGAAAGATAGCTTGTCAAATGCTAGGAAATGCTTTGTTTTGAACCGACGACATGCATTTTTTTTAATATCGATCAATACATTTTTGCAGCGAGAGTACCTTCCTCTATGTACTCACAGTATAACTGGTAAATCCTTTGAAGTATTTTAAACTCTAGCATATTTACATATCTCGATCTCTTCGACAACTCCGTTAATCTCCGTTCAAAAATGAATGAATTTTCGAATGGTTCGCTAACGTGGCTGCCCTTGCCTTCGGAAATAATTAACCTGCTGGTCTTCTATACCAGAAAACGTCCATCGTAATGGAACTTTTTAACTCAGAGGCTAATTTCAAAAGGTCCACCAAAAAGTCGTCAGTTGTTATTTTGGCCAAAATAAAAAGCGATTAAGAGATAACAGAGTCAATATTTTTAATTGAAATATAAATAACATAGCCTCCTGTTTTGCGGTGTACCTTAACTTCTTAAGGCATGTTTTTTTTTGACATAGCTCACACCACTTGAGACAAACTGGAGTCAACCTCAGACGGCAGTCAAAATAATCTCCGATCATGCACTTTTTGTTCGAAATTTTTGGTATCATCTCGTGTTAGAGTGGTTTAAATGTTTGCAACATTGTGTGCGGTAGCAAAACTTCATTTATTTTTCAGTTTTGCGGAAGCAAAAAAAGGAAACAACTTCTAAGGAATGATTTCAGCTTGTGCGCTTTTAAGAATCGCCAATTTGAAATTCCTAGCAATATTTGTTTTCGAAAATCAGTGTTTTTATCTTATATTATCCTTACACCATTTATTTTCGCCCTTGTTTATAGCTTATAGAATTTTTGCACACAGCTTAGTATGGAATTAAAAAAAGAACTTAACAGCTGAGTTATCAACGTGGCGACCTCGTGCTAAGCTTATCAATAAATTGCAAAGTCGCCCTAACGAATTAAACCTCACAAAGGTATTGTTTATTTTTTCAGCAGTGCTTTTCCAGACATAATACCCCCGAGAGCGAGTGGATTCTACAAAAACATGGTCTAGTGTTAAGCAGGTTATCAGGATTGTGGCTGCTGGTTTCAAGTTAGCATCAGAAATTACGCATAGATCACTGTTTGGCAAAATCGCGAGCGATAAACATTCAAGCTGTGGTGATCTGAAATGAAATTTTCGAAGGTATTTAACTGTTTGAAAGTTCAAACTTCACTGGCCCATGCAATACTTCTGGCGTGGCAATCTGGATTGGTAACGGCTACTGTAGCTACCGAAGACAAGATTCACCCGAAGCAGAAGAAAACAAACAGGCCCCCAAACACAAACAGGAGGACATCTTGGAGACATCTTCGAGACAGTTAGAAGGTCGGTAGATAATGTATTGTAAACCTTTTACACTGGCATGGGTACTGGAGGCTTTTTTCTCGGGAGTGATACGTCAAATATTTATTTTTTTGTTTTTTGGCGTACATACAGATAGCTAACTGGGTGTCTTGGGATTGCCAATGGTTGTTGGTTTTCTTAAAACTCTCTATTAGTTGTCCCAGCTACAGGCTTGACTAGAGGATTTTGTGTAAAAGCAAGGTTGTAGCAAAGTTGCATGCGTGAAGAAAATTCCTTAAAGAGTGTGGTCGAGGCAAGGAATTCCTTGCCCATTAAAGCTACGTTCTTAGATCATTTCTTCAAAGTACGCCTAGACATGATTAGAGCAACAGCCTTAGCCTTGCTTCGAGCCTAAATAAATATATAAAAAGTGATTCTCCATTCAAACTGAACATGATCTTCTGTTAAGGTTATGCTACTGTACTAGACAAATCAAATGTTAGTGGTGGTCCCGATATTTTGGTTAAACAATGGAAATTGTCCCAAAATCACAATTCCCATTTCCTTTGCTTATAATTAGTGTGCCCACCCGTTTCTAATGGCAAGCACGATCGAAGTTACTAAATTCGCAGTGTCAACTAAACATGGCATCAGTTACAGAAAACCAAAATAACACAAAAAAGATCACTTCGAAGCTCAGCCTAATATTAATCCTCTTTGCTTGTTTTCAGGTTTGACCACGCGCCAGGGCAAGGAAATAAGGCATCGAAGAGACTGTCCTTGCGTGTTAGGGTTTTAACGCTTATTCTGCGGTCTTTTCAAATAAGCACTGTTTAATGTGAAATTTGCGCAGGCCGTGGAATTAGCAGTAAACTTTGACAATGCAGTTGGTCTTTGTCTTGCTCAGTGAAATGACGGGCTGAATCAAGTGGCTGGGATGAAAGGTCAGTTCTAGTGCTTTTTAATAAACAATTCTAGCTTACAAGTGGGCGTTCCGTGGCAATTATGTTGTGCCTTAGTTTATTTTTCTTGGCTCTAACGTTACTCTTTTGGACGCGGGTCGCAAATATAGCTTGTCAAATGCTGGGAAATGCTTTGTATTTAACCGACGGCAGGCATTTTTTTTAAAAAATATCAATACATTTTTGCAGCGAGAGTACTTTCCTCTATGTGCTTACAGTAGTAACTAGTAAATCTTTTATAGTATTGAAAGCTCTAGCACATTTACATCTCTCCCTTCTGACAACTGAAAAAATACAGAGTTTTTTAAGCTCCGTTCAAAAATGAATGAAATTTCGAATGGTTTGCTAACGTGGCTGCCCTTGCCTTCGAAAATAATTGACCTTCTGGTCTTCTTTACCAGAAAAAGTCCATCGTAATGGAGCCAAGAATTATGTTTGCAAAACCAAATTGTGACCCTGTAATATAATGACAGTAAGTTGTAGGCACTGAGACAACAAGGGAAAATTTCCTAATGGTTTACATCCTTATATGGAGAGAAAACTATCATGAAAATATCATGTTTTTTATTCCCCCTTTCTTGCATTATGTTGGGAATATTTCTGTCTGTATCTAGAGATCGAAAAACGGTTGAGAACAAAATTAAATTCTCTCCCGGCTTGTGTTATCTAAAAGCAACAATGGGAATTTGTAAATAATTTTAAAAGGGGCCACCTGAAAGTCGTCAGTTGTCATTTTGGCCAAAATAAAAAGTGATCAAGAGATAACAAAGTTCCAATTCAAATACTCGATATAAGCTGTTCGCTATTTATAGGTGCGTAGCTTTATGTTTTGCGGTGTACCTTCTTTCTTTAGACATGTTGTTTTTTACATCGCTTACACCACTTGAGACAAACTGGAGTCAACCTCGGACGGCAGCCAAAATAATCTCCGATAATGCATGCACTTTATTTTGAAACTTTTGGATTGATCTCGTGTTAGAGTGCAACAATGTGTGTGGTAGCAAAACTACATTTATTTCTCAGTTTTGCGGAAGCAAAGAAAAGAAACGGTGGCTCGATTGTAATAAACTGGTTTGTTTAACGAACGGGTTTATAGGGTTTCGGAAACAACTGCATGAAAAAGTAATGTTGACTAGCTTAAGGCATTTCTTAATCTTGGCGTAATCATACAGGAACGTGGTTGATATATTCGATTATCTTAGAATATGAGATTACATGTCAATCAAACACAGGATATCGGTATTATTATTACATCGATATTTTTCACAAAGCACAAAACGAATCTTCCTGAGCAACTAGCTCACGCAATCGACCCCACGATTCACTGGTACATGGAATCGATCACCGGGCTGAAGTTGTCTGTAAATTCACTGCCAATTCGCCAGCTGCCAATTCACCCTCAAGAAGAACACTGCCAATTCGTTTCTCTTTTACATTTTATACAACTGTCGTAACCAATAGGTTGCTACCTTAGAATAAATGTTAAAATTAACATTTGCGTACATGCGCAAACAAACAACTCAAATGCGCAAATGTGTATTCAAATAATTCATAACACTCAGTGTGAAAACATACATCATCATGAATATGCACGCGGTAATAACTTTACAAAAATTGCAGTCACCACTTCTTTTTCTAAATTTTATGGAATACCTATCTAATATACATTCCGTCTCTTGACACTAGAATCCCATCTCTCAAACCTGCGTTAGAATATATGGCTCCAGACATCGGCCATGTTCGATAGTATTCCTGCTTGTTGCCCTTGCAATTGAACTTGACGGGCCTAATAACTTTTGTTATGATATATTAATAGTTTCTTGCTGTACATCACCTCGCCTGCGGACACCCCGCTATACGGACGCTCGAATACGGACAAAATCAGATCCCCGGGAAGAAGAGGTGACTGGATGACCCCGCATACGGACCTCGCATACGGAATTACGGACACCGTGGACAGAAAATGTGACCCGAAGCGGACACATGAACCCCGACCGGTGAGTGGGAACTGTCGAACACTCAGCCTGCAAAATATGCACAGCGAGCGACCCAGACTGCCACTCAGCTGCGCCCCTCCAGACGACCGGAGAGATCCCCCAACCCTCATCCATGTCTCCCAACCCGACACGGTGACGACTGTGAGCCGCACCCAACAGAACCATGAATGCCACCCACCCCGCAACGGACCCGCAACGGACACAAACGAAGTCCCGAGCGGTCCGCTAACGAGAGTGACTGTATATAAAATCAAACTACCGCTACACACAACTTTATCTCTCGACACTAGAATCTCGCTTGTTCCGCAGTTCGAAAGGATTATGGTCGCAAACAACGCACATATCTGATAACTTACAATAATACGGCCGCCATCTTGTAACGAAATGCGACCTTTCGGGTCTAATAAAATCGTAAGTGTTATTATTACAGTCTCAGGCTTAATATAAAGTTAAACTCCTGTCCCCTGTTACTTCATCTTTTGATAGGACGATTAAATCTCTTCCACAGTTTAAAAGAATTATGACCGAAAACATCGGCCATATTTGATTAACATGGCCGCCATTTTGTAACGAAGTGCAACTTTTCAGGTCTAATAAAATTTGAAGTGTTATTTATACAGTCTTTTGCTTAATATATTGTTAGATAACTTCTGCCTGTAACTCCATCTCTTGACATAAGGATCTCAACTCCCTCACAGTTTGCAGGAATTTTGGTCTCAAACATCGGCCATATTTGATTGATATGGCCGCCATCTTGTCTAAAAGTGCAACTTTTCAGGTCAAATAACATCTCACGGTTTGTTTCTACAGTATTTTAAATCATATAAAGTTAGAGTACTGTTGCCTGTTACTCCATCTCTTGACATTAGGATCTCATCGCCCCCACAGGTTGAAGGAATTTTCCACTCAAACATCGGCCATGTTTGATTGATACTGATGGCCGCCATTTTCTCTCCAAGTGAAACTTTTAAGTTTAATCAAGTTTACTTCTTACAGTCTTTTGGTTTATGTAAAGTTAGACTACTGTTGTCTGTTACTCCATCTCTTGACATTAGGATATCGTCTCCCTCACAGTTTGAAGGAATTTTTGCCTCAAACATCGGCCTTATTTAATTGTTGTGGCACCATCTTGTCTCCAAGTGCAACTTTTCAGGTCTAATAACATTTCAAGTTTTGTTTCTGCATTTTTTTAAATTTAAAGTTAAACTCATGTCTCTTTTTACTTCATCTCTTGACAGCAGGATCTCATCTCTCCCACAGTTTGTTTTGAATGTTTGCCTCAAACATCGGTTTCTTTGATTGACATTGCGGCCATCTTGTCTCTAAGTGCAACTTTTTGTTTCTCACAGGTCGAATTTTCTCTAAACACATTGATATAATCAACTGGAAAACGAAGAACGTACCTGAGGAACCGTTTGTTGACAATACAAAAATAAAACAAATTCGACAACATTATCGATCTCCAATCTATGGCGCGTCCAATACCTGTAAAATATCCTAAAAGCAGATCAAAATTTTGCAAGAAAAGGATCTATTGATTTTAAAAGTTGATGACTGCCTTGCGGGCTTCCTATAATCTTCGAAATGTTGGCAAAAAAGCCTACTTCAGCCAATGCTAAATTAGCAGCTGCCTGCTCATTTAAACGACGGGAAAACTAATTAATGCTAAAGTAATTATATAATACATAATAATTCAATAATGCAAAACGTTCAACCAATTGGTCTACTCTTTCAAGTTATTTCTCTTTCAATTTAAAGTTCTTTCAGATTGTTTTAAGTTCCTTAAAGTTGTACTTCTCTTTAAGTCTGTTTGTTCCTGGTGGTTTCGGGTGCCTTCGGGAGCCTTCGGGTGCCTTCGGGCTGGTTTGGAACAATGGTAATGAATGCAATGATGCTTCTCCTTTGAAGGTGGAGCAAGAACAGAGCGTGACATGCCTTTAGTAATATTCGTCTCTTATAAAATGATCAGGACGAGCGAAGCCTGGTCTGTAACGAGCACGTGTAAATTCAGTTATACATTTTGATTACAGACACAGTGCATCTTCTACAAATTGCACAAACGCGTTCGTCAAGTCGCATCGCAGCGCGCACTGATAGCAATACCTGTGTCCGCATACCAAGGTCGCGTCCGCGCCATGCAGAATCACAGAGGAGAGGTGGGGCAGGTCCTCGCTACCTGCGACAGGAGAGACATGCGATCGAGTGACATATATAGCATTCTATTCACGAACGTTGTTTAGCTGGTCGTATAGTTGTCAACTTCCTTATGGAAGTTTTTTGTTTATCTGGGCGTTTTGTCGCCACACAGAGCACGTCAGATCCCGTTACTTTCATGGTGGTGTACAAGGGCCCGCGGAGGTGATTTGGAGTCCGCGCTTTAGCCTCCATGCTTTTGCTCCTTGTTGCTCGCCTGTGCGCTGGTCCAAGGACGGAAATAGATATATACTATATCAATATAATGATACACTATGAAATAAAAAAAATGAAAAAAAAAGAACACACCAAAACCATTTATTGTCAGAAAACTAACTTGAAAGGAAAAATACTTAAAATGATCAAGACGAGCGAAGCTCAGTGTCTAACGAGCACGTGTAAATTAAGTTGTACGTTTTGATTACAGACACAGTGCATCTTCTACAAATTGCACAAACGCGTTCGTCAAGTCGCATCTGCAGCGCGCACTGATAGCAATACCTGTGTCCGCATACCAAGGTCGCGTCTTTCGGTCTGTCCATGCAGATATCACACGTGCTGGAAATCTTAGGTGGGACAGGTTCCTCGCTACCTGCTGTAGAGGGGTAAGACTCTTGATAGGTATCATTAAAAGCATCTTCTTCCTGAACGTTTTCGTTTAGCTGGTTGCAGTAGTTGGTAACTTCTTATGAACGTTTTTGTTTATCTGGGCGTATTCGTCGGCTTGTAACTGGAAAACGAAGAGCGTCCCTGAGAAACCGCTCGATGACCATAAAAAATCGACAACATTGTCGATCTCCCAATTCATGGCGCGTGTCAATACCCGTAAAATATCCTTTAAACAGATCCAAAGTTTGCCGTGAAAAGAGCCAATTGATTTTTAAAGTGGTTGACTGCCTTGCAGGCATCCTATCATTTTTGAATGGTTGGCAAATAGTCTACTTCAACCAAAGCTCAATTAGCAGCTGCGTGCTCATCTAAACGACGGGAGAATCTCATTAATGTTAGAGTAATTATATAATACATAATAAACAATTCAATAAAGCAAAAAGTTCAACCAATTGGTCTACTCTTTCAACTCTTTCTCTTTCAATTTAAATTTCTTTCCTTGAAGTTGTACTTCTCTTTGAGTTTGTTTGTTCTTGGTGGTTTGGGGTCGCTCTTGCCTTCGGACTCGTTTTGAACACTGAGAACAAATGTGGTGATGCTTTTCCTTGGAAGGTTGAACAAGGACACGCTTTGCTGGGAACGATGGCCAGAGAACCTAACCATTCTGCAGAAAATAATCAAGTTCATCACCGAAAGTCCGAGGGCAGTGAAAGCAACGTACTCGGCGAAGGTGTTTTCCGTTTTTTTTTCTATTTTGTTGACCAGACTATCTTCTCCCTGTATCGTTGAACTAAGTTGACTATCATATATAACGCTGAAATAACTCATTAAATCACAGTACGATTAATTTTGATGGGATCAAAACTTAACAGAAGATATACTTCATCATGCCTCTAAAATGCGAAAATACTGACTACCTGTTCCCTTCGTTAAGAAAAAGCATGCACGAATGGCCTAATCTGCTGTTGTGTGTGAGGATTGATATGTTCGCCCAATGACAGTTCACGAAACGCTTTTTATGATGTACCCAAGCAACAAATTGACACAAAAGAAGAGAAAAAATGACCAGAAGTGTCTGCTAACGCAAGTCGAAGATGTAGTGGTTCAGTTTGTTTTGCAAGAAACCAAGCCGACAGATTTGAAGCTTAATTGGAAAACGAATCATCCTGCATGTCCAAGACAGAAGAAATCGACATATATTCTGGACGTTGTCTAAAAAATGCAAAGTAAACTCATCCATTTTTTGCTAATTGTTTCTCTTCTTTCTCACCTTGATTTTTCAATTTCGTTGCTTTATTCGTCTGCTTCTTTCTGTTATATTTTTATAACTGTACCTGCAACCTGTACCTTTAGCTCCTGAGCTGCGATACTAATGTATCACAAGTCATGATTCTTTCTTTTAAATGGTTTGCTTTTCACGTCTGCCTCTTAGCTGTCTTTCAGCTTTCTTTCTTTTTACTGCTCACTTGTACGTAAAGTATTACGGAAATACATGTACGTTTTTCTTAAAACATAAATGTTTCCAAAAACGAACCTTATGCAAGGAAACCAAAGCGTCGATGCACTTATCCAAACATGTCTACTGACGAAGACTACAGCGATGAGGGCACTTAATAAACTAAGATAAATAACTTTAAACATCGGTGTGGGCAATCAGGCCCTTACATCGAAAGACAAAGAATAAAAAATAACTAAAAAACAACTCTTGTTTCACAACATCCCTGTTCTTAGCTAAAGCATCGTCCTCGATGCCAAAAATATAGAAAATAAAACAAAAGCTGTACAATAAGAAAACGATGAAAAACTTGATATTAAGAGAAAACGAATAAAACTTAAGTTGAAACTACGAAAACATACCTTGAAAATATTATAGAAAATAGAAAATATCAAATAATTCTATCAACAAAACTAATATAAGATATCGTAAAACATATTATGCAAACTACCGTTGTTCAATAATGTTCACAATCACAAAGTTAAGCTCAAAAGTTAATCATTTCTGATCCATCTTAACTAATTCAGCTCGTCTAGTTCGTTCCTATTTTTTTTCTATTTATTTTGTCTGGGCGTATTCTTCTGCTTGTATGTTATAATCGATCAATTTATCACACAAGATTTGCACGTGGTTCAGATCCATCGTTACTTTCATGGTGGTGTACAAGGGCTTCCGCGCTTGAGGTGCTTTTGGAGTCTCGCGCTTTAGCCTCCATGCTTTTGCTCCTTTGTTGCTCCGTCCTTGTGCGCTGGTCCCAAGGTACGGAACATAGATATATACTATATCAATATAATGATACACTATGAAATAAAACAAATGAACACACCAAAAGAACACACCAAAACCAATTATTGTCTATGAAAATTAACTTGAAAGGAAAAATACTTTAAAATGATCAGGACGAGCGAAGCTCAGTGTCTAACGAGCACGTGTAAATTAAGTTGTACGTTTTGATTACAGACACAGTGCATCTTCTACAAATTGCACAAACGCGTTCGTCAAGTCGCATCTGCAGTGCGCACTGATAGCAATACCTATGGCCGCATACCAAGGTCGCGTCTTTCGGTCTGTCCATGCAGATATCACATTAGCTGGAAATCTTAGGTGGGACAGGTTCCTCGCTACCTGCTGTAGAGGGGTAAGACTCTTGATAGGTATCATCAAAAGCATCTTCTTCCTGAACGTTTTCGTTTAGCTGGTTGTATTAGTTGGTAACTTCTTATAATCGTTTTTCTTTATCTGGGCGTGTTCGTCGGGTTGTAACTGGAAAACGAAGAGCATAAAAATCGACAACATTGTCTATCTTCCAATTCATGGCGCGTGTCAATAACCGTAAAATATCCTTTAAACAGATCCAAAGTTTGCCATGAAAAGGGCCAATTGATTTTAAAAGAGGTTGACTGCCTTTCAGGCATTCCATCATTGTTGAATGGTTGGCAAATAGTCTACTCCAACCAAAGCTCAATTAGCAGCTGCGTGCTCATCTAAACGACGGGAAAATCTCATTAATGTTAGAGTAATCATATAATACATAATAAACAATTCAATAAAGCAAAAAGTTCAACCAATTGGTCTACTCTTTCAACTCTTTCTCTTTCAATTTAAATTTCTTTCCTTGAAGTTGTACTTCTCTTTGAGTTTGTTTGTTCTTGGTGGTTTGGGGTTGCTCTTGCCTTCGGACTCGTTTTGAACACTGAGAACAAATGTGGTGATGCTTTTCCTTGGAAGGTTGAACAAGGACATGCTTTGCTGGGAACGATGGCCAGAGAACCTAACCATTCTGCAGAAAATAATCAAGTTCATCACCGAAAGTCCGAGGGCAGTGAAAGCAACGTACTCGGCGAAGGTGTTTTCCGTTTTTTTTTCTATTTTGTTGACCAGACTATCTTCTCCCTGTATCGTTGAACTAAGTTGACTATCATATATAACGCTGAAATAACTCATTAAATCACAGTACGATTAATTTTGATGGGATCAAAACTTAACAGAAGATATACTTCATCATGCCTCTAAAATGCGAAAATACTGACTACCTGTTCCCTTCGTTAAGAAAAAGCATGCACGAATGGCCTAATCTGCTGTTGTGTGTGAGGATTGATATGTTCGCCCAATGACAGTTCACGAAACGCTTTTTATGATGTACCCAAGCAACAAATTGACACAAAAGAAGAGAAAAAATGACCAGAAGTGTCTGCTAACGCAAGTCGAAGATGTAGTGGTTCAGTTTGTTTTGCAAGAAACCAAGCCGACAGATTTGAAGCTTGATTGGAAAACGAATCATCCTGCATGTCCAAGACAGAAGAAATCGACATATATTCTGGACGTTGTCTAAAAAATGCAAAGTAAACTCATCCATTTTTTGCTAATTGTTTCTCTTCTTTCTCACCTTGATTTTTCAATTTCGTTGCTTTATTCGTCTGCTTCTTTCTGTTATATTTTTATAACTGTACCTGCAACCTGTACCTTTAGCTCCTGAGCTGCGATACTAATGTATCACAAGTCATGATTCTTTCTTTTAAATGGTTTGTTTTTCACGTCTGCCTCTTAGCTGTCTTTCAGCTTTCTTTCTTTTTACTGCTCACTTGTACGTAAAGTATTACGGAAATACATGTACGTTTTTCTTAAAACATAAATGTATCCAAAAACGAACCTTATGCAAGGAAACCAAAGCGTCGATGCACTTATCCAAACATGTCTACTGACGAAGACTACAGCGATAAGGGCACTTAATAAACTAAGATAAATAACTTTAAACATCGGTGTGGGCAATCAGGCCCTTACATCGAAAGACAAAGAATAAAAAATAACTAAAAAACAACTCTTGTTTCACAACATCCCTGTTCTTAGCTAAAGCATCGTCCTCGATGCCAAAAATATAGAAAATAAAACAAAAGCTGTACAATAAGAAAACGATGAAAAACTTGATATTAAGAGAAAACGAATAAAACTTAAGTTGAAACTACGAAAACATACCTTGAAAATATTATAGAAAATAGAAAATATCAAATAATTCTATCAACAAAACTAATATAAGATATCGTAAAACATATTATGCAAACTACCGTTGTTCAATAATGTTCACAATCACAAAGTTAAGCTCAAAAGTTAATCATTTCTGATCCATCTTAACTAATTCAGCTCGTCTAGTTCGTTCCTATTTTTTTCTATTTTTTTTGTCTGGGCGTATTCTTCTGCTTGTATGTTATAATCGATCAATTTATCACACAAGATTTGCACGTGGTTCAGATCCATCGTTACTTTCATGGTGGTGTACAAGGGCTTCCCCCCTTGGGGTTTTTTTGGTGTCTCCCCCTTTCCCCCCTTTTTTTTTTTTCTTTTTTTTCCCCCCCTCTGGGCGCGCCCCCCACGAGGGAAAAAAAAATATATACTATATCAATATAATGATACACTATGAAATAAAACAAATGAACACACCAAAAGAACACACCAAAACCAATTATTGTCTATGAAAACTAACTTGAAAGGAAAAATACTTTAAAATGATCAGGACGAGCGAAGCTCAGTGTCTAACGAGCACGTGTAAATTAAGTTGTACGTTTTGATTACAGACACAGTGCATCTTCTACAAATTGCACAAACGCGTTCGTCAAGTCGCATCTGCAGCGCGCACTGATAGCAATACCTGTGTCCGCATACCAAGGTCGCGTCTCTCGGTCTGTCCATGCAGATATCACATGAGCTGGAAATCTTAGGTGGGACAGGTTCCTCGCTACCTGCTGTAGAGGGGTAAGACTCTTGATAGGTATCATTAAAAGCATCTTCTTCCTGAACGTTTTCGTTTAGCTGGTTGCAGTAGTTGGTTACTTCTTATGAACGCTTTTGTTTATCTGGGCGTATTCGTCGGCTTGTTACTGGAAAACGAAGAGCATCCCTGAGAAACCGCTCGATGACCATAAAAAATCGACAACATTGTCGATCTCCCAATTTATGGCGCGTGTCAATACCCGTTAAATATCCTTTAAACAGATCCAAAGTTTTCCATGGAACGGGCCAATTGATTTTTAAAGTGGTTGACTGCTTTGCTAGATTAGCTGGAAATCTTAGGTGGGGCAGGTTCCTCGCTACCTGCTGTAGAGGAGTAAGACTCTTGCGCATCATAGTGATAACTATTATTAATTTTAAACTTCTTCTTTATAAACGGTTTTGTTTAGCTGGTTGTATTCGTTGGCAAATTCCTCATGGACGTTTTCGTTTATCTGGGCGTATTCATCAGCTTGTAAGTTATTAGCGATCAATTCGCCACTCGCGATTTGCATGTGGTTCAGATCCATCGCTACTTTCTTACTGGTGTTCAAGGGCTTCCGCGCTCGTTGTGCATTTGGAGTCTCGCACGGAAAGGAAATTGATAAAGGTCATACAGCCTTAAAATTCATACTTAAAATTCATTCAAATTAATGAAAAAAGGGTAAATTTGATGGAAATGGCGAAATGGCAATTAGCGAAAAACTACCAAAATGAATGTAAGATATTATCCAAAAAAAAAAAAACACAAAAAATATTATGAAAAATCATACAAAAAATATCAAATATTGGAAAAGTTATATATAAAAAAACTAACCTAAGATATCAAAAACATTTATTATACAAACAACCACTGTTCAATAATCCCAAAGTTAAGTTCAAACATTACAAAATAATTATTTATAATTCATCTAAACGAATCCAGTTCGTTTAATTCGTTCCGATATTCCTCTTGCTGGGCCGCGAGTTGCGCTGTTACGCGCCAATCTCTGCCTCGTCCCCAGGCGCCGATTGGCCGGACGTTGAGGCGGTAAGGGGGGAAAACAGGGGGGGGGGGGATGATGGGTGGGGGAAAACCCAAGCGAACCCCACCAACCCCACAAAACAAAAAAACCAAGCGCGCCAATCATAAATGGAGCGAGGGCTGAGATAGCACGGCACTGTAAGGGCACTGATAGGAATCTCCCAGGAGCTTTTTCGTCTGCTGGAAGCAGCTTAAACATCCAAAGGATATGATTACACGGGAGGCACATCCAGTCAATGGGAAACGCAGTTGGACTCTTCATAGAGTGACAATAAATACATGTCCACTTACCAACCATATCCATGTTACTGAAATAACAAGGAAAACAGTAACGTAAACAATTAACTGTCTGCAAGCTCAGAGTAACGCTGTTTAACCATATGTCGAAAGTTAAACGCACTCAAAGCTGCCATTAAGTCTTCAAATACAGAAACTTCCTTAAATTCACGCAAGGCAAAGATAACCAGATATCTTTAAGGTAAACAGCACTTCACATAAATGATGTTCCCTAAATAAATGACAATAATCCTTCGGAAAAGAAGCTCGAAACAAACCACTGAGAAAACGTTTGCCTACCATAAAATAACTAAATATCTGTACAAATTAAATTAAATTCAGTTGTACGTTTTTATAACAAAGACAGTGCATATTCTACAAACTGCACAAACGTGTTCATTAACTCGTATCTGCAGCGCCCATCGATAGCAATACCTGTGACCACATAGCAAAGTCGCTCCTATGTTGACAAACTCGACAACATTGTCGCTCTCCCAATCTATGCCCCGTCCAATAGCCGTAACAATTCACAAAACAAATCAAAAATTTGTCACGAAAAGATTCTATTGATCTTAAAAGTGGCTGACTGCCTTGTAGGCGTCCTATCATTTTCGAATGGTTGGCAAAAAAGCCAACTTCAGCCAAAGCTAAATTAGTAACTGCCTGCTCAACTAAATGGTGGGAAAAATAATTAATGTTAAATTAATTATATAAATTAATTGGTGACTTGATATTATCTCACCAGGAGAATTCTCTAAACACATTAATATAATCAACTGGAAAACAAAGAACGTCCATGACGAACCGTTCGTTGACCATAAAAAAAACAAATGTTGAGAAATTCGACAACATTGTCGATCTCCCAACCTTTGGAGCGTCCAATATCCTAAAAGCAGATCAAAATTTTGCAAGGAAAATAGGGCTATTGATTTTAAAAGTAGATGACTGCTTTGCGGGCGTCCTTTCATCTTCGAATGGTTGGCAAAAAAGCCTACTTCAGCTAAAGCTAAGTTAGCAGCTTCATCTTTATGGCGGGAAAAATTAATCAATGTTAGATTTATTTTAAAGTACATAATAAACAAATTAATTAAGTAATAAGTTCAATCAATTAGTGTACTTTTTCAATTTCTTTCTCTTTCAAGTTAAAATTATTTCAAATTGTTTCAAGTTCCTTGAAGTTGTACTTCTCTTTAAGTCTGTTGGTTCCTGATGGTTTTGGATTGCCTTCGGACTGGTTTGGAACAATTGGAATAAATGTAATGATGCTTCTCCTTGGAAGGTGGAGCGAGAACCGACCGTGACATGCCTTCAGTAATAATCCTCTCTCATAAAATGATCTGGACGAGGGAAGCTCAGTTTGTAACGAGCACGTGTAAATTCAGTTGTACGTTTTGATTACAAAGACAGTGCATCTTCTACAAATTGCACAAACGCGTTCATCAAGTCGTATCTGCAGCGCGCACTGATAGCAATACCTGTGTCCGAATACCAAGGTCGCGTCTTTCGGTCTGTCCATGCAGATATCACACGTGCTGGAAATCTTAGTTTGGGTAGTTCCTCGTCACCTGCTGTAAAGGAGTAAGACTCTTGCGCATTGAAATGATAACTATTATTATAAGCATCTTCTTCTTCATGAACGTTTTCCTTTAGCTGGTAATATTCGTTGGCATATTCTTCATGAACGCTTTTGTTTAGCTGGTCGTATTAGTTGACAACTTCCTTATCGAGGTTTTTGTTTATCTGGGCGTATTGTCGGCTTGTAAGTTATAAGCCATCAATTCATCTCTGGCGATTTGCATGTGGTTCAGATCCATCGTTACTTTCTTAGTGGTGTTCAAGGGCTTCCGCGCTTGAGGTCCTCTTGAGTCTCGCGCTTTGGCCTCCATGCTTTTGCTCTTTTGGTGTTCCGTCCTTGTGCGGTGGTCCCAAGGGACGGCACAAAAGTACAATGGTAAATATAAACTCGCAAGGAGAATTCTCTAAACACATTTATATAATCAACTGGAAAACGAAGAACTTCCCTGACGAACCATTCGTTGACCATGAAAAATAAAAATGTTGACAAATTCGATAACATTGTCGATTTCCCAATCTATGGCGCAAAATATCCTAAAAGCAGATCAAAAGTTTGCCACAAAAAAGGGTCTATTAATTTTAAAAGTGGATGACTGCCTTGCGGGCTTCCTATCATCTTCGAATGGTTGGCAAAAAAGCCTACTTCAGCCAATGCTAAGTTAGCAGCTGCCTGCTCATCTAAATGACGGGAAGAATTTATCAATGTTAAAGTAATTATACAATACATAATAAACAATTCAATAAAGCAAAAAATTCAACCAAGTTCTTTCTCTTTCAATTTAAAGTTTCATGTTCCTTGAAGTTGTATTTCTCTTTAAGTCTGTTTGTTCCTGTTGGTTTTGGATTGCCTTCGGACTGGTTTGGAACAATGGGAATATGTGTCGTGATGCTACTCCTTGGAAGGTGGAGCGAGGACAGACCGTGACATGCCTTCAATAATATTCTTCTCTTGTTAAATGATCAAGACGAGCGAAGCTCAGTTTGTAACAAACACGTGTAAATTCAGTTGTACATTTTGATTACGGAGACAGTGCATCTTCTACAAATTGCACAAACGCGTTCATCAAGTCGCATCTGCAGCGTGCACTGATAGCAATACCTGTGTCCGCATACCAAGGTCGCGTCTTTCGGTCTGTCCATGCAGATATCACATATGCTAGAAATCTTAGGTGGGGCAGGTTCCTCGCTACCTGCTGTAAAGGAGTAAGACTCTTGCGCATTGTAGTGATAAGTATCATAATTAGCATCGTCTTCTTCATGAACGTTTGTATTCGTTGACATATTCTTCATGAACGTTTTCGTTTAGCTGGTCCTATTAGTTTTCGACTTCCTTATGGACGTTTTTGTTTATCTGGACGCATTCTTCGGCTTGTATGTTATAAGCCATCAATTTATCACTCAAGATTTTCCTGTGGTTCAGTGGTGTTCAAGGGCTTCCGCGCTTGAGGTGCTCTTGGAGTCTCGCGCTTTGGCCTCCATGCTTTTGCTCCTTTGGTGTTCCGTCCTTGTGCGCTGGTCCCAAGGTACGGCACAAATATATACTATATAAAAAGGTATAATGGTACGCTATGAAATAAGAAAAAAAAAAAACAGTTAAAATTAAAAGAAAACACCAAAATCATTTATTGTCTGTGAAAAATTAATTGAGAGGAAAAATACTGTGAAAATATTGTGGAAAATATCGAATATCAAAAAGGTTATATAAACAACAGTAACCTGAGATATTGTAAAACATATCATACAACTTACTACTGTTCAAAATGTTCATGATGACAAAGTTAAATCAAGGTTTAATCGAGCTCGTCTAAATAAAATATGTCCGGCTCTCCTTTTCCATGGCTGGACCACTGGTACGTATTATGAAGGGCGGCTTTGTGCTCGCAAAAGCACAAAAGACAAATTATGTGGTCGCATGGCAAACACATCCAGTCGACCGGATATCTCGTTGAAGATTTCATCGAAAACAACCAAAAATCAACAAAGAAAACTCATTGATGTTTTAAAATTTGACTAATTATTTCTCTTCTTTCTCTCCTAGATTTTTTAAATTCGCTACTTTCTTCGTCTGGTTTCTTCCTGTTATACATAACCGTGCCTACAACCAGCTCTAAGTCGTGAGCTGTCATACTTGCTTACTCACAAGTGAAATGGTTTCGTCTTTACTTCTGTCTCTTACCTTCTTTTTAATATCTTGACTTTCAACTTCCTTTCTTATAACTGCTTGCTTGTTTGTATTGGTATACAGACTAACTGGCCGGTGTTGGTTGGCGGCTACGCAAGGAATGCCTTTCCACTTTGGTAATTGTTGTATGGAATTCATTCCAATAAGTGAAATAAAAATAATATCTCATATAAATTTCGTGAAATGGAGGTAAGGAAATGAAAACTAGAAGGGGCTATTGATCGTGAAAGTTGTTGACTGTCTTGCAGGCATTCTATCATTTTCGAATTTGAAGTTTGCAAAAAAAAAACCGCTAATGAAAGCTAAATAAGCAGCCGCGTGCACATCCAAACGGCGAGAGAAATTAATTAACTTTTGAGTTCTTTCTCTTTCAACTTCAAGTCCTTTCAGATCCTTTCAAGTTCCTTAAAGTTGAACCTTTCTATAAGTCTGTTTGTTCCTGGGTGTTTTGGGTTGCTTTTGCAATCAGGCCCTTACATCATTTGACTTGCACGGTAGCTTTAAAATTGTTTCGTCTTTTCTTCTGTCTCTTAACTTCTTTTTAAGGTCTTCACTTTCATTTTCCTTTCTTCTAAGTGCTTACTTGCACGTGTTTTACATAACTGTACCTGCAACCTGTACTCGTAGGTCTAGTTCGTGAGCTGTCATACTTGCTTACTCATAAGTCCTTCTTTTTTCACTTTAAATGACTTCTTCTTTACTTCTGTCTCTTAGCTTCTTTTGTGGGACTGCTTTATCGGGGAAATAACTCGGGAGCTGAAGGAGGTGACAAGACTCTGTCCGTCTTCAGAACTTTAATCTTCGTCTGCTTCTATAGTACAGCTATGCACAACTAACTTAAGCCAAAAACTAGCCCTTCTAATATAGGTAAAATGTAGACATGTTTGGGTTCAAAAACTCTCTGACCTTGGAAAACTTGAGACATTCCCAGGACCGACTTAAGAAAACAAATACAAACAAACCTACACGAAAAACCAAAATAAAGAGTAAACGGCCAATGATAAATCAAGACGTTCGAAAACTAGACCAAAACATGAACCTTTACGGAGGTTCCAAATTAAGATCAGTAGATGATTTCAAGTTCTTCTACCGTGGGAATGGAACCTTCAAATACAAACACTTGACAAGATAACCAACACAACCTAAAGTTAGAAACTCTTAGTGTGAGATAGACCTTGAACAACCTTGGGCTTTAAACTTAAATAACAAAATAACCAAAGCTTCCAGGCACTAACCCAAACATGACCACGGGGAAAGACTAAAGCTTAGCGATAAGGGCCCTCAATAAACTAAGATAAACAGCGTAAAACATTGGTGTGGGCAATCAGGCCCTTACAATCAAGACTTGAACGGAAGCAGCAAAATGACACATAACCGACAGAGAATAAAGACAACTAAATTCTAAAAACAACTATTAAGCTTCACAACATGCCCCCCTTCGTCAACAAAGCATCGTCCCCGATGCCAAAAAGATGAAAAACGATAAAAAAAAGTATATAGTGTTATTGATAAAAAAATTGGTATTAAAAATGAGGAAATTCTACAACATCAGTCCAACTCGTCTAGTTCATTTCTCTACTCCTCGTCGGCTGCCGCGACTTGAGTTGTGATTAACCACTCATAAAGTGAAATTCCCCGTGGGGTTTCAAGGCCACAGCTAGGGCACATAACAAGACGTTGTAGCCCACTCTTCTTCCGTTTGAAACATGACAAACAAAGGATGTGGTCACATGGTAAACACATCCACTGTATGGGGTACTTTGTTGAGCTTGTCAGGGAGTTACACAAAACACAGGTCCACTTTGCGATCATATCGATAATTACTGAAATAACAAGTGAAAAGAGTAACGAAAACAATCAAACATCTTCAATCTCAGAGTAACGCTGTTCAACCATACGTGGAAAACTAAACGCACTCAAAGCTGCCATTAAGTCTTGAAAAACAAAAATTCCCTCAAACTCTTGAGATGCGAAATGTATGAGGTTTCGCGCAAGGCAAAGATAACCAGATAACTTTAAAATAATATGAAATTTTTAAATTTTTCGATTTTATACAAATGTAACATAATGTTAGCTTATATCTTAGTATCTCTTATATATTTTAATCTTTTAACTTCCATTTTAGGTACATTATAAGTCCTTTAGCGACTTTTTAATTTTTACTTTTTACTAGGGCCTCTAAGGATAACAGTTTTTATTGTAAAGCTGACGGAGTAACCCTATTTAAATAAAGGCTCCTCTCTCTCTTAAGGTAAACAACACCTCACAAAAATTATTTTCCCGAAATAAATGACAATAATCCCTCGGAAAGGTAGCACGAAAAAAATCATTGAGAAAACGTTTGTGTATCATAAAGTAACTACAGATCTGTACAAATTCAACCACATTGTCAACCTCCCAAACTACCAACGACCAAAACTAGAAAACAATCCTAAAAATAAATCTAAAGTTTGCCATAAAAATGGGTGATCTTCATGAAAAACAGGTATCATTTGCCTTGAGCGACAACCATTAACTTGACATTTAAAAGTAGCAAAAAGACCACCAACTGAAGCTAAATGAATAGCTGCAACTTCATCAATCTGCCTAGAAAAGTTAAGAGCTACAACACTAATTACGTCATTCATATCAGTGATCAACAAAGTTCAGTGTTCATCAATTTTTCACAAAGTTCCTTTTAAGATCTTTTTCCCTCGGTGATGGCCTTGACGCTCTGACTGATGTTGATTTTCCTGACTGATAGGCTTGGGTTTATCACCACGCTTGTAGATTTCTTGCTGGCGAGGATTAATGGCCACAGTTTGAAGAGGAATTTGCTTTTCTGTTACTTTCTGAAAACGGCGCTGCAATATCTTAAGAATACACTGGCAGGCAACACAACATAGGATGAAATTAATGGCTGACAAACCAAGCGCCACATTAGCAATGTAACCAGTGAGGGTGGTTTTAGTGGTGACTTCAATCTGGCTAATCATATCATCTGCCTTCTCTATTGTTGAACTAAGCTGCCTGTCGTAATAGATAAACATTTCTTCAAAGTCGTTCATGACAGTACGGTTTAAGACAACACGTGGATGAATTGCAAGTGATTCATGATGAAGCTGCGATGAAGCTGCAGGGTACCCATGTCACTCTTGGTTGGATCCCATTTAACGCTCGTTTTCATCTCAGTAAAACTAACGTTGCACGGAAAATTGTAGATGGCTAATGGTGTGATACCCCAAAATATAAGTGTTTGTGAGAATCGTACCAGATGTCGTTGAAATGAAGAATTGTTACCAACACAAAAGGTCTAAAAAACCATATACGCGAAGCAGTCTCGTAAAGGTGAACTCCTGGATCTCTTGGACGCAATGTATGGTGGTGGACCTTCTTTGGTCGGGATAAGTCATGGTTTTAGAGACTCTGGTCTCGGCGGTAATTTGGTGACATCCTCAAGAAACTGTTAGAATGCAGTTATGATTCACACTTCCGGGTCCACTGAGGGATATTACTGTTGTTAGACTTAAAGATTGTATTTCTCTATATCTGAGGACGTGCCCCGCGAAGCCAATTTGGTTGTTCAGGAAACCCACCTAATGCAGAAGCCTCATCATCATCATCATCCTCAAGTCTTTTCGCGCCAGTAGGCGCATAAGGCCGTGATGCAGAAGCCTGCCGAGCTTCAATTGGCTCGGCCAGTACTCGAGCTTTTCTTCTAGAAATCACAAAAAAAAAAACGTTTGTATATTCTTTGTGAAAAGCCCAACTCCGCAAGTGAAAGTTAAATTGATTTATAAACAAAACATAAAACAAAAATACAATTTGTTCATGTTATGGACTTGATTCGGAAGTAATTCAACTTAAAAAAAGCATTAGTAGTCTGTGGGAAACGTACACTACAAACGCTACATTTCCTGACTGAGCTTGCTACGGAAAGGAGCCTAGAACATCACAAAAGTCATTGTTCACTTACAAGCTTATCTCCTTTACAAGTGATCTTCTCAATCAGGAATTCTCCACCAAGCTTTTTAGACAGTCTTTGGGGAAATAGCTTCTCGAGAGGTAACCAGGACTCTAAAGCAAATCCTCCGTCTAACTTTTTTATTCTCTTCAGCTGCGTCAGACTAACTACTGCAATGGTTCGTTACTTAAATGAGAATGTTCACATGCTCACGAAATCTATGGGCGTCAGGAAAGGTATCCAAGAATTAAGTTTGGCAGATGTGATGAAAACGAATATTCTCGGTAAATATTCGGGTCTTCGACATACCCCTTCTTTGATTTAGAATTGTCAGTGATGCTAAACCTACAAAACGCACATGTCTAAAGAGTAACAGACTATAAAAAAGCGCATTTAGAAAGTACACGAAATAGCGAAATAGGAAAATAGCCAAAGCTACCATTATACAATGCAAAATATCGTGAAACATTTCAAAACTATTGTGAAAATTATCCAATATTGAAAAGGTTATTTAGGCAAAACTAACCTAAGCCATTATAAAGCACATTGTACAAATCATCAATGTTAATTAATACAGAATTTCAAAGTCGCAAAGTAACACTTCAAAAATACCATTCAATCAAGTCAGTCTAGTGCTGGACGTATCAAACTTTGCCTATTGTTATGGTTGCATTTTTGGAAGACAAAAGCGCTTTTGTTTTTGAGATTCTCTTGTGCTTTCGGAAATTGTGTTCGACTACGGTTCGGATATGATCGGCAAATTCTCGTCAATGACATTTTATTACTTTGTAGGGGCTAGAGGGAAAATAATGTCAAACACAAGCGACGGCAGTCCGTTACTTTTTATAAAGAAAATAAAACTTGATCGAAGTTTCATGTTCATAGCGTCGCTTCGCATGTTCGCAAGTCTGAATTAAACTTAATGTTAAAAGCGTGGGTTCACAAGTTTGAATAAAACTTAATCGGGGTTTCATGTTCATAAAGTTGCTTCGCATACATGTTCACAAGTTTGAATAAAACTTGATCGAAGTTTCATGTTTATAGCGTCGTTGGTGGTGTAAAAAAATATGCACACCCAATGTGCCAAGCGACGAATAATATCCCTATTTCAAAAACTTAAATAGTAACAACAACAACAACAACAACAACAACAGAGGAAAGCGAAAACGACGAACCAGATAGCGGCAGGTCGGGAGTTGGAATTTGGAAGAAGTCATCTATTCCAGGTCAGAAGAAATCGACGTAGTCTGGACGTTGTCTGAGAAATCTAAATAAAACCTCTTCATATATAGATATTTTAAATTTTCCTGATTTTTTTATTTTTCATTCTATGGGTGTTCAGAGTTATAACAGTGCTTTCCTTGTCTGTATTTTCCTGGCACACTTATTATATTTTAAACTCATGGCTTTACCTGTAACATTCAATTGTGTTGAAGTACTAAAAGGAATAGTTTCATAAAAGATAACAAGCCTGAGGTTCGACGGCTGTTCAACTGTTTTTTTTTCTTCTTTTTATTGGCAGGTTTTCAACTAACTACAACCTCGAAGGGTCATCAACTCAAAAGCTAAATTTTAGACATTTTTGAGTACAGGTTTTTCTTTCTGAATTACTTCTTCAGTTCCACTTAAATGGTCTTGGACTTTCTTTAAATTTCGTTCTTTTTACAAAATTGTTTATTTATGTTTTTAAAGCACATTAAAACCTTGGCTACTAATGGACTAGAAAATGTATTGGCTCCTCAGTATGTCCCTGTTCTTAGACTGTTAAACATCGTCCCCGGCCAAGGCCAAATTAAAAAAAAACTACAAAACTATATAGCAACTATGAACATACGAACAAGTATTAAAAAGGTAAAATCGATATTGACGATATTAATGCAAAATT
Source organism: Oculina patagonica (assembly GCF_052425735.1). Taxonomy (NCBI): domain Eukaryota; kingdom Metazoa; phylum Cnidaria; class Anthozoa; order Scleractinia; family Oculinidae; genus Oculina; species Oculina patagonica. The sequence continues at coordinate 26,985,186 of NC_135764.1, forward strand.
ACACTAGTAACATGATGTTAATGTGTGATCTATATACATATATGGTTTTTTTATAGAGGAAGAATGAAGGTGCAAAAGTGAAAAGCTTTTCGACTTGAAGACGAAATGCTAATACATTCGCAAACTCTTCAATTCGTGAGAAATCTGATTGTTGTCTATAATCCATTTGTACGCGTTTTTCGTGAATATCTAATTACAGCCGCAATTCTTCCAATTTCAAGAATTTCTTGGAATAAATTGCTCAACTTAATAAGAGCAATTGTTTATGAATTCAACTAAGTTATCAATGCAAACTCCCAAACTCAAAATTATATCAATGGATTGCTAAGAAAGAATAATAAACCCTAGTGGACTTTGCCTTCAGGGCTGGTTGGTTATCAACAGCAAATGTAAAGTTTGCAAACAAGCCGCTAACTGAAGCTAATCTGCAGCTTCATCCAGCTGTCTAGAGAAATTACTTGGCGTAAGGTTGATTTCGTATTTTTTTATAATACTGTTCAACAAAGTTTACTTCTAGAAGGTCTGTTGCTCTCTTCATTAAAAGTATTCGATGACGCTTCCATTGCTGGCTTTCTTGTTCGGTTACAGACCCCTGTCTCAATTCGTTAACTGGTTAAGTGTAACACTTACAGACTTTGTGTGGTTTGGAACGCTCAGAAATGGCTGCTTGCGGGTCTTGAAGCAGTTTGTACTTAGGTGATAAGGTTTACTTGTCGGGAAGGTGTGGATAAACCAATGAGGCGTTAATGAGGTAAATGTAGATTGAACTTAAAATATGTGCTTTTGCAATCATTTTTATAGCCATAAACAACAACAACAAAACGTTAAATAAAAAAAGCGTTTCGGCGAGATACGATCGCAGCGAACTACAAAAAAAGCATTTTATGATCTCTAACAAACTGTTCTTGTAACAACTTGGCATTTTCAGTGCCCAGTATTTTTGCGTTTCTTTGACCAAGGGCTCGTCGCATGATACTTGACCGCTTCTTTTCCAGCTTCATTTACAGTACTACATTCACCCTTGTCGGAACCAGTATTTTCCACTGCTGGGATGGACTGCCGACACCTTGAAAAAAAAATGTCGTTAAATTAAACAGAAAATATATATCTTCTTAAGATGATACCTGTTATAAAACGAAACACTTTCATGCAACGGCTAACAAAAGAATGAGCTGCTGCTCGTGCTGTGAAAAAAGGGAGAAAATAAAATAAAATTTAGATACTAACGTACGCGTTATTGCTGTGTTATATTTGTGGCAGACATACACGTTACAATCCGTGTTATTTTGCTTAAAATATTGGTTTGAAATTTTGAAAACAAAATTAATGGTAATTTGGAAGTAAGGTTGTTTGGGTAAAATGTCTTTAATCTTTAAGAAAATCTTTAATAGCGCGCTTATAATTGTAACGTTATTCTAAATACTACTTTCGCACCCTGTACTTACATGGATTTCTCATTTGAGTCGGTCATGGGCCTCCTTGTCACAAAATCGGTAACAGGAATGAGGCATAGTTCTGTTTGTGTCCCTTGTTCCCGTATTTTTCCGCTGTGCTCAGCCTCTAGACAATTTTCACCTACTATCTCAACTGCGTTATTATCACTTTGTTCACCGTCTTCAAAGGTGACATCCAAGGCTCCACTGTTTTTGACGGTAGAGAAAATAGTAGGCTTATCAATTTGTCCAGTTTGGAGCTGGTGCTTAAGGACGTTCCCACCTGCTAAGCCGCGTATTTCTCCTTGCAAATCGTTAAGAGGAAGAAGCAAACCCAGACAGCATGAAAAGGACCAATGTGGATTTTTGCGCCATTCTTTGAGGAAGCGATAAAGGAACACAGCGTTCTGAACTGAAATGAACGAGAATTAAAGAAGTTTGGATAAGTCGATCGAAAATTTATAGACAATTTTACACTTTAGATCTGTTTTAAACGTTTTTAAATTTCTAACTATGAACACAAATCGCTCCAACAGTTTCAAATATAAATTGTGGCTGTTCGAAAATCTCGAAAATCCATGGCATAGTCCCTTAAACAACTAACATGTAATTAAGACGGATGTGCTTGCGATGTTTGAAATCAAATGGTCCATTCTCAGACAACCGAATTAAAGTATTAGATCTTGTTTTTGATTGGAATCTCCCGTTTAAATTTAATCTCTGTTACTTCCAACAAAACAGTCAGATGATCGCTTCATGCGTGAAACTCGAGTAACTGTCTAAAATTTTAAAAAAAAAACTTGTATACATGTGTATAAATATGGCTAGCAATGCAACCAAATGACGCCAGGAGAAACTTTTCAGACATGCTAAGTTTAGCTGCTACTAAAAGGAGCTGTCATGCCGTTATGGGGAAGAACAACTCCCTTAGCAGCCCAAACCAACGTTAAATTTTTGACCGCCAATTGTGGGCCACCATGCCCTTGATGCGTCTCTAATTGTTTACTAATCTATGGCTATTGATATTCCGCGGCCGATCTAAAGGAAAATATGACTTTTTCATACCAACAAGTAGTCCAATCACCAAAGTATTAGCTCCAACCACTAATATGTTGACTAAGACTGCGTCGGTGTACGTATCGTTCGAGGCGGGTAGGTTTTCTGCTGGAATTCTACTCACAGCTCCGATACCAAGGTTAACAACGGAAATAGCAAGGGAAGTTGCCATTAATCTGTTCTCGGTCACGTCTTGGATGGGTTTGATCCAGGAGAACAACATTCCATACATGCCAGCAATGACCCATGCCAAGCCAATGTAGGACCTGCTCTCTTGACCCACAAGAATTAGGCCAGACGTAAGGATAACTTTACGCGACGTTTCAACCAATTCCCAATACCACGCACGATGTTCGTAGTTTTCAAAAAGAAAACGCAATGCAGAAATTATTTCCATGCCAGAGCCTGCGTTGGCATCTGTTGTTGTTAATATTGCTCTTCGTTTTTTCCAAAGGGCGATAAATGAGGAGACAGGGAGGACAACGATATAAGCAGTAGAAATGTAGGCCACGATAAGCCAAAGGTTGTAATGCTTACCTTGGCATTGTATGCTGTAATCCGCCTTCATGTACTTGTAACACAACTCTTCTTTGTCGTCACGACAAAGTTTCTGGCAAGCTATTGGTAGAACACTAGCTGTCTTGGCACACGTACTTAGATAAGTCACATACAAAAAGAAAAACAAATTTCTGAACACGAGCTCTTTTGTCTGCGAGATTTTTCTTAACTTATCATCGTTCTGCAGGTTTTGATTCCATAGGATTATAATTTTGCGCACTCTGTAAGCGACAAGAGAAAGGCCGATAATAGCCCCATTTATTGCCATCATCGCAAGCAAACTTCCAAAAGCATCCACGCGAAATCGCGAAAAAAGGCAGTTCAAAGGTGCAATTTGAAGCAAGTCCATTTGGAGTATTTCTGAATATTTGCCGACTGCTTGTAAGGAGCCTGGCCATTTTATGTACGCGAAAGCTTGAAGTAAACCATTGGTGACCTGATAGAAGCCAACTACGATCTTAAGTTTGGAAAAAAACATATCTATTAGAGAACGATTACCTCCTTTCTTTTTGCTTTTCTTGCTTGTCCACAACAAAGCTACAGTTAGTATAAATACGATTGCTGCAATGATCGACAACTGTCCCACTATCCACTTCCTGTTTGGACACTGTATGCACGTTTGTAACTGTTTATAGTATCCTGAACTACAAACTTGACAAAGTGGACCCTCGTAGCCATTGCCACACGGAGAGTCTAATCCACCCTTACAAGACTCATCTACTGGACACTTATAAGGGGTTGGTATTGGAAATTGGTATTGCACACTTTCAGCATCTAATGCTGGTGAAGACTTCAAGATGTTTACAATGAAATCTCGGTAGCGATCTTTGTATGACTTGTTCCGCCATTCCCACCAAAAACCAGCTTTCAAAGAAAAGTAATCGTTTTGGCATTTCAGTCCTCGTACACATTTATGACATTTCTCAAACATGTGGGTCCGATAAAATTCTTCCAAGCATTGGCAAGCACGGTATCCAGCAAAGAAGTCAGTTTCAGTTCCTGTTGAGAATGATAAATCTCTTAGACAGGAGTTAAAAAAAATAAATTTACACACCAATAACTAGAAAACATGCAAACTGTAGCACCTTAAATTCCAATTCGATCGGCAACCCTTATGTCAATTTATTTTTTTATTTTATTTTATTTATTATATTTTATTTTATTTTTTAGCAATTTTCTTTGGCGGCATTCCTACTTAGGTTTCCATCAAATTTTGATTTTCTTCATTTCTCCTCTCCAAAGACATAAAGCGCATTGAAAAAATTCATGGAATTTTAGGACCCTTTTGATCCTAGTGATACAGGCATTGAGAAAGTTGAGACTATATACGTTTTAGTAATATTTCAAGGTCATCGAATAAGAGTAAATTAATTGCAGGTCTGTAACTTTTCGTAAAAAAAAAGATAAAGCGCGTTTAAATCTAACAGGCAACTGCAAACATTTACTTCAGCAACACCAACATTTGGAACATTTGCATTGTTACCTTCAGGACATGACTTGCAATCTTGTTTACTTGTTCCTGGTGCTTTGTCAAATGATACAAAAGAACCATTTGGACATTTCTTGCAGCTTATTCCCACGTAGCCGACATCATCAGAGTAAAATCCTCCTGAAAAGACAAACATTATATATTCCGCCCTTACGTGTCCAATCGATAAATATATGATCGATGACAGGCGTTGCAAATCGATCCTGAGCGATAACAATTAATCAATTGGTATTGAAATTGATTAAATATCGACAGTCTGATTGACCATTAATTCTTGTATTAATTGATAATTGCTTTCAAATGATATTCAGTGCCATATTCATAGACGGATTCGGCTAACATGTTTTCATCCTTGTTGCCACCCAATTCCTCAATTGAAAAAGATTTATACGGGAATAAAACAATTTTGCGATGTATTAATTCGCACGTTTTATGCAAAAAAGTGGACTTACAATTTTGCTGTGTCGTCAGGGGTTCTTTCGTGTTTGCCAGCTCCTCAGGCCGATTTGAAATAACTTACATCTTATCTTATAAGTCTTTTGTTATTGTGGCTCTTATCGTTAGCTTGGGCGGCATGTGGTTACATGAGAGAAACCCATAGTATAAAATGCTATAGCATACCTGGTGGACAGTTTGTGCATCCATTTTTTCCTTTGGTGGAAAAATTGGAAAATGTGCCCAGGGGGCATGGTAACAAGATAGCCACATCCGTGTTGTTGTCATGTATCCTTCTGAATCCCGAAGCCAAAAGAGAGGAAATTTTGGCTTGAGAAAAAGGGTCGGTGGGGTATTCAACGCGAACGGCTTCTGCTAGGGAATTAATAGCATTCCTAGGAGATAATAATTCGTCCTTTAAAAAAAAAAAACATTGATTGTTAGCCCTCCCACCCCAGTTTCTACCCCAAATAATGTTTGGCCGCCTAAAATTTGAGTTTTTGATAAAATGGCGATTCTTTCTTGCGACAGATTTGAACTCGTTTGCCAGCGAAAAGCAAAAAAGTATATACGGATAGGCAGTTCACAATTTTCGTAAGATGTCAATGTCATAGCTTATTCTTGTGAAAGTTTATTTGGATATTTTACAATTATTCACCAAAGTGGAGGTGAATAATGGCGGAAATAATTGTATTATTATATACCAAACCAGTAATATAGGGGGCCGAAAATTTTATTTTTTTTCCCTGGGCGAACGAATAAAAATTCTTTTACAAAGGGGAATACTTCGAACGTGCGACCGAGAAAAGCGCAGGGAAAATGATGTGAAAAATGATATGACAACATCTGGCAATCACCAAAAGGAATCTTACGCCTCTTCTGTTGCATAGATTTTTATGGATTACAAAGTGAATTTTTTTTGTCTGTTTTTGTTTTTTTCTCTTTGACAAAATAACAAACAGTCACACCTGTGGCCAAAATATGTCAAATGGCGGTGTTGTATCTTCACCTTGTATCTTAGTATCCCAGCAAACAGAACTCCGCCAAAGCAAATCATACGTACTTTATATGTGCATGGTATGTAATTCAAAAGGAACAGGATACACAAAATATCATAAAACAGTTTTGGGGCACCAAATTAGGTTTCCGGCGTTATGGAATCCTTAGCATAAAACGTTAGACAGGGATCTTTAAAGCAGAGAACTTCTGTTACGGAATTGATAGGATACCAGTGAAAAATAGTTCGATACGAAAAATAAACGCGACCAGTTTCCCTATGTGAACTAGCGCAGGCTAAATTTATGCAAATCAAGATGCATCCTTGAGCAATTATAGACCTTTAAGTGGTTGCACTTGAAAAAAAATTGTTTGTGTAAAAAAGTTGCTTGTGAAAAAAAGTGAAAGTTGGTAAGGTACTCAACAGAAACTCATAATAAATGTACTAACAGATGTATTGTAACAGAACTTTGGCTTACGGCTGTTACAAATACTAAATTTGCAACCGCTCTGTTTTGTATCACCCTAAAAAAGAACAGTACACAATAAATTGCAATACTGCAAATAAAGAACTATTTTGTGTATTTATCGGCGCACTGTTTTCAAGTAGTTACTTAAGTGTTATATAAAAATAATACGTCACACATGAGAATCTTGTACACTGTGGCCAATGAAGGATTCTAAGCTCAACATCTTTAGCTTCGTCCGTAGCAAATATCTGTTACAATAATATAACATGGAAACAAAATCAGTAAGATCCAAGGTCTCACAAAGACGTCTCTAGACCTACCTTAAAATGTTTCAATTATTCCAGCTACTCTTCGTGAAACTTTATTGTTTGTGCAATCTCTTACTCAAGGGAAGATTCGTTAAATCTCGTAAATTAAATTTCTCAACTAGTTGCCCTGGTCCCGCATGGGATCAACGAACGTTTTCCGTTTGAAGTATAATGTAATCATATTTTTTCGTTGCCAAGCTCACGCCAGTTACGTAAATTTCTACTTCAATATTTGTGCAAAAACAACCCATCGCCTCTCGAGCTCACTTTGTTTTGACCGTAGGGCTTATAGTTGCAACGTTCGCTCTCTAAATTTGTAGGAAATCAACGAAAAATAGAATTATGGTCACCAGTATATGGTGTAACATGACAAAGTTTAGGAAATTTTGTCTTTAAAGGCTTAACTCCAAGGCAAAACTGGTCTCGACCATCCTTAGAAAAATTAAAGAAAATTTCCCTGAACTTACATATACATTTCTAATTTGAAGGTGCCCCATCTGAATGCTTCTGGTTCGATTATCTCTATAGGATTATCCGAGAGCAATCTTGGCCGATAAAAACAAAAATAACGATATTTAGCATAAGAAGGATTTTGTGACCATTTTTGGGATTACAGGTCATTACATTATTATATTGGTCACTAAATTATCAGGTACCGCACCCTAAATGCGTAGAAGTTAATTAAATCATCGTATGCTTTTCAAAAAAACCCTATTAACTTTAATAGTTCTGATGTAAGAAAAACGATGGTTGCTAATCAAGTATAAGCCAGCTGCAGATAACAATCTTGACAATCGAAATTGCTAAACAAGGGTGCAGGAATATAAAGACACACCATGCATGAAAGAGTTATTTTTTAGGTTACTTATTGGTAGCTTATTCCTGCACTGTAAAAAGTGTGGTTGGTTACGATCTATAAACTCAATTGATCACGTGTATGTTGAAACAAACTAAATCAATCAGACACCATTCCAACCTGCTGGAGATATCAACCGTTTTTAAATTGTGACTTGATTAGCTCTTTGATACAAGCCCCATTCTGACTGGTGTGACAAACATACGTCTCTCGCTCAGCCAGAAAGAGAAAAAGCTGCTTTGACGCCTCAGTGTCTAATTCAACCAATTTGCGTTTAACCTTGCCGTCACCTAGTCTACAGCAAAAGTTGAAGAGTTTCATCGGCCACAAATCTCTAGAAAATCTCTGGTGAATATTATTGCTTTGAAAATACCTATCCAGACACGTTATTAAATTAGTGACACTGTTCACCGATTTCGAATTCTGGAGGACTAAATATCTGTAAACAAGGACAACTCTGAGGTACGAGCTAAATAGATTACTTTTATGTGCGATAAACGATGCCCAAGAACGTACATTCTTTATCAAGGCACATTTTGAATTATGTTTTAAAACATAACCACAAAATCGAGGATTTTGTTCATTCGTCCAAAAAGGGGGATTTTGCCTAAATACCCTTCAAAGTTTCTCGTCTGGCACGTTTAATTTCCACAGGCCAAACAAAATATTTAGATATGAAAAACACACAGCTTATAACTTTTTTCTTAAGAACTCCTTATTTGCCAAAATGCTTGCATGCACTGCAAGATATGACCCACTCAAAACAGTTTAAATTTGGTTTGTAAATAAAATCGCAGTTTTCGGGCTAGGTTGTGCGGTATTTCCAATTTTCGGAAATCCACTAAATTTTTTAACAATATTTCTTAAAAAAAGCTCACCAAAAGGGTCTTTCGACGAAATAAAACAAAACAATCGAATTTTCGTTCCTGTATCGGGGTCTTTGATATTTAGAGAGAGAGGCTCTTAGGATTTATTACAGTTTTATTTGCAAAGATATTTGGATTTTGGTATGTAATAAAGATAAATTCTGCTGCTTCTGGGTTGTTGTGACTGTCCTAGAGGTGACCGTGGTAGTATGCGGATGTCTCAACAACAAGAAGAACCTACCTAATTTAGACTTTTGAGGGGCGTTTAATGGTTTTCTAAATAAAGGTTTCTTTTAACTCCAGACAGTTAAGTTATCGTTGTTACTCACAACATATGAGAACCAAACCATTCATTTGGATGGATATTATAGAAAGCTCCACGTGGAATTCTTTTTAACTGGTTGTCATTCAGGAATCTAGAAGTTATTAGTAAACATAGCAATGCTGCCGAAACTTACGTTCTATTTTAAGTATGTAAACCAGGAATGGAGAAGCCCTTAAGAACATTTATTTTTAAGGGGAAAAACTCCTAATTGGGTAACTCAAATACAATAGTGTCGAGGTCGTGTTAAGGAGGCTCGATGTAGTTTTTTTAGCCGAATGGTGGCTCTTTTGAAAAAATAAAGTTATCTAGGAAGCCAATGTTCGATTTTTGCCAAAATACACCATATTGTTCAAATATGACCAAATTTTAATTTTTTACCCGTCACTTAGTCACAAAGGTTACCATAGCAACGATTGACGTTTTCTTTTGTTCTCAAACAAGCTTGATTTTTTCGAAATCTAGATTGACTCTTGGTGTTTATTTTTTGATATGTTAAAGTTTAGTAGATTGACTAACTGTTGACGAAATTTTAGAAAAATCTGTAAGAGCGTTTTCAATTAAATCAAGAATGAAATTTTCAGAAAAAACACCGTTTTAATATAAAATAGGCACATTTAAAATGTTTCGTATTATTTGAGCACAGTTACTCTCACTGAAATATAAGTACTTACACCATCAAAGACCATTAACTAAAAGCAAAAGACTTTTTGCTTTAATTTGTTAAAATATATCGACTGCCGACTGTTGGAAATTATAAGAAAATACCAAAAACTTCATTCTTGATTTACTCTTAAACGCTCTTACAGATTTTCCTAAAATTTTGTGTACAGGTAGTCAATCTACTATACTTGAACATATCAAAAAATGAATACCAAGAGTCAATCTAGATTTCGAGAAAATCAAGCTTGTTTGAGAAAAAAAGAAAACGTCAATGGTTGCTATGGTAACCTTTGTGACAAAGTGACGGATAAAAAATTAAAATTTAGTCATATTTGATCATTATGGTGTATTTTGGCAAAAATCGAACATTAGCTTTCTAGACAATTTTAATTTTAAAAACAACCACCGTTCGGCTAAAAAAAAACTACATCGAGTCTCCTTAAGGCTTTTTAGCTTTACAAACTTTGCTATCTGAGGACGTTCGAGGATCCAAAATTCAACAATATGATTGTCTGTGAAAATGAATGGTGGAGAAAACAGTTTTTCTTAGGTTTAGTTACGAAATTGTTTAATCTTTTGGGTTGTTATATTAGCCTAATAGACTAGTACTATTTGGCCCTATTCTGTCATTTGCATACCTGAGTAGCCCTCATGAAGTGAGAACATTTCAAAGGTAGCAGACTGATTGAAAATGCAAACGACATTACTCGTCACTAAAGACATCAAAATTTGACACACACTTCACTTATAATACGTACAGGGTCCAGAGATTGATTGTCTTTGCAAAGGTCTCGTTTGATATAAAGGATATGTTGTTATTTTGCAGCGATCTAGCAATAAATTAGCAAACATTTATTATGAGTTTGTATATTACGATCATGCAAATATTGTATGTCTCAACATTAAGCCTGATAATGACCAAAGAGCAGTCGAAAGATATATTCCTTGTTCAAGTCCAGTTTGCTTGTTTGCGGTTGAATCTGTGGCCGTCAACATCAAGAATACAATTTACTGATTGTGTTAAAAAGAAGCTAATCTTTGTATGGATCAAGTCCGCTGAAGTAAGAAACAGGACCCAGATGAAAGGTAACAGCCTGTACTAAATTGCTGAGCCTGATTTCATATATGACAAAAAATGTTTTAACCTTCTGGACGCAGTTTCGAGAGGGTCTGTATCGGCTAGGCTCTGAGCTTTCCGTAAATGCCATGCCGCTTTTGTCTTCATTCAGTCACTTTTGTAGTACATTTACGTTACATAGGTTGATTTTTTTTTGATACCCTGAGCTGGTTATATTTTGCTATGGGTTTACTGACAAGCATTTGCCGCATGTCGGTTTTCTTTGGTCAATTCTTTGATGCCTTGCCCTGATATCTGATCAGATGTGAGTTTATTTAGAGTTTTATTCTTGTTCAACTGGGGATTATTTTCCCAACTAAACATTTTTTTTTTAAATTTTGAGTTAAAATCTAGACGAGGCAATTGCCTCGTCTTGCCTCTTGCTAGTTACGGCCCTGAAACCTGTGCTAAAATTGAAAATAAGACTTCTGACGTTTCTGCAGATGATTTATATATATATATATATTTAAATTTTCTTTGGCTGTACATGTTTTTTTTTTTCGCGCGTGAACTGAGCGTTACCGCCGATGGCGGGATAAGTGAGATGGACTTACAGCTTGAACTTTGAGTTTCCCGATAATTGTTTTTTTTCAGGCTATTGTGAACTTAAATTAACAAATTAAATGTTGATGATGTAGTTCCTCTTCTTTGGTGGCGCTTACTGTAATTCCCATTGGAACGGACTTAAAATTTTAGGGCAACAATTCTCCTACTTAGGAAACGATGTCGTGTCTAATTTCTTTGAGCGCTTTGCTTAGATAAGGTTATGTTCGCTCATAATAAACGCAAGAGCGTTGTCGTTGGTCTCCGTCTTTATCTTTACACAGTCGTAATTCAGCACGATAACTTCAACTTAAACTTGCACCAAGTCGCAGACTTCAACTTCAACTGAATGATTCGATTATTTGAAATGTGATCCTTATATCTTTCAATCTGGTGGTAAAGGCATGTCAATCAAATTTATTAATAGTTTGTTCACGTGAATATTGGAATCTTACGTCGCCGAGCGTTCATGCGTGAAGCATGAAGTGTACAGTGAAATAGTCCAAACTGTGCAAACGGCAAGAGATAAAAGATGACCGTTCGCTAGCAACCCAATGGAGTGCAGCGATGACAATTTCGATCAATTTTGCATACTATCACAAGTCAGAAATTTTAGACAGGAATACCTTAAGGTTAATACTACTGTTAGCGGCTACAGATTAACCGTGAGCGATTTAAATTGGTCTTTATTATTATTATTATTATTATTATTATTATTATTATTATTATTATTATTATTATTATTATTATTATTATTATTATCATTATTATATAAAAGTAAATAAATTGGGAGCTCCTATTTTAGTTTTGCCTTAATCCATATATTTGACCTAAATTTATATATTATTAACGTTGACAAGAGATTTTCCATGAAACCCATGGAAGGTTTGAAGAAATGTGCGCTTTGTTTCACTCACAGCAAATTCATATATTTCAGATGTGAAAACACTCCGACAGGTAGCCATTTGATTAAGTTTGAAGATAAATCGCTGTGTAAAAATACCATATACAATGTTTTAAATTCTGAAAACAAACATTGTGTACTTATACATGTATAAGAATGCTGGTAGTACGATCATTAATCTAATATAGCTCCGTTTCATTTATCTTTTTCTTTCTTATAAGGTCACTAGCTTAGTCTTTCTTTCCTTTTTTCATAAAAAATAACAGTGTCAGTTTTCAAATCACATGATTGTAAACGTGATTCCCACGGTTTTCTGCGGTTAAACCCTGTACACTTTTCACTTGGTTGGGTTTCCTATTTGGCTTAAAAAACTCGAAAGCCTTGGGACTCTTAATTTTTTTTTTCCATTTTGCGATAGCTGTAAAATCCTACCAAAAACCCATTATTTGAAAGAAACTAAGATGAAAATCACTGTGTTTGCCCATTTTAAAGAGTATCACAAAAATTATGAAAAACGTTAGAGTTTATATGGTTTTGGGGGACGCTGTCTCAAAATAAGACACGTTTGTATTGATTTTGAACCATGTTTCAAGGTCCATAACTTCGTCTCTGTTCATCCTAAATGCATCAAACTTGGTCAAAAACGAATCTCGCCATGGGCTTTTCATTTGGTGGTGTCAGATTATCGATTACTTGATTAAAAGTAATAAAAAGTAAAATCGCTAAGAATAATAAGTTTTATTTTTATTTTTTGAGGTAAGATTGAGTTTAGATTTTAAAAAACTTAAATTTTCACATTAATTTTATTGCATATAATAGCTGTCATGTAATTAATTTTAGTGTGTGTGAATAAAAATTGTTGTTGTTGATGTTGTTGTTGTTGTTGTTGTTGTTTTATAACAGGGGCATAGGATTGACTCATTAACCATTGATAGAAATTTATAAAAGAATTCAGCTTTGAGCTTTGCATCTACTTCATTGTGCTGTGGTGATCTTTTTCTGACTGCTTTCTTCTTGTACAAACTCGGGCTATTTAACTTCTTTTAATGTTAAAAAGCTATGTACCGCCTTCAAATCCTTGCTTTCCGCTGTAAATCAATTTATTTCAATAATAATAACACATTATTCAAATGCAAACATGCAAAACATACAGTACTGCAGTATTTGAAAAGGAGGCCAAAACATTACTAAAATGAATAACCAATATTAACCATTTTGTATCTGTATTAATATATATTTTTGTAGATTATTAAATATTAAATAGATTATCAAATACTGCGAAACTATATGTTTTGCATGTTTGCATTTGAATAAAGTATTATTATCAAACCCATGAAAGGTTTAAAGCGAAGTGCACTTTGTTTCACTTACACCCACAACAAATTTGTCAGATTTGCAAACACTCCGTCAGGCAGATATTTGATTTTGTTTGAAGATAAAGACCTGTGTAAACAGACAGACAGACAGACAGACAGACAGACAGACAGACAGACAGACCGACAGACAGATGGATGAGTGAATGGAAAGATAGTTACTAAACGTTTAGTTGTCGACAACTATTGAATTATTCATCATGTAAATAGGAAAAAAAAACATGAAAGGTTTGAAGAACAGTGCGCCACGTTTCACTTACAGAAACCAGAAATCTATCTGATTTGCAAACAATCCGTCCGGTAATGATTTGATTAAGTTTGAAGTTAGATCGCTGTGTAAAATACCATAAGCATTTGACTTAAATTTAAGAATTCTGGTAGTTTAATATAACTCTGATTAATTTTTCTTTTTCTTTATCATACAATCACTGTCTAACTGTTTATTTTCCTTTTCTTACATAAAAAATAGCAGTAAGAGTGTCAGTTTTCAAATCACATAACTGTAAACGCAGTTGTCGTTGGCGTGATTCCTATGGTTTCCTGCGGTTAAACCCTGTACACTATTTGCTTGGTGGGGTTCTCTCCTTTGCGACCATTTCTTTGTATTGAAATTAACTCAAAATCAAATAGCTATTAGGGGGCTAACTCGAAAACGTTACTATATATGACTTTAGTTAACTTAATAATTAAATTGCAGAATAAATGAAATTATTTCCACAGCGAAGAGAAACAAGCTATGGGAACACTTTCATGTGGTGGATCTACATCTCCTTACTCATTGCCGAAACTGTTCTACAGTCCTAGCCACAGCTCGCATGGGGATCGTATGGTGCTGGGGTTTAAAGCAACCTTCGGGTTCGCCTCAGGAGTAGGCGGCGGGGTCGATGATCAGACGGGAGACTCTCACGTTTGGCTATATGCCATGCTGATGAGTCACTAACAAGGACGAAACAGCTGTCCATGGCTGCCACTCCACCGGACGGATGCACACCATGCCGCTAACCATGATGATCATAAAAAAAAAATTAAACGGTTCTATTTCTTTGATTATCGAGCTCCACTCTGCGGCTCTTCGATCGCTGGGAAACTCCACTTACAGACGTACGAACGTACGTAGGGACGGACGGATGCATACCATGCCGCTAACCATGATGACCATGAAAAATAAAATAAACGGTTCTATTTCTTTGATTATCGAGCTCCACTCTGCGGCTCTTCGATCGCTGGGGAGCTCCACTTAAACCCACAAAAAGTGGCCTCGCTGCAAAGGTGTTTCTTGGCTCATTTGGTAAAGCATCGCACCTTTATCCCTTAGGTTACGAGTTCGAATCCCGTAAAAGCTCTATTTTTGACTTTTTATTCGAATTGCTTAAATTGGAAGACTTACAATAAATTTCTTATTTGAATTGTTAAGATTACATATATATAACGGTTACATTAAATTTTCATCGGCATAAACCTTTGCAAGGATTGAGACAGTGCGCATCGTTTCGCACTGTCTCAATGTAGATAAGTTATTACCTTTTTGTAAATTTATTTATTTATTTTCTTTTTTTCATTTTCTTCTTCACCTCCCGCCTCGAATAGCTAGGCTAATTGCGGGAGGTGAAAAATATTGTAAATAATTTGACTGCCTAAATAAAGTTTTGTTGTTGTTGTTTCACTTACAGTTGTGCCAAATACGGCAGGTTGGCAAACACTCCGTCAGGTAGAGATGTCAGTTCATTTGAAGACAAATCTCTGGGTTAAAAAACCACCCATTTGATATAAACTGAACTATGAAAACGAATATTGTCTTCTTATAGATGACTGTAGAAACCCGCAAGGAATGAAACGTATAAAGGTCCGGACTTACTGATATCAAGACGCAGCGACACGTCTCTGCGACAAGTCGCCCCGTGTGTACGACTTCAAAACAATTGCAAGTTGCTGCGACAAGGCGCTCATTCGTTGGAAACGCAGCGAATTTTGAAGAGTGGGAATGTGACTAGTTTTCCAATTCAATATGGCAAAAGTACATGACGCTCTCTCATTGGTTAGTTTATATTTTGTCGCAGCGACTTGTCGCTGTAGTGTGCACACGCTGCCACAACGCTGCTTTCGGTCATTTTGTCGCTGCGATCAGTCACACGAATTCAAACTGGTTTGAATTCGTGCCACTAATCGCAGCGACAGAGATTGTCGCAAAAATGCACTATGTCACACGACAACTTGTCGCCGCGACATGTTGCAGCGACGTGTTGCCTAGCGTGTCCCGACCTTAACTCCCTATGACTTGTACCAGTTGCACAAAGCTTTTGCACGTTTGTTTGAATATAAATGCCTGTGAAGATGTATTGCATAATGAAAAAAACTAAGATCTCTTTCAATCATATTCTTTAGTTTAATAAGATACTCTTTATTTATAAGTTCTGAGAATTGTTCACGCAAACCTTAGCTCGTTGTAAATAAAAAACGTACCGATTTAAAGCTTAGCTAATCTGGAAAGAAACCATGGCAATTTACTTGTGAGATAAACCGTTTGCACAATTAGCATCGTAAACAACAAATTTTCTCTAGTGAAGAATAACCATGCAATGTTTTGGGGAAAGCAATACATCTTAAGTCGGATGCTTTGCAAAATTGGCCAAAGAAGGGTTTCTTTTTAAGGGACCGTTCATTTTTTATAAGGAAGGGGAAGGGGGAGCTATTGGGATTTGAGGGGGGTCATGCGAAAAAAATATGGCTCCAAAGGAGGGGCCAGGCAAAAAAATATGGTCAGTAAAGGGGGGGTCACTGAAAATAATTATACTTTTAACCCTCGTACGTACAAGCAAAGTCACACCCCCACCATCGTGCAAGGGGGGTGGATGGAACCCCTCCCCGGAGTTTTCGTTATATTAAGACGTAGCGAAATTATTTTCAACTGAGAAGAAAGCCCTTAGCTTACTCTACAAGATGACACAATTTTAATTGGCTGTGACGTCATATGACGTCATGTGACGTCATTAGATCCGCCATCTTGGATCTGCCATCTTGGATTTCAACATTTTCTTAGACAGTCGGATAATAACGGAAATTGATGCAAAATCAAGCCAGAATGCTTACGGAATGTAAAAATAGACACATCTTGCACTTGTGTTTTAAAAAACTGGAAAAAAATAAGACAAATGGTAAAAATGACGATTTTTGGCAAGACAGGCTTGTTTTTATGACATTGCCATGGCAACGTCAAATACCATGGACACATGGTTGACATATCAAAATTTCCGCAAAGGATGAATGAACAGCTACCGAAAGTTTCAGCATTGTAGAGTAAATCGTTTTTTCAAAATTTGGAAAAAACCTTATGTGGGGGGGGGGGGTGGCATCCACCCCTCCCCCCCCCCCAAAAAAAAAATTTTTCCCAAATTTTGAAAAAAGGTTTTATTCTACAATGCTGAAACTTTCAGCATTGTAGAAAACGGAAGCCAGCCGATGCAGAAAGGGGGGCTATTATATATAACAGTGACTGTCTGTCAAATCCCACCAGCCCCCTCCCCCTTCCCCATAAAAAATGAACGGTCCCTAAGTTGTCCTCTATTGGAGTATGTTTTTCCACGTCAAGAATTAAAGAACGTTTCATTTTTTTTTCAATTTTAAATTCGGTGCCGCACCTGAATTCGTACTTTGCCCTATTAAACGATTGTCTTCCACTCTGAGATTACCGTTGAAAAACTTTTGTAAAAACTCGTGAAAGGTTTTAAGAAAGACTTCCAGCAAATTTCAAATATCGGCCGGCAGAAATTGGAAAATCGATTTCCCTCATATTTTGCCCACAAATAGCCTTTAGCTAGCCTTGAAATTTGATGTAGTTGTTTTCGTCTCGAAGCGCTTTAAATCCGTGAAAAACTAGAAAAAGGAATTTCGCCCACAAGATCGCCAAAAATGGCCGAATACAAAGCTAAAATTTGGCAACCTTAGTTTTAACTTTGTTCGCGTGCAAAGAAGAACCTGAATTTTTGAATACGTTTTCTTGAACGGCAAGGTATTCAGCTTCTAAAATTAGGTAATAACTTGACTTGAGTGTCATTCGAGAATTAATTACTAATTTTGTAAAAATACCGATATCTACTGATGTGAAAATCCTTTATTTAGGGATAAAATTAAGAATGTTTTTTCGCCATGTGCCATAACCCCAAATTTCTTCAAACTTTGGCTGTGGAACCCTTTTATGCTATTGTAACTTATGTAGGAAAATCAGCTTGGGTTCTCTTTCGAGAGATTTTTGAGGCGCCTCTGAAATAACCGAATTTTAACGAAATAACATCAGCAAATGTAAACAGCGGACTGTTGCCGTGTTTTGGCGCCAAGCGGTCTTGTCAAAAAAGGCGATTTAAGCCGACAGTTGTGTTACGAGTTCTTAGTACTCATGAGCCAATATCTTGTTTCCTAAATACAGGTAGAATAAACTCGATTTTAGCGCCAAAGTAACAATATTTAACTGGAACAAGCTGAATGAATTTCTCGAGTGTGAGACATATCTTGACGAGTTGTCGATTTCATGTCGCAAGACGAAAATATAAACTAATTTGTATTGTGGGACCACTGCAATTAATGCATTTAAAGTAACACAATACCGAAAGAAAGATTTTCCAAATCAAATGTTAACTAAAAACTAAGGTCTTCCGTAAACACTCCAAGTAATAAATGGTATAAAATTTTTAGTTTTGTGTGACATAGCGAAAATTAAAGAACACTGTAAGAAATGATCAAATTACAAACTGAACTGTTCGACACATATTTAGGAACGAAGCGAAATTAAACTTAACTACATCTTTGCGTGGTTTTTTGTTCAGTTGACCGCGAGTTTTTGATGGTCAATGGAAAGAGTTAACCGGCAGAAAGAATTAAAATTAGGGTATAAACATGGTTAGCTATGGAATAAAGCAGTGGATACACTGTGGACATGAAGTCGATTAAGCTGCACGGTTAAGTAACGCTAATTCCAAGATACACCCTCTTTTCTACATTAGAACGTCTAATTTTCGGCCGAAAGATATGCCCTTTTTAAAAATTTTAAAACCAAAGTCAGATGCAACAGAGCGCCATTTGAAACAAGCCAAGCCCATTCCTACCCCCCCCCCCCCCGCCACTGAGGTGGGCGCATACCCCTACTCAATCTTCCCAAATTATTTCAACAACTGTGTGTCTATAAACTATAGGTAAGAACTAGGTAGTTTAGACGATCCTGCTTCATAGCGCTTTTTGGGGGTAATTCTTAAGACGTCGGAGAGCAGAACATGTCTGCTTTGAAGTCGCCGATGCCACCATTTCAAATACGATCTTACAAGTTGTGGACCTTTCCTAGTAGCGTTTTGGGAAGAGAAGTTTTGTTGAAAGATGGGAGGGGGTGGAGGTAGGGGGGGGGGCTTGCCCCACTTTTTTGTTGGGGAGGGGGAATACAGTCCCCTGCTCCGTCACCTATGAAATTGGTACTGCAGTAAATTCATCCCTTACTGAAATGTACATATTTACGTCGCTAGTTTACTTAGTAATGCAAATTGTTGGTGGTTTCAGGTCAGAAATTTAAAAAGATCAGAGCCATAATCGAATTTGAAACGATCAGGGGCCATTATCGATGGCTCCTGAAAAAAAAAATTATTTCGTACCTGATTTGAAATAAAATTCGTTCTGTCTCCAGCATCGACGTTCTTAAAAAAATTAAAGGTTCTTATATAAAGAAAGCGAGTATATATTCTTCCTGGCCTTGAACAATGTTGGTCACAGTTACTTCTGGCAGGAACAATTCTTCGAAAAAGAAACCAAGGGATCCACGTATTACTTCTTTCGTTTCACCTTAATATGACGGGTGTCGATTTCAAAGTGATTGCAGATTTCTTTTAGCATTTGAATAGCAAAAGAAGACAGCTTCGAGGAACGGACGAGTTCACATAGGTTATAGCAGTCATAAACTATTGGATGCTCCAGCGACACTTCCTGCATGACTGTATTGGTCAACTCTTGAAGGGCACTCTCCCTCTCTGCGTTGTCCACTTCCTCATCACTAACATCTGCTACATCTTGCCGGCGTCGCTTAGCAGCCAGGCGACTAAAAAAGCTTGCTATCTGCTTGGAAGTCAGAAACTCGGCGCTTGTAAAGAAACGATTCCCTTCACTGTCCCTGGCTGTCATCATGGCTCTTGCAACAGAGTCTGGATCTGCTTTACGCCCTGATGTCTCTCCATGTTACGCCGCAAAATGTAATACTAACGCAAAATGTAATAACGATTGCCGCAAAATGTAATAATAACGCAAAATGTAATAACATTGACGCAAAATGTAATAAAGTTGTTAACGCAAAATGTAATAACTTTTTAACGCAAAATGTAACAAATTTTCTAACGCGTAATGTAATAACGCAAAATGTAATAACTCTAAAATTTATATATATTTTGAAATCGTGTAGCCAAGCTCAGTGACATTAACTTTTGTTGGTTTTATGCGAATTCGGCATTATAGGCGTACCCTTCCTTTGCTTTAAGAAAAGCTCCAGTCTAACTAAACTTGCATACTTGGGATATTCCTCGACAAAAGAGACCACAAATAGAGTGTTCTTAGTTTAAAATAAAAATAAAATAAATTCTGATAATCAATGCAAAGTGGGATTAAGACTGCCTACTGGCAGGGTCTGAAATATTCTGTGGACACTGACTGTTTTGTTTTTAGAATGGATTTACTAGAGAGATAACGTCGGAAAAAGGAAGTTTTCGGTGATTGTAATAAGTTTCAAGTTGATAATATTATGAAATCAGTGTGTGTTTTATATTTCCCAAGTTTACTGGAAAAGGCAGAGGACAAAGTATTCTTGTTGTCAGGGATCTTATTAACCATTCACTTTAACGTTCTTGTTTACCTTCTTCGATGAGAAAGTGTAAATTGCATAGGATTGTCGGTGACAAAAACTGACGTACGATTGACAACATAGACGACTATTTGCTTGTATCTGTTTTGCTATTATGACGGATTTGGGGGGGGGGGGGGGTGTATTTTTTAAACCGCTCACTTTCTGTTTTCACTTGTCTCGAATGCTAAGAGGCCAGTTTTACCAGCTCCAATGAAACACGTTTGATTTGTTACATTTTAATGTACAAAACAGACCCAACCTTTTAACAGTTCAGAGTCAAGGCTCCATCTCCTCCCAAATCCGATCTAAAAGGACAGCGGGGTTGACGGGGATAAAAAAATTCATATCTAAAGTAACTGCCAGAAAGAAATAGGTCTGGGAGGGGCAGTTGCTATATGGAATACACGAGGTTAATTATTGAGTACAATTCGCTTAATTCAGGAAACAAACATGTTATTTTAGTGTTATTACATTTTGCGTTATTACATTATGCGTTAGAAAATTTATTACATTTTGCTTCGAAAGTTATTACATTTTGCGTTAACGACTTTATTACATTTTGCGTTAATTTTATTACATTTTGCGCTATTATTACATATTGCGGCGATTGTTATTACATTTTGCGTTAGTATTACATTTTGCGGCGATTATTACAATATGCGGCGTAACACTCCAAGATCGAATTTCTTTGTCAAGTAATCTCTCTGACTAGTATTGAATCTAGTTCTTTTAGCTTGCGACGACCGCAATGCCCAGCCCATAGGAAGAGACACGCTTCCTGTCGGTCGTGGTTTAGGTACTTCTTTTAGGCAACAGAGATCGCAAAAAAAAAAACCGGCAAAATATTCTCAGGGTAGAGTGGAATCCCCAGTATGGTGCCACGCCTTTTTTATTTCAAAATCTAATTTTCCTGTGAGTAAACAACCAATAGATAGAGTTTTTATTGAAATTCTGTAAGCAGTTGTATTTCTTTTTCAAATGGGCTTACTTCCGGGGAGGGCTTACATACGATGCGGGGGGGGGGGGGGGAGAGGGGAGGCGAGGTTTTTTTTATACGGATGTTTGCAATGCATTTGCGTTTCTATTGGGACGTGATTCCGTACGTTCTCTTTTTGGGGTATACAATACCAGAAGGCAAAGCTTTTTAAATTTAACACTTAAAAACCCCAAACAGTTCGTTTAGTCGTTTAGTGGGGTAGGGGGGGGGAGGGGGCATTTTTTGTTATAACTAACAAAACAACCTCCACAGCAGCAGCCTATAATCCGAAAAATTGTACTTTCTTGGCTTTAAATCGGGAGCGCTTATTATCTGAAAGGTTCTTGCGTCAGGTTTTTAGGGAACTTATTTCTTGGAGAGAGGGGATTTCCTGGACGAGGGGGGGGGGGTTGAGGCTTTCGGATTTTACACTAGTAGTATCTTGTCTAGAATTGTTTTACACTGTTTACCACGCTCAGTACAAAAAAGGTGAAAAGGGCTCAGTATTAGAGACTCACTATGGTTAGATTCTCCATGGGGACGAGCACTTCTGTTTCGTCACTAAGCTCTTCAGCAAGTGCCTCTCTGTTTTCTGTTGTAGATTCTGCTTCACAATCCAGTTTTGAAAGTAAAATACGACAGTTCTAACAAACACCTAAAACAAATAAAAATTCAAATCAATATTAACATTGAATGGGACATTGTCATCAGTGTTTGTTTTTTCCCGTGTGATGAGAAGAACTACTTTTGACAACAAAGTCACGTGACCAGGCTGGTATATCCCTCAGAGTATGAATTTTTTTGTTTAGGGACGGACCATTATTTTCTTGGAGGGGGGGGGGGGAATGAAAAATTTTCCTCTGCAAACTTTTTTTTTTTAGTTTATGCACCTCTGCAAACATTTTTTTTCGAAATTCTTACTATTTTTTGTTATACATATCGTTCTTGCAAACAAATTATTTTGTCTTTCCAGGCCCTGCAAACAATTTTTTTCAATATTTTTCATCCCCCCCCCTCCAAGAAAATAATGGTCCGTCCCTTACAAAAATGATCTTTAGTTTGTAAAGGAAATTACTACTTCTTTAATAGCTATGTATGTTCATTGTAATCTGTACAAACCTGATCCGACGGCAACAAATACACCTGTTCTCTGATGTATCAACTTTGCTCCCCGTTTTCCAAGGCCTCTCTCTGCTTTAGGCCATCGATGCATCTTCTATCTTCGCTATGGCCCGATAATTTCTCAGGAACCTGGCATCGCTGAGATCCACGGCGCCGTCCAGTTCCCAAGGAAGATCGGTGGTAGGGACAAATAGTGAACTGACCAATGTTTTCAGGAAAGGAAAAAACTGCTGCTCTGGCAAGAATCAAATCAACCTCTGTTTCGACATCTGAGATCCCCCATGTAGACTTATGTCCCGCTATTTCTCAAGTACAGTAATATATAGATTTAGGCAAGCCTAAAAGCGGAGCTCCCCAGTTAATTATTTTGCACTTTATTGAAACCTGAATTCAAGCCATTGTACAATTTTAAGGCTAAGAATATAATATTCGTTTTATTTTTTTTTTATAAATTTTAATATTGTTACTTACTTTTTTTTACCGTGTCCCGGGGGGGGGGGGGGAGAGGTACTCCCTAAAATTTACTCAAGGGGTGTGCCACTGAGTCGCTGAGACTCTGGACCTGTTCCAGAGAAAAACGGCTCAATTTGCGACCCTGTTCCAGACAAACAGTGCAAAATAGGTACCCTGTTCCAGACAATATCCACAATGAAAAATATATGAAGATAGATATAAAAACACTAGCGTACATCACAAAGCGCTCACTTGACTTTGTCTGTGGCTTGGAGAAAAACCAATGAGAGGAGCGGATTTTCATAGCTAAACTTGATAGTGTTCCACAGTGAAAAGAGTGATTTGTATACCCTGTTTCAGAGTCAGAGAGGCAAAAGGCACACCCTGTTGAGCAGCACATACCCGTATAGCCCTTATATGGGAGTACCGTATACAGCAACACCAAATAAGCCGAGAACAAACAAAATCAATCAAAACGTTTTAATTCCACCGACAGCATTATGACCCAGAAGTCTGGATGGGAAATTATGCTGCAAAACGGGTAATTATGTAACCTTCGAAGATAAGGAGGGGGTAGTAGGGCTGCATGTTGGGGTAGATAGGCATATCACGTGGTAAATTAGCAAAGCACTTAACATTTAGAGTATATAGGAAATAATATACATCTACATTAAGAATATGGTTAATTTTCTTTTTTTCATTCATTCATTTGTTTTTATTTTCACTATTTGCCTATATTTTAATTTTGAATGGAAATGGCAGAGGTCATACATGTAGCAAAGGATTTACAGCATATTGCCATAAGCTAATGCCAAGCAAACCGGAGTGAAAGCTAACCACAAGCAAACTAGAGTGAAAGCTAATCCCAAGCACACCGGATGAATAAAGCTAACTGCGAGCAAACAGGGGTGAACCTAACTACAAGCAAACCGGAGTGAAACTAACTGGAAGCAAAGAAGGGACATTCTGTAACCCCATCCCACCCCCCTCGCCCCCCCCCCCCAAAAAAAAAGGATGATAGCACCTTTTTTACTTTGACATGTCTTTTTGAGTCCCCTTCCTCTTAAGGGGTTTCACTTCACTTACAGAAATAAAAAAAAAACAAAAATTCTGGGAAGATAGAATATTGTTTGTGTGTCTCAAACTCAGTTTTGTTCTTTGATTACGCAGAAAAAATAGAATCATGTTTGCTTGTGTATAAAACTATGCAAGAAAAAAAGCATCAATACTTTGACTGCTCTTTTAAAAATTTGTATGCTTTATTGTACACATTTTTGTGGAGTCATGTTGCCCATTCGTCATGAAGTTCACAAAGTAAGCAAATGAGTCACAATTTGGTTGCTTCATGGTACCTAATGGATACTGCAAATTTAATCTGGCTTTAGAATATTTCACTAATTTTAACATTATAGCTGTTCTTATAAATAATTTGTACGCAGCATACAACACATAAGAATGAAATTGGTATTGCATATTGCTTGCAATCACGATTTTAACCTCTATACTTAAGAAGTACACCAGTTTCAGCATTACCAATCCAAATTCAAATTATTACATTGCTTTTTACCTCCACTACCTCCCCCAAGGTCAACCAAAGATCTTATGATATACAGTAATTAGACAACTACATGTAAGTCCTGTGTAGTCGAGGGCTCAAAATATTTGGACACTTACAGGTCATGTTAACCGGCCAAAGAGATTTTAGCTTGGTCACATGTGGTTTCTTACCAGCCAAAACATTGAAAATAGCAATTTTAAACTCCCATTCATTTCTGCTGTTACTGTTTTGGCTGCATAAATTATTCTTAAAAAGATCACTTCATAATGCCCTTGTTACATCTAAAAAGATGTGAAAGAGACAGGTCAATCAAGAAGTTGTTTTCTGAAGTACACTGTAAATACGTTAACATTTAAAATATAAACTTTGCTCATTTGCAGCTTTTCTTGATTTCAATTTACATGTAATTTACTAGTCTCTTGAAAATGGCATCATGAAGACACCCAAACATCAAGCTGGATAATCTTAATCCTTCCTGTTTTCTTTTGATGTCCTTGTCCACATTCTGTTTTTGTGTCTGTGGCTCTGCAAATTCTGAAATTCATGTTAACCCTGAAAAAAGTCAAATGCCACAGATTAAATTAAAATTGATTAATTGGTATGAAAATCAATAATTTATAAAACAAAACACTTAACGCAAGCTTGTATAAAGTGAAGCAAAACTACTGGATGCGAAAGGATACCTTATATATTTAACAGAGATGTATCAGCACAGACTATTTTTTTTACTGATAACTGCGAAGTCAACTACAGAAAAAAAAACCGGTAACTCGAACTCGGATAACTCGAACAACCTTGCTAACTCAAACTCACTTCCATTTCCCTTGGATTTGACCCCACTTTTCAGTCATTTTTACTCGGTTAAATTCGAACTCGGATAACTCGAAAACCCCGCTAACTCGAACTAAATTTTGTTTCCCTTGAACAAAATTTGGGTCAAACTTTTTACGCTGATAACTCGAATTCCAGAACTTGCAACTCGCAACGGTTGCCCATTGATTATAGCAATGAACAGATCATGTATTTGACAGTCATTTTCCACTCTTAACAAAAGAATGTGTGGTCGCTTTAGAGTTTCTGGCAAGATAAGTTCAATTTGCACAGTACTGTATACTGAAGTGCTTAAAAATCAGTAAACTATCAATTATTAACTTGGCAAATAAAATATTCAATCAACCCCGCTAACTCGAAAAACCCCGCTAACTCGAACTCATTTTCGTTTCCCTTCAGAGTTCGAGTTAGCAGGGTTCTACTGTAAATATTTCAGGACCTGAACAATCGATGAAAATCGATGATCGGAAAATCAATCGATCAATCGATGACAATCGATTAATTACTGTTGATTGGCATCGATTGGCATCGGCCAATCGATGATCAATCGATAATCACACTTTGGTGGTCGCGAACTTCATCGATTGCCATCGATTGGCATTAAACACACAATCAATCCGAAGCATGAAGTAAATACTTACATATGTTGTTTTGTAAAAAAAAATAATAAAGCTCCTTTCCATTGAGATGAAGTTTACATCATAAGCTTTAATGTTTCTGTTTTTCATTCGAGTTTCCTACTGTTTGCTAGCGCTAGAATTCCAAAGACACTTCGTTATTCGTGACCGAGTCAAAAATGGCGGACGTGACAGGCGAAACTCATCACCAGACTCCCACTGTTGTCTCGTTTTCGTTCCGACGTACGGACGACGTATTTTTGAGTTCTCTCTGCTACTGTTTGATTTGAAATATTTCGGACGAGCGAGAAAATGTTTATGGACTACAAGACAGAGTTTTAGAAAAATTACATTGTACTTAGACAGCGAGGAATTCTGTAAGTTGCGATTTCTATTTACTTTGCCAGGAGTTGGTTCGAAAGCAAACCAGACCGAAAAGCGTACGCTTCGTTGATGGAGGCGAATAAGACTTAAGCTCAAAACGTTTGTTTTAAATAATTATTGCCTTATTACTGTTAAGTTAGTAAGTTTCTCGTTGTATTGACATTTTTTGGAAAGGTTATCATTGTTGTTGCTAATAAAATATAACATACAAGAGAGACCGTGTGTTTTAAAGTAAACATATTTATCAAATACTAGTCAAATAAAAAACGATGGCAGTTAAATGATCGATTGAATTGGTAATCGATGATATTGATAATCGATGAAAATCGATGTTAGTTAATTGATCGATTGTCATCGATTATCGATGAAATTGATAATCGATGACAATCGATAATCACAAAAACTTTAGCGATCGATTGTTCATCGATTATCAATATCAATCGATTAATTGATATCGATTGTCATCGATTGTTATCGATTGCCATCGATTATCGATTCCATCGATTGTTCAGGTCCTGATATTTTAATA
Source organism: Oculina patagonica (assembly GCF_052425735.1). Lineage (NCBI taxonomy): Eukaryota > Metazoa > Cnidaria > Anthozoa > Scleractinia > Oculinidae > Oculina > Oculina patagonica. Next base: position 27,011,910 of record NC_135764.1, read on the forward strand.
AACTCAAAGCATCACTGCAAACCCTTACACTCCCTCTTTAAAAGGTTTGACCTTTAAATACTCCCCCTCCCCTCTACCCCTATATATACATGTACATGCATAGGAAAAACATTGCCACATCTTAAAAGCTTTTTTCTTAACAGTAATACTAAGATTTTTAAAGATACACATTTAATTAATAATAAGTTTGCATGCACAGCTGCATACAGTGTCTAAAATGGCATGAATTTACTCACAAAGATTCCAGTTTTCCAGTAGTCATTAACCTTTGTTGTGTGCATTTTCCAAATTCCACAACAAGATTGTGATTTTTTTATGACAAATATAACATTTACTGTTGACATTCTGAATGAAACCAGCAAAACAGACCTCAAAATCTCAAAATTGTTGACATTGTTATGTAATCCACATGAACGCTCAATAGTGAACAGAACTACATGACAAGTGGATTATTTAATATATTTGGGAACGAAAGAGCTAAGTAATGAAGCTGAAGTTTATTTACTCTGACTAAATGAACAGTAATTTTACCTCCATCATGAATATCAATAAACTGCATACACTGAATCGATCTATTTCACTCGGAGTTAACGAAATTCCAGGTGCTTCGTGCAAACTGACATCACTTTCATTCTCATCTCAGCTGCTCTTCCAGCACTGTAAAACAAAATAATCATATCACAAGCATTTAAAAATCGTAAGCTTAATTTTCTTCGAGATGTGTTGAAGTGATATTCTTTGTGAATTCGTTCATCGAAGGCCCAACAATTATTTGTTTACATAATCAAATCCTCCTATTTGATCAGTAAAACCTGGTAAAACTGAATTTTAAGGAATAGTATTTTTCAACATTGTTCATGTCACAAGCAAATGCTTAGTGGCGAAAGCAAGTAAAATGTGCCGTCAATATAAGCTTACTTTGCGTATAAAGTAAGCTTAAGACAAAACGTAGAGATATTAAATGACGGAAACACTGCAGTTTTGTACTCACCAGTTGGCCGCAGTAGGTACACTCGTCTGCTCGTTTTATCTCCGTTCCCTTGTTCTCCGCTATTTCTTTGCCTGTTTCCTCGGCACCTCTCTTGCTATTTTAGTCGCTTTTCTTCGCTACTTTGCTACCAGGTTCGACAGGCGCTTTGCTATACTTTTTCGCCTGCTTTCTGTCCGGGTTTTCTGGATCTCTCGCGATCTCTTTCCCGTCGCAAATCGCTTAAACCCTGTTTCCTCGAAGTTAAGTTTACCCTGCTCTCGTTTGTAGTCATCGGCATAACAAGGAGCCAAAATAAATGTGTTTGTCTCAAGTTCTAACTTTCAGACTAGCTGTTTAGACCTCACACTTTTTTTTCCTCACACTGCAAAATTATTTCGCGCCAGTACTGCGCGAGTTGTCAAGACCTTTCAAGATCCCGGATGTGCGCAACACCGTACGTACGTTTGTACGCCGCCGTACGCGCCCGCGAGGCATGCCGCTAGCCATGATGACCATGAAAACTCGGATGCAGAGGTTTCCTATTTTATTTCATGTGTTTTTTTTTTTTTTTTTCATGTGTTTTTTTTTATGGGTATGGTGCTCCGCTCTGCGGCCCTTACGGGCCGCTAAGGAGCTCCGCTATAACAACGGAATAACTTCTGTCTTCTTCGCCTTATCTCTTCGCTCGTAGGTGCAGGAATCTCCGACAATAGCGCTAAAAGAACACTTCGCTTCCATACAAAAATAATGATAAAAAACACGTTTCCTTCAAACTCGCGTTCTAAGCGTTTCCCGCGCTAGTATCAAGGTTTTCTAATTTGAAAACGTCAATCAAGATCATTATCACGACCAAATGTAAAAAGTACGCCAAAGTATCCTGAGTGATGTGTTTTACATATCGTGTTTTAAAGGTAAGCATTTTATTAGCATCTTATCTGCCAAATACATTAAATAATCTTGCCATCCTTTTTAACAGCGTTTGTTCACGAAGCAGTTTTATACACATACTGTTTACATTACGGCGACAAGGAATCTACAGAAATCACGAAATGCCGACCACCAAATTAATTACCGACGTACGGGTAAAATAAATATTTCTTCTATTAATGACAGTGTTTTATCCAAGAATGAATTTTTTGCCATGATTTTTTAATTTCAAGAACCAATTTATATCTTAAGAACGGAGATATGTTTGTAAAGGAATTCCAAAAGATATATTGGATGTTTCAACAAGCCCGCTGAAATGAACAACAAGCAACCATTGTTTACATTTGCTGATAATTTCGTTAAAACTTGGTTAATTCAGCGGCGCCTCGAAAATCTCTCGAAAGAAAACCCATGCTGAATTTTATACATAATTTATAACAGCATAAAATGGTTCCACAGCCGAAGTTTGAAGAAATTTGGAGTTATGGCACATGGCGAAAAAAAAATTCTGAACTTTATCAATAAATTAGGGATTTTCCCATAAGTAAATAAAGGTATTTTTACAAAATTTGTAATTAATTCTCGAATGAAGGTCAAGTCAAGTTATTACCTATTTTTAGAAGCTGAATACCTTGCCTTTCAAGAAAACGTATCCAAAAATTCAAGTTCTTCTTTGCACGCGAACTAAATTACAACTTAGGTTGCCAAATTTTAGCTTTGTATTCGGCCATTTTTGGCGATCTTGTGGGCGAAATTCCCTTTTCTTGTTTTTCACGGATGTAAAGCGCTTTGAAACGAAAAAAACTACATCAAATTTCAAGGCTAGCTAAAGGCTATTTGTGGACAAAAAATGAGGGAAATCGATTTTTCCAATTTCGGCCGCTAAATCAATTTTTTGATTGAAATCTGCTGAAAGTCGTTCTTAAGCGCAGTGTGCTTGCTTCGTTTCACTTACAGAATTTCCAGATTTGACAGGCTGGCAAACACTCCGTCGGGTAAATATTTGATTTTGTTTGAGGATAAAGACCTGTTTAAATACATTTCAAAATCATTTAAAGCTATGATTTCTTGTGATACTTTAATCTATAATGACTCCCCTAGTCGTATATATAGCAAAATTATTTAATTTTAGTTAATGATTCTTCGTGGGCTAATTAGTCAAATAATTTGGCCGCAATTACTCGGTTTCCTATCAGAGCTGTAAAGTTACATTTTTTGTACTTGAATCCCTAACATTTGACACCTACGCCAGTCACACGTCAAGTACGTGCACTGTACGTAATGGCTTTTCATTGCTCTTTTTTCGCCGTTGTAAAACGGATGGAAGTACAACCTTTTGTGACTCATATTAATTCTATTTAAGGGCTTAAGATTATTTTTTCATTTGTGTTAAGAGTTTGCAAATACAAAACCCGTAGACTCCCGCCACATTGCCAAAACGGAAGCCAGTCAGGCCTCTACACAGTGACTCTCATCATGAGTAGAAACCTGGATTTTTCTCCAGCATCAAGTAATTGAGCTTATACCTTCCTTGTTCGTTACTTGGGGACACCATTTTGAAACAAAGTTTTGGTTGGTTTTTAGAGTTATTTGATGCAAGAAAAAAATTCAAAATGGTGCAGCCAAGATCGCAGATGAAAGATGGCACAATGACGTCATTTTTGCTTCTAATGAAACCAAATCAATCATAGACATTCGAGTCTTGCCATAGACACAATGCTGGAAATTTGTGAAATGAAACCAAGGAAAAAAAGTCACTTTTGCGGCACATCAAACCATCCGTGTTAAATTGTTGATCAAAGCGTACGTGTTTCAAAGGAGGTGGGTTTTCAAATCGCTCCAATCAACCGACCTACGGTCCAAAAAAGCCGCGTCAAAATAGGGTTTAGCAGTTACTTAGCATTTCTTTCACACAGTCACCTATAATCACAACTTTTTTAAAGTTTGCTAACATCAAAAACACTTCATACGATCACGAATAAAATATAATTGCAAGAGGAGAAAATATAACAACATACACTTTTAGATCGAGGTAAAAGTTGCGTAAAAAACCCATGCAAGTTTTTTCAATGTCACTTACAGATATTCCAGTTTTGTCTGAGTGACAAACACTTTGTCACTGAGATTAGGGATTAGGTTTGAAGATAATTCCCTGTGAAAATGGGTATTTAACACGGTTGTCGTCTTAAATTATTAAAAAACACATTGAAAAGTATTAATTAACCCTCGGACGTACATAATGTTTTTTTCCAAATTTTGAAAAAGATGATTTACTCTACAATGCTAAAACTTTCAGTAGCTGTTCATTGATTCTTTGCAGAAATTTTGATATATCAACAATGTGTCCAAGGTATTTGAAGTTGCCATGGCAACCTCATAATAAAGCAGATCTTGCCAAAAATCGTCATTTTTAACATTTTTCTTTATTTTTGCCAGTTTTTGGAAACAGTTGTGCAATATTTGTTTATGTTTACATTCCATAAGCATTTTGGCTTGATTTTGCATCAATTTCCGTTATTTTGTGACTTCCTAAGAAAATGTTGAAATCCAAGATGGCGGATCCAAGATGGCGGCTCTAATGACATCAAAGCCAATAAAAGTTATGTCATCTTGTAGAGTAAGCTAAGGGCTTTCTTCTCAGTGCAAAATAATTTCGATACGCCCTAATATAACGAAAACTCCGAGGAGGGGGTTCCATCCACCCCCCTCCCCACACCCCCCCACCCCCTGGTACGATGGGGGGGGGGTATCAGTTTGCTTGTACGTCCGAGGTTTTATCATATTATTGTTAATCTTTTAGCACAATGATGATTCTAGTTCACCTGTATTGAGTTTTTCGAAGATTCTTAAATATGGGTTCGGGATGAAGTGCTCCCGTGCAATTCCCCATTTCCTCTTATTACTTCATAAATTTCACCTCCCTCTCATGGGAATTTTTTATCACCTAGAGGAAATACAAACCACTCGATCACTCCGTTCCATGGGAGAGTATAACCTCTCTCAGAGAACCGTGAGGAACTGTGACCACCGATAGATAGAAAGATTCTCTTTCCTCATTCAGTACCCGGGTTTGAGGAGGAATTCGTCGATTATACGATTATACAGGCGGGCTCTCTATTTGGTAAGAAACTTAAGTTTTACAGTCAACTTGTTTTTGTATATTATTTCATGTAATAAATAAGTTTAAAATAACGTATTTAAGAGGCAGTTATTTCAATATTTTTAGACTTCATAATGACGACATTGCTGCCGCTAATAATAAAGTGATAAAAAACATCCAAGTCTTTTCGGACGCATTGCTGATAAAGTTTTGCGGTCATATATTCAAAATGTATAGAAATACCGATTAATGACGTCACGATGGCGTCCTACCAAACCATGAAAGCATTGGTGTGTACTTCATCCAGTTTTTTTATAAATCTCTGAGCAAATAGATAACGTTCGCACGGAAGTTACAGTAACGGACACCTTTCGTATTACATTTTAACGCTAAGTTAATTTTCCATGAGTATCAACCTCTTCTGAAAAACCAACATGTCCAAATTCCGATCCGACCTGGATATAATACCCGCATAAAAACCAGGAAGAGCTGATGTGTCATTCTCTCTAAATATAGTTAATTACTTGCAGTGCAGCGTGCCTTGTTTCACGTGTAATTAGAACCATTTTTGAAATTTGTTAGCAACACGGAAAGCGCCAAGGTTAAACGGGGACGAAAGCTCAACGCATTTTTGATTCACAGTTACGTTTCGATTAGACCATGGACGTTTTGAAGCCCAGTGTGCTTAAATGACTTACAGAAATGTCAAATTTGTCAGATCGACAAACACTCCGTCACTTAGAGATGTGATTTTGTTTGAAGATAAATCCCTGTGGAATGCGTCATAAACGACTTCAGAGTATAATATAAAACAAACATCACTGTAAGGGGTGACTCGTAAAAATTGTAATTCTAATACATGCAACAACAATAGTTGCAGTTAACCTTTGGTTGCACCAGCACAACTGGATTCGAATGTTATAAAAACAAAATAAGATAACATAATTTATTTTAGACTTACAGCCCATATAGAGTTGTGAAATTGGAAAACAATCCAGCAGGAAGATGTGACAAGTTGCTTGAGGACATTCTAATGCTAAAAACACTGATTTGAAAATAAAATAAGTAGAAACGCAGACTGGTTTTATTGGAAATCTGCGAATCTGATTGGCTCTTATATTGTTCTCTATTCGCTGCTAGAACACGATTGCCCGCATTTTTCTCTTTAAAAGGGACAATTTTCCCTTGATTTTTGGCTTAAACGTACATAAATATTTTTTGATTGCAATCCTTTACAACAATGCAATACTTTACAAAAATGGACTCTAAACAACTCTCCCTCGTTTTCTATGAGCGAATGTCAACTTGGCTGTGCCTTGTTGATATTCGCTCACATGCAACTTGGGCTACTATTTACACAAACCACCGGGATGAAAATATTGCATAAAAATTTTGTGACTAAACTTGGCTTAACAGAAAAAAAGGTTTAAACCTTACTCTAATTCACTTCAAAAACTGAAAAAACTTACGACTGAGAAGTGTATCACCGTAAGCATTGGCACATAATTTTCAGAACATTTAATTTTATGAAGTGACGCGAACCATTTCAGATTTTTCAGCCGATTTTTCCATTTGAATAGTAAGAACACAGGAATTGCCTGTTATTATTTCAAACATATTAATTAATGAGGTATTCTTACATATTATTAGTCATCATTGACGCGCATTTTTCGATGTCCCTAAGTGATGTTACATTCCCACAAGAAAGAATATTTTTCGAAAGCCACGAGCGTTCAAAAAAGCAAGTCAATTTACAATCTAAAGAGAAACAAAACTAGGATAAGTCGAGGATAAGAATAGTGTATCATCTTAACCCTTTAACCGGCAATCGTACAAATATGTACGAAAAACACAAGCAGTGATTGAAAAAACTCTAGCTTTTACATATCTGGGCACATGATAGTAATGACTGCTTTTTATGGCAAAGTGATAATTTTCATAGCTTTAAAAGCCAACTAACTGACTACAACTCTTGATTTCTGTTGCATATGGTAGTATGGTTGTTTGTTCAGCAGCAAATCTGGAAATGCCCTTTTTCTACCTAACAGGACAACAACAAAAAACACACATCTTTGCCTCCATTTTTTAATGAAAAAATTATTCTTACTTCAAAAATATACATTTGCAGCAAACTTCAACCCTATTCCTTTCTGTTCACCAAAGAAATTTTCCATCAATCATTCAGCAGACTCAGCAATTACTATTCGATTAGAGCTACGCTTGCAAACCTGTAATTTCCTCATTGGTGACCGAAAGGGATGCCTGGGAAAAACAGTATGGCGGCGGCATGAAAGGCTACCTACCTCGATCTATTCCATATATTGTTTATAAGTGTCGAGCCACCCAATCCTGCCGGCAAAATGTTGCACCGATTGCATTCTTTTGAAGTCAAAACTCGTCCAAATTGCCTTGGCAGGTCTCGGAATCCACCCACAGAACGGCCAGAGAGACAACTTTACTCATGAACCACCATCTTTCGATTCGAATATTTTTTGGCGTTCCAATCAAGACAAAATCATCTCTCACCTCCTTTTTTTTCAGATGCTGGCCTCTACCCACCATTCTAACTTAAAGATGCCAGCCTGGGGGCTTCGGCTGAGGGAAATGACTCGAAAAATCAGTTAAAAACACAAAACGTGCCAAATCCAAGCCCAACAGCTCGCCTACGAAAGAAGCAACTGCCGACTACTGACGTCACAATAAAAATTTGAGCCCTCGGTGTTTCAAAACAGCACACATTTTTACTTGGACTTCTTATATGCAATCACGAAGTTCTACAGAATGTCTAAGCTCAGAAAAAACCTTTAGAAAGTCACAGAAATTTGCCAGTTAAAGGGTTAAAAAATTGGCAATATTGTCATTGTAGGAATGGAACGAGGAGTCCCACTGGCCTACAGTCACATCCCCTACCCAAGCCCTGAAACGTTGAAGTTAGAGGAAGAAACTGCGACTTCCAAATTGTCATCATCATCATCATTATTATTATTATTATTCTCTTTGCAACCCAGGCCTTATTAAGTAGAGTAAAATTGTGACGAAAATAATGAAATTTTGTTTATATTTTACTGAACATGGCAAACAGAAAGTGTGCCGTTTTTCTAAAAGATAAGTTAAAAACGTTAAGTTATTATTTTATTTTATAGTAGCAATTAAAATTGCTACTATACATCTGTTGCACCTAACACAACTGCTTTAGAACACAAATATTATATAAGCGCCCTTACCTGAAAAAAATACTGAGACCTCTCCCACGTCAGTTCCATACTTGTTTGTGGCCACACAAGTGTACTTTCCTTCTTCGCGTATTGCTATTGTTGCAGTCCCTGTTACATTTACCATTATAGTTGAGTTCCTTATAACTGCTGTGTATATGGGACGAGTTCCAGTTGCTGAACAAGACATCCTGTAGCCTGGGAGAACTCGAAGAACAGGAGCTGGTAACATTGCTTTTGGCAAATTGGAAGCTATTTAAATAATAATTTGTATCCGTAAAAATTTTGTATGTTGTTAATTTGTTATTAATATACATGAAAAAATTTCTCAAATCTGATTGGCTTAGAGAAATGCAGTTTTTAGTAAATTCGATGCAGAAATGAGGG
>NC_135764.1:27030505-27130505 GCF_052425735.1 Oculina patagonica
CTTGTCACCAAAGCTTCAAGGCCCGGCTTTGAAAGGAGAAACTTTTTCTGATCTAAGGGCGCTTTGCAATGGTCAGAACTGGCCGGCCAGACCGGTATATTCGAGAACAGAATTCCGTTGTTAAACAGATATTGACCTGTCAAATCAGTCAATACATAAATATTCTACGTTGCTATGGTGAATTTGTGGGAAAATCTCGTGAAATCTCGTAAAATAGCCAATTCAATCAATTTCAATCTGTTTCTTAACACTCGGACGTACAAGCAAACACATACCCCCACCATCGTACAAGGGGGGGGGGGGGGCATGGAACCCCTTCCCCGAGTTTTCGTTATATTAAGGCGTAGCGAGATTATTTTACACTGATAAGAAAGCCCTTAGCTTACTCTACAAGATGACATAATTTTAATTGGCTGTGACGTCATTTGAGCCGCAATCTTGGATCCGCCATCTTGGATTTCAACATTTTCTTAGAATTGGGTTCTTAGAATTTTCTTAGAAAGTCATAAATTGGAAAAAATAAAGAAAAATGTTTAAAATGACGATTTTTGGCAAGACCTGCCTGTATTTATGACGTTGCCATGGCAACGTCAAACATCATGGACATATGGTTGACATATCAAAACTTCCATAAAGGCTGAATGAACAGCTACTGAAAGTTTCAGCATTGTAGATTAAATCCGCTTTTCAAAATTTGGAAAAAACCTTATGGGGGCGGTGGCATCCACCCTCCCCCCTCCCCCCTTGTACGTCCGAGGGTTAACTTATATCTATTTCATAGTTTCATGTTTAGTGCTATGTTTTCGTGTAATTAGTTTCCTTTATTTAGTGGCCTTTTTGCATGCTATTTCTATTTGCATATTGTTTGTATTGGGTTCGCTTGAACTTTGCTTTGTAATAAGAGTTTGAGCTTCTGTTTGTAAGCCGCGACTAGTTTCTTCAGTTAAACAAGTTCCTCTATTGTTTTCCGGGGGTCGTCACATTCGTCTATAAGTTTTCTCGTTTATGTCGCTTTGTCTTTATAATCTCAATTAAAATAAAGCAAAACCATGAAAAATGAGAGTGATCTTAATTTTGTAGTAGTTTCTTCGTTTACAGTGAAACTCAAGCCAGTTTGATTCAAAAAGCATAGTTTGAACAGTCTCAAAATACCATAAGCTGTCGTTTATATTTTCCGCTCCCGGATCGCTATTATTTCTATTTCTGTTCCTCTGTGCTCTGCTCTATAATTGAGTCAACTATTCAGTTACTTGGAAAGAGGACGATTCGTCGCTTTTATCACATGCAATTCTCCTTTTACAATCTTGTTAGAACGGAAGTCTCAAATCTAATGAAATAGTTGAACTTCTTTCAGTAAAATTCATTTACAATTCATCGTTAGGGCTCTAAATCGGCAGATTGTAGAATGAGAGATAACAGAATTGCTTAGCTTTTGTTTTACGTTGTTAAAAAGAAAATCCGGTTAAACAGACAAACAAACAAAAAAGGAAAATACCTTTTAAACTCGCGGGAAGTGAGATGAATATCTGGCTTCTGGTTTGTGTTGAGCTGAAAGCAGTATGATGTAAAGCTGGTGACGGCAAGCAAGCAAGCAAAAAATCCGAAAACAAACCAAACTTCTCAGCTTCTGTCAATAACAGTAGCTTTAAGCTGGAAGCCTCATTCGTGATTGGCTACGGGAATTTCCAACAATATGGTGTATTATCTGGTGAATATTTTTAAACTTAATGACTAGCTCATATTTTACCACAATAGCGATAAATGTCCATAACCATTGTGGCAAATGTCATGAGCTCCCTCTGATGCAGGGAATGCCTAGCCTGTTTAATAAGTTTTTTTTCTCGCTCTGGAAAAATAGCTTTAAATCTAATCTGCTTAAAATTCCAAGCACGCCATTCCAATAATGCTATAGCACAACAATTTGTCGCCAAAGATTGTTTGCGTAAGCTTCTTGTTCGATCTAAGCTGCTAGTGTTTGCTATGATTGGTTAAGATAACACTGAGCCATCTGGTGTTTTTTTTTTTTTTTCGTGTGGATGTTTATGTTAACAGTTAATTATAAGTTTGTCGCTTTCTTGCGTAGCAATAAAAATATAATTTTTTACTACTTAATGTGAACTCAAGGTAGTTGTTATGATATAACCTGTTCTCAAGTTTTTCGAAGAGACCATTTTTTGTATAGATTTCTTAGATTTCTTAGGGATGCAATATGATACTGTAAACTGTAATCAATTAAATCTTTGCATGAATTTGAGTGACGTATAGGAAGAACATTATCGGGATGTAATTTGGGGTGATGCTGACAAGCTTTCAATTCGTATGGAATATTGGCCGAGAGGGGATCAATTCTCTTGCTTTTTCTTTCGATTGATCTCGACTGGAAAACATGAAATTGGACTCGCTCACTCTCACTCACTTCTTCTCAGCCTCGAATCCAATACACCTTCAAGGGGAGCCTTGATGAAACCTGAAAGTGACCTCTATTATGTCTCTTCATCTTCTTTTTCTTTGTTTATGGTGAATGTTATGCCAATTAGAGATAAAACAGTCAAAGACGGTTAAAGTAACATAAACTGTCGTTATTTTCCGCTCCCGGATTGCTAAAATGTAATGAAATTGTTTTGTCGTGTTTATGATAAAATTTAAGTGATACATTCTCGTCTTTCACAATAGCAGTGTAAAATATATTTACACCGTAATCCTTTATTACTTGCCCTAAACTTTGCCTTGTTTAATCTAGCAAATTGTGGCCGGAGTCATTCACCGCGAAAGTAAAAGCAGGTAAAAGACTGCACGAAAACTTTGCAAGTTTACAAACTTCACAGACTGACGAAGGTATTGAGAATAAAGGTTAGTTCCACAAACACTGCTTTAGAAATTTGTTTTGAATTTATCTATTCCGTATTCTTTCGTTTTCGCCGAATAACAGACTTAAAGCACGCAAAACTGAAGATATAATTTAAGCGCGTAAAAGAACTCAGTAGGAGGTGCTGCCATCAAAATAATTCTAGCTCATCGCAACAAATCTGATCAGTTTTAATTCCTTTCAAATAACATTTCCGAGTTAATATTGAATGGAACCATATCCATATTTTTCCAGTCCAGTGAAAGCGGACCTGTTTATTCTGTTACTTCTCACTCACTCAGTGTTTGTCTCTGCGTTTTCGTTTTTTTCGTTTTTTGCTCAACTGTGGTGGGCGGGAAAATTCAATTTTGTGATCCACCCTCAGTAAATTTTCATAATGATCATTTACGATAATCATATATCCTCCGTTTTAACCATAATATAGACCAAAAGAATACATTAAACTAACGTTAATTCTTCGTCCTTATGCGTATTCGAGCGAAGTGCGGCCATGTCGGGACAGAAGCGGGACTTTACCGGTACAATAGTACATAGGTTTTTGACCAATCAGAGCGCGCGTAGTATCTGAGTTATTTTATAATTAAGTGTAATGCTCGCGAGCTCTTCAATATTGCTTATGGAATTAACAATATTGTTGTTCTGCTGGTAGATACTTTTCACATCACAACAATGCACAAGTTTTACACAAAAGATGGAGAAACAGTCTTACTTTATTTTCTAACAAAAAGCACAAGGAATTGATGAAACGGCAGATATTTTTGTGCCTAACCTTATCAAGCTAAAGTGCAAAAACGTTCTCTAAGGCCATGAAGCTTGTCATGATTTACTGTTCGATTCTTGACTGGGTTGACTATAACTACACCGAGCTTAAACTAACTTCATCCAGCAATTAATGTACATATGTTTTACCTTCTTGATTTGTTTATCCTCTCGGTTTATTCTATTTAAATTCACGCCCTGCAGTAACATCTAGGAATATATAGCATACAGCCTTTCTACGAAATGCACATGTCCATCATTAATTACGACATCTAGTAAACAAGTTGTTTTCATAACTACTTGGTATGTTCAGTTTTCTGAGTATTTTCAAATCTCAGCTTATGCGTGTTCCTTTTATCACGCTTGATTGGTTCTTTTCCAAGTCAGTTGCAGTGTTACTTCTTTCATCCTCTTTGGAACGACGATCCCTGTTTACTGGAATGGAGGGCTGAGACCTGGAGAAAACGTAAGCTGTTTTATAGTATTATCCTAGTATATTTAGTAAGTATTAGCTAGTAGAGCGGTTTTCAATTGAGCGTCGTAAGACCAAAACCTAAGTTATTACTCTGGCAAATCATAAAGGACGTAGAGCAATCCATTGTCCAATCAAAACTCAAAGCAATTACATGAAGCGCGGAAACAACGCGAGCAAGTCACGATTGGTTTTTGTTTTACTTATGATCGGTTAAGAAAGTCACGCGAGTTTTTTTAAGCCAATCACTGAGCGTAGCAATACAAAACCAAAGTAAACGCAAATTACTTTCGACACTCAAGTGAAAATGGCTCTATTATTTCATTATCACGAAAAACAATTACCACATTATATTTTTTTAAATAAACAGTTTTCAAGCTAAAAAGATCAGCAAAGGTATTTTTTATCGTTACTTGTGAGGTAAATCACCTCCGGTCCTAGTTCCTTCGCTAATATTTCGAATGCCTGATATATCTATTCGTCTGAATGACACTAAGGTTCACAGTCTAACTGTTTTCCAGGTTTTGACCGTTCCGGACGGGTTTCAGAACGGTCCAGGGTAAACAGGAGGATTACAGCAAACACCCGCATATAAGAACAAATGGATTAAGAACACCAGGCTGAAATTTGGCAAATAAAGCCCCATTTTTATAAGAACAAGATCAGCCTGAAAAATTCAGCATGTTCTTATAAAATGGAAAAGGTGTCATAATTCCTAAAAATACAAGTGATTTTATTCATCATTACCTATAATGAAGGACAGCCAGTCATCTCATCTATAGGCTCAATGATATAGTATTGATTGTGATCATAAAAATTAAAGAATATTTATTAATTTATGCTATTTTTACATCTAGGGGCATTTTTGGGTAGTATTACTAATATAGAAATTTAAGAACATTTTAAGAACACCTTGAGGCTGATTTGTCACTAAGCACCCATTAAATAAGAACCCGATCAGCCTGACCTCCGAAATCATGTGTTCTTATATGCGGGTGTTTACTGTATTCCGTCCGACGTTTCATTAGGATTCGTTTAAAGTGCACCTAACCCCTGCGGCAATACTTTCAAAATTGATTCTACATGAGTTTGAGAGTTGAATGGTTAAATATTTCTTCATCTCAATGTTGCGATGTTAATGAAGGTTTATTTTTCCAATATGTTAATGAGTATGACGTCTACCCAGGCTTTTAAGCATACTTGTTTTGCTTATATCATTATTTACTCGCCATTACCAGACACCAAATTTACAATAAAAATTGTGGAAATTGCGAGTATTATGATAATGCTTTTTAAATACTGCTTGTGTGAACCAGTCAAAATCTATATATTGAATGAAGACTGGGTAGACGTCATACTCATTAACATATTGGGAAAATAAACCTTCATAACTTAAAAACGCATCATTGAGATGAAGAAGTATTTAACCATTCAACTCTGTAACTCATGTACAATCAATTTTGAAAGTATCGTTTCGGGGGTTAGGTGCACTTTAAAACCGGTCCCGTGTAGACCTCACCTGAGACTAAGTACACATAATTTGAGCTTTATACCACATACTTGTCTGTTTATTGTACTCACAGAAATTTTTCAACATTGTCGCTCATTGGCCCATTCCCCGAAAAGTGGTAGATTGGAATCGAGCATAGCTGTGTTTGGGTCCCATGATGACGTTTTGTGTCGCTGTGCTTGCGGTCGTCATCTTTGAAATTGTTCTCTTGTACCTCCGTTGTATTAACATCACCTTGTTCACCGTCTTCGAGGGTTACATCGATGGCGCCACTGGCTTTTACGGCAGAAAGAAAGGTCGGCTTATCAATTTGCCCGGTTTGGAGCTGGTTTTTAAGAACGTTGGCATTAGCTAAGCCGCGTATTTCTCCCTGCAAATCATTGAGAGGCAGAAGCAAACCCAGACAGCATGAAAAGGACCAGTGTGGGTTTTTGCGCCATTCCTTGAGGTAGCGATATAGAAACACTGCGTACTGAGCTAAAATAAACGAGAAAAGAAGGAATTTATAATTGAAGCAAAACTTTGATGGTGTGTCAAATATAAATATACGTTTACAAGGTTTCTCTCAGAAACCATAAAACACTCGTGTTTCGTGTTTCTCTTTGGGTTCCATACAGAGATATGACAGTTTATCGATGATTAAAACATTAACACTAAATTAGGTTCATTTACCTGCATATCTACATTGAATATTAAAGGCACTGAAGTTGGATTAAGACTAGTGTTACGCACTAAAGGAATAAAATAAATCCTATTGTAGTGAATATTATTGCGTTATATATCATTCCCAAGAAACTTTACTGAAAAATGGTGCAGTTCTAGGAATAGGATGAATCTGAAGCACTTTATCTTCCCTAATGACGCAACACGAGAATACTCTAGTTCTGCCTTAAATCTCCATCGATATGCGATTTGTATAGGAATCGGTTCATTTTTTTAAAGTGGCACGAGAGCACGTTGTCAATTCTTTTAAAAAGGTTTTCTTATGTCCTGTCCAAAGATGAAAAATAATCGAAAGCATTGCACGCATAAGTGGATTTTTAAAACTATATGTCATCACTTCTACTTGGCAATACGGGTGGTTTTGTTGTCTTCTTCCCTGCGAAAGGACACTTCAAATTACCGACATGAGAACTTAAACCAACAAAAATGTGCTTAACCTTATTCTACTAATGCTTCTGCAAAAACTGTCATTCAAAATTTAAAAACAACATGGTTGACTAAAACACGACTCTGCCATAAAAACAATAACTTCGTAAAAATTAATGACATCTGACACAGGAATATTGACAGAAATGAAATAAACGTTTAAAACTTGTGTAACGGCTTTACAATATCAACCCCATGATCATTAATTAAGAAAGGTTAGCTGAGATCTAAGTGCTAATGGTCTTGTTATCTTACCAGCAAGTAAACCAATTACCGAAGTGTTTGCCCCTATAACCAACAGCTTGAACAAGACTGCGTCCACGTGCTTGTCGGTCGATCTTGGTATGTTCTCTGCGGGAATCCTGCTCACAGCACCAATACCCAGGTTAACAACTGTAACAGCAATAGACGTCGTCATTAATCTGTTCTCGGTCAAGTCTCGTATGGGTTTGATCCAGGAGAAAAGCATTCCATACATCCCGGCAATGACCCATGCCAAACCAATATAGGACCTGCTCTCTTGACCCACAAGAATCAGACCAGATGTAAGGATCACTTTACGAGACGTTTCAACCAATTCCCAATACCACGCACGATGTTCGTAGTTTTCAAATAGAAAACTCAGTCCTGAAATCATTTCCATGCCATAACTTGAATCCTGCAATACGCCAACGTCCATTGTCGCTGGTATTGTACTTCGTTTTCTCCAAAGGATGATGAATGAGGAAACAGGGAGGGCAACGATGTAGCCGCTAGAAATGTAGGCCACGATAAGCCAGTAATTGTACTTTGTGCCTTGGCATTGTATGCTGTAATCCGCTTTCATGTACTTGTAACACATTTCCTCCTTGTCATCTCGGCAAAGCTTCTGGCAAGCTATCGGTAGTACGTTAACTGTCTTGGCACACGTGCTCAGGTAAGTCACGTGTATGAAGAAAAACAAATTCCTAAACACGTGCTCTTTTGTCT
Organism: Oculina patagonica; assembly: GCF_052425735.1. Classification (NCBI taxonomy): domain Eukaryota; kingdom Metazoa; phylum Cnidaria; class Anthozoa; order Scleractinia; family Oculinidae; genus Oculina; species Oculina patagonica. The sequence continues at coordinate 27,038,231 of NC_135764.1, forward strand.
GTGAAATTGTTCTTGACTTCTCATCGTTTCGCAGGTTTTGATTTCGTAGGACTATTACTTTCCGCACTCCATAAAAGAGAGCTGACACGCCAATTACAGCAGCATTTATTGCCATCATCGCCAGCAAACTTCCAAAGGCATTCACGCGAAATCGTTCAAAAAGACAATTCATTGGTGCAACCTGAAGAAAATCCATCTGGAGTATTCCTGAATATTTGGCGATAACTTTCAAGGAGCCTGGCCATTTTATGTAAGAGAACGCTTGAAGTAAACCATAGGTAACCTGATAGAAGCCAATTACGATCTTAAGTTTTGAGAAGAACATGTCTATTACAAGTTGTTTGCTTCCATCTTTTTTGTTTCTCCTGCTTGTCCATAACAAAATCAAAGTCACTATAAATACGATAGCTGCAATGGCCGAAAGCTGCCCCACTATCCACTTCTTCGAGGGACATTCTTTACACGTTTGTAATTGTTTATAGAAACCTGATCTACAAAGTTCACATAGTGGACCCTCGTAGCCATATTCACACGAAGAATCTAACCCACCTTTGCAAGACTCTTCTCTTGGACACTGGTAAGGTGTTGGTATTGGAAATGGGTATTGTACGCTAGATGCATCTAATGCTGGTGAAGATGTCAAGAGACTGGCAATAAAATCTCGGTAGCGTCCTTTGTATGTCTCGTTCCGCCACTCCCACCAATAACCAGATTTCAAAGAAACGTAATCATCTTTACATTTCAGTCCTCGTACACATTTGTGACATTTCTCAAACATGTGGGTTCGATGAAATTCTTCCAAGCATTTGCAAGCACGAAGTCCAGCGAAGAAATCCGTTTCCGTTCCTGTTGAGAATGTAAAAGATGTTGCACAACTTTTTTCAGGGAGACTGTTTCGAAATATAATTATGTTAGTTTAGCAAGTTGAGCATTTCGGCTCGATAGCATCCAACTTAGATGTTTATCAAACTGATAATCAATTAATCCTTTTTCTTTTATTTTTTTTAATTTTGAGAATTCCTAAAGTGCATACAGCCTCATCAGAAGAAATGAATGGGGATACTAAACCAACCCTTCGAAGTTATCTGTTTGATTAATATGTATCGGAGTACAAGTATCTGAATGTCCTACATTTATTCTTATAAGGAGCTTATCTACAACAGAGTGCCCGCTAATAAATTTATGATTTTCAAAGACGACTCAAATGAAACACCATCAAAGTACAAAAAAGTATGAAACCAAACAAAGGCACTTTACTATTTTCTTCGTTCTGGGCCTCTATATAACCTATGTATAGGCATTACAAGAAAAAAGTAAAAACGATTTTAAACTTGCCTTATTTTTTTGCAAATCATAGATTCTAAATGTAAATAAAGCGAAGCAGACCACTCAGCGTTAGACATCTTTCAAAATAAGCATTATGCAAATTACGCATGAATACATCGTGAACTTGCGTTTCTTATCAGTGTGAATCTCAAGTGCCCAGATTTTTTATTTGATATTTCAATAATAGAGACATAGAGCTTTTGCGCAGTGTTTAATTTGACTTGATATCGGACATACCAAGGTGCTTTTTTGGCCTCTAAAGTTTCTTAATTTTTGCCGTTTCCAGAAGTGCTTAACAGCGCAATATTTTAAAAGGCGATGGAAAACCAAATAGCTAGAAAAAAATTAAAGGGGTCTGTTGCTTGAAAGAAAAAAGATAAAGCTTTTATTCTAAGTTTATTTCGATTCATTGCATTGAAAGTTGGTTTGATAACAATACCGAGAACTTTGCCAATTTTACGCATATTTTTGCATATTTAATGAGCTAAAATCACTATTTTCGGTTTTTCTTAATTTCTCGAAAAGTATAAATGCCGAGAAGAAAAAAATAATATTTTCGAACATAGTTCTCCAAAGGTGTTCTTCAGGCAAAGTTTTAGGATTTTCGATTGAGGGAGCTCGAGCCTGTCCAACGATTATTGATATTCTGAGTCGGACTCTAAAAAGAGAACAAGAGTTGCCCTAAAAAAAGCAAATGCACTAATTTATTTTAACAAATGTCAAATGTTTGAGCTGGTTCTGATAAGTTTAATACATGAAAGATCATTAAGAAGGTTGCGAAAATGAAAATAATAAACGGAAATCATGTAGACAATTCTACTGTTACCTTCAGGACAAGACTTGCAGTGTTCTTTACTTGTTCCTGGTGCTTTGTCAAATGACACAAAAGAACCATTTGGACATTTCTTACAGCTTTCCCCAACATGTCCGACAGCATCAGAGTAAAATCCTCCTAGAAAAAAATAATAATTGTAATCTAACATTACTTTACCGCGTAAGAAATAGGGATTGAACCCAACCTGTGAGTCCGTATTTCAGCTCGAATAAAAAAAATCCTCCAAGGATACTTTAAAGCGCATGGACGCATATGACAGCTAAATTTTAGTCAGTCAAATCGAAATAGATTTCTAACGGGTTGGTTCATTGAAATTAATATCTTAGACTAACTTTACAAAAGTTAGGCTACTAAAGGAGCTATGTTGCGGATGGCACAGGCTTGAAACAAAGCCAATGTTTACAAGTATGCCGTTTCAAATGTGCCTCGTACTTTCTCAGTCTTAACTATTCTTGATGATTTACGTTTTAGTATTACTTCCCTGGTGTTGTTTTCGACCTTAGAAAACTATTACGTTGGTCTCTTTTAATTTGAAAGTAACTTCGTTAATAGGGAAAAGTAATGACTTAAAATATCGTGACATAGTTCACGTAGATTATTAATTAACTGGTTTTTCATTAAAACCGGACTAGGATACAAATGTACGTGTTCTTCATGTCAGCCTTCTTTTCGTTGACGTTTTGATTACTTGGATGAAGAAGAAACAATTGCAAAAATGTGAAGGGTTCGTGTGAGATTTAAACTGAATCCAAAACAGACAGATACCGCTCTACAGAGGAAGATTAAAATGTTTATAAACAAATTGAAACGAGAGTAATGGATTCTACCATCTACTGGCTTTGTAATGGAGAATTTAAAAATTGAGTGCAAAAAGGTTAAATTGAGTGCAGAAAGTTGAAATTGAATTGACTGACAGGAAAATCGCGAAAGTGCATGCGGCAAAACAAAATGACTTCTGCAGTTAGCCTGCAACGCAGGCGTATTTTAGCGAGCGACTGCACTTTGATTGGGCTAGTGCCATCTTGTATACGTACGCGGGAGAGGATTGGGAGAGAGAAAACACGACTCACCCCTTCCAACATGGCGGCGAATCTACTCGATCGCGAGCTAATACTAGCTGATTTCTCGCGCGCCCAGGGGAGACGCCTGCATTGCAGGTTAGCAGTTGTCAGAGGGTTTGGAGGGAGAGCAAAAACATATCGATACATGCAAAGTTTAACCGATTTAACGAATATTACAAGTATATAAAACAAAGAACCGACTACTGGACGTTTGTGCAGCACAAGAGATACTTTACGAAACTATTAAAAGCTACTAACGGATAATTTTCTTACGCGACAGCTCGTAAAGAAGGAAAATTACAAGCCTGAATTGAAGTTGCACATTTCAGCCCATACCTGTGTAACTGAATAAGTATAAAAGCACCTTATAATGCATGACAAAGAGCCTTAAAATTCCGTAGCGGCATCTGCATTTTACAAAGCCCGGTAACTCCATAATGTTTTAACAAAGAATCGAAAAGGTAAGCGTCCGTACACGTCTTGTTTGTCATGCACTTGCAGTTAATTATTTGTATGTCTATTATTTACAAGTAATGATAATTTTTCTCGTGCAATTCAAGTTGGGAAAAATCAGCCGTCGTAAATATTTCAAAGACTAAAAATTGCACTCGCACTACGGGCTGGAGCAATTTGGTTAGTTTTTGAAAAAAAATACTCGTGCTGATTTAAACAAAATTGCGCTCGAAATCCTGTGATCGACTATTCTTTTTACTCACATAAAGACGTTACATACCTGGAGGACATTTTGTGCATCTATTCGCCCAGTAGCCTGACATATTGGAAAATGTACCCAGTGGACATGGTAACAATTTAACACTGTCTTCTTTCATAGATAAAATTCTGAATCCCGAAAATAAAAGATTTAACAGAAGGGCACTCCCTTCAACGTCATTGAAATTCTCAATTTGGATAGCTTCCTTTGGCGAATCGACAGGATTCCTAGAAAATAATAATGCACTCTTTACAAAAGAAATGCAACTAACATTAAGTATGTTAGAAAATATAATATCATAACACAAACATTTTTTTAAGTAGCGAAACTTCTGTTTTCAGCACTGCAAGGATTTTTAGGATAGAGTAACTAGGTATTCTGCAAACGATTTAAAATTATAGCAATCGGCACCACCACTTCCACTTTGCAGTTTGTTACATCATATGAGTTAATAAAATCCCCTATCTTGTATACAAAATCTTGATTGTTTTCTTGTGACGTTACAAAATGGTATATATAACACCATAAAGAACTGCCCCATAAACGAATTAAAGCAAGGTTAATATACGCTACTACCGAAAATCTACTAATAAAAAATAAAAATATTATTATTAGAAACAAGAAATGTCCCTAAAATGTTCAATATGAAGCTAAACATGCATGTCAAACATGGATACCATGGCACTATCAAGAACACAGCACTGGGGAGTAATTGATTACTTGACAAATAAAGCGGCAAGTGTTTCACCCTTCACTACTTTTGTGCTCTCGTCACCTCCTTGCGTGATTCATAACGAAACAGAGCACGGTCAAGGCTTTTTTATTTGTTTTATTATAAAGTTTTACTTACAATGGAAGATAAATTTAATTCAAACAAAATTTAATCGTAGAATACGCGCACGGAACGGCCATCGTCCATGATTCCGTCAGAAGAAGTGTTTTGTTTCAGTTAACAAATCATTTTACCAGAGGTGGTCAGAATTCCTCCAATGAAACACATCAAGCACCACTTGAGATTTTATTCTCAATTTTATGAAAAGGCTGTACTATTTTAACAGTAAACTTTCTCATTGGTTTGCGAAAAAAGAGAAGTCTGAAATGATCTTCAAGCCGTACGCACACACAAACAGCAGATGACGACGAGAGCTGTGGAAACAATGGACCTTTTTAGCTTCGTATGTAAATTGTATTTTTCCTTCATCTGTCTGAGAATTTTTTCTTCATTTTCACGTGGATTTTTTTTTATTTGAAAGAAATAAATGGCAAGGGTAACATTCACATGGTCTAAACGGGACAACAAACGAAAGGAACCTTATTTTTTTTCATTTTCTACACTCTAAAAGACAATAGACTGTAGGAATGACTGCATAAAATGTCCAAATCTAAAAAAAGACTCACTGCAAAGTTTTTGATATTTATAATGTCATTTGTAGACTATGCATGCGTCGACAATGGAAAATGTGGTCGATTTGTTTTTAACAACAGCACCGAAAATTTACCAGTGAGTTGGATAAAATATCAGCCCAAAATCGCACACGCGTGTTACAGCTGGTAAGATGGCAGTTTTTACACTTGAAGCCGACGAATGTGTGAAGAAGTTCCTCCTAAATGTTCCTCCTGACGTTTCACAATTTGCTAGATTTTGTTTCTGGTCGCAGAATTTCTCAAGTTTAGTTTTACGAAATTTGCATTTCGCTGCATTACATGTTACGTCTTGTTCATGGCCTATACTCCTATCGATACTCTAGACTATCGTGAGTGTGCAAGAATTCTTTCAGTTATTGCTTTGTATAACATAAAATGTACTGACAGGTAAATTGTGATCTTTCTTTTATCCTGGACTGTTACATACGTTACTTTTGCAAGCTCTCTGTTTTTTATTGTCCTGAAAATTACAAAAGAATACTTACAGCAAACTAAGCAGTAGTATTTTATAACTTTAGTCCTCTTAAAAAACCGTTATGACATAATCATAATGGAATTTTATGACAAGGCATCCGGGCCCCCAGGTGTCCCCCACTGGCCCCCAGGTGTGTGAGGTGTTAAGCGAATTTTGTTTTCAACCGCTCACGATCTAATAAATCGTTAGCGATTCGTGCGATAGACATTTTCGCGTGAAATTTTATCTGGAATTCCCTCGTCGGGTAATAGATTTTTTTCTCTAGTATTTTTAAGTTTTTATATGTAAAAAGAAATACGTCACAATTGACAACGTCGAACACGATGGCCAAGAAAGGAATCTAAGCTCAATGTCTTCAGTTTAGTCCGCAGCAAATATCTGTCAAAAAACAACAAGATCAAAAATGTATAGGAAACAATAAAACGACTAAATGCTATAATTCTAATACAAGATAAAAATTACAGCAATAAAAGTTCACCGTGGTCATTTTTCACTAATATGGTGAAGCACGACAAAAATCGAATGCTGTCTTTTGACAGAACTTTTACTGTTTTAATTTTCACCTCAAAGCTAAAAAAATATATATAGAGGATATTAAACGGCGGCGCGAAGATTTGAATATTATTTTCGAGTGGTAAAGCAATATTTTACGAATGAGCGCAGCGAATGAGTAAAATATTGCTTTTACCACGAGAAAATAAAATTCATATCGTCAAGCCACCGTGTAATTTTCTTTTTATTATATAGACAAAAATCATGCATAAAGTAAAGTTAAGACATTTTTATTAATCAAAAGGTTAAACACGAGCGACGGCTAAATATAACAATTGAGCAAATTGCCAAACTGAAAGGCAAAATTTCGCGAACTGAAGCTTTCAGAAGATGTATAACATAAATGTAAAAACAGTCTGTTTATTAGCTTTCATCAATGTCACAGACAATAAATAATTCGCCGTTTTGAAATCAGTTTCTACTCAAACTCACCGCTTTTCTGATTTCTGATCGCGAAGTCTTGCAGGTCGGCAGCTGGAATTTCTTAATTTTCCCTCCCTTCGTCGACTTTCCACAAGCAAGAAGCTCCTTTAAATAATTTCAAGTCATATGAAGATTTCTTCTTCGTGTTAGCATTTTCCTGCTCCTCAGTGAGAGATTTTATTTTGGCTTCAGTGAACTTCACGAATCGATCTCCGGATAGCTCGCCATTTCCAACCGGCGTTTGGCAGCTTTGCACAAACAACCGTTCAAAGGCGGGAAATGACGTCATCGATATACTCACAAGTGAGGATTTGGAAAATACGCCACTACAGTCCCGGATGCAGTTTCCTCTGAATTTTACGAGTGGTCTATTTTCCAGTAAAACACTCGCGGCTATATAATAAAATAAAATATTTCAGAATTTTGTTACAAAATAGAAAAAGATAAGCGGTAACTTACACATGCATTCCAAAATAGATGCTTGTCCACCTGAAAGCCTTTGGTTCAATTATCCTTATTGGGTTATCCGAGAGCATTCTTGAAGAACAACAGCAAAACAATAGAATGAGCATGACAACGTATGTCATGTTACACTTGGCAATTTTTCTTGCAACTTGCAACAAATAAAAGTTACATCGCCAGTTGCTAAAAACAATTTTTGGTGTAAAACCCTGCAATGCAAAACAAAATGTTGCGTTGCAGGTTGCAAGAAAAGTAGAGCTATCCTCTACTTATCACAACTGATAGAAACAAGTTGCTGTCTCTGACATGTTGACCATCGGAATCACAAGTAAATTCCCACCCTCACCCCTTGTACAAGGGAGGCTCAGGTGACGGGAGGTTGTTTGAACACCTCCTAATGACTTAGTTCTATTAAGTGCTACTGTCAGAGAAAGTGTTCCAGGTGATGAAAGTCGGGTCAACCGATTTTGATGAAACTTGCTGCAGAAGTTGGCCTTGATGAGATATTTCAAAAGCCATTTGGGTTTAGTTTTCTGACTTTTACTTTAAAAGTTCTGGGGGTGGTCCCAAATGGAGGCTCCAGATCATCAAAAATCTTGTATTTGAAGGGGTAAGTTTGAACTTGTATAAAACGAAAACCATTTAACTTATTGACTAACTATTTGTATGCTGTTTTTCTACTATAAAGGCTCTTTCATATGATATGTGTTGTTTTGGCATAGAGGGTTCTGGCAGTGTGGGGTCCAGCACTAATATTGACTAAATTTTGATGAAAAAAACACTACTCAAAATTGCCAAATTTTAGATCTTCATAATTTTTAACTGCCTTAGTGTATAAAAAAGATACTTATATCAGGAGTTACCTCAATGTTAGTAGAATGAAAATCAACTGAGAAAAATTTGGGCCATGCAAGTTTTTAGTGTTTCAAAGACCCATTTTGAAGTACACCATCACCTAATTTGCATAATGTCAACACCAATAGTTTAACACTCAAACTCAATATATTTACATTTAAACACTTCAGTTTGCCTCGGTGTGGTATATTTTCCTTGGAAATCTGTACAATGGGTAATTTTGTTGAGTGAACACTACAGTAGACATTTGAATTGCCAAAGAATTAGAAAATTCAGTACTGACAAAACTAATGTAACTGCTACTAAAAAAGTTTAAAATGTATCCAATAAATCTTTTTGTCTAGTATTTATTTACAGCATTCCATTACACTCCGATTCAATTGTGAATTGCTTTTTGAAGCAGTTGAGTAGTTCTATCAGTACCTTTTTGCCAGAAGTGGTCTTCGACTTCTATATAGAGATTTTACGACTGACTTCTCGTCGCACGGCATCTCAAATCTTTATATTTATATTATCGTTATACTTTAAGCTAAAACCATGTCCGTGTTTTCTTACCTGGTAAAACGCGTGTCCTTTTCATGGATTTTGTTACATGTGAAAGACAGAACCGGATTATAAAATATTAAATTGGTTATCAGATTGATATAAATCTCGACAAAAACACATTTCAGTCTGACTTCCATCTTGGACGTGTAAAGAAGAGAACTGGGTCATAAGCGGTTCCCAGTCTTCTCCCCAGAGAAAAACAACTTGTTGGAAATTATTTTATCCAGCCTGAACGATTAGTCACAGAATAGTACAATGGCATTTTGCTCGTTTGGAGGGGGAGGAAGATCCCTGCGGTGCTGTAGAATGGGCTGCCCACGACAGCTCTATGGTTCCATTACAACACTGTAAGCGTGACATGAGCTCGTGGCTCAAAGAGAAGTACGGAGGTTCCGGCGCTTCCGGGAGTAGAGGACGTCCCACTTCGAAAAGTAGCGGTAAGGTATTAAAATAATCATGCAATTACTGCAATTCGTGGCTAAATAAACAAAGTTTGAGTTGCAAATATGTTTTTACTGCATGTGGTCATGCGTTGACTGTCGAGTGTTACATACAGGCTTTAAATATCAGGTTACAGGAATAATATAAATTCGCATGATAGATTTTCAAATTACGCTGGTTGTGCAACACGAAATGGCCCTCTACAAAGCAAACAAGCACAGAACAAAACAAAACAAACAAACAAACAAAACAGAAACAAAAAAAGACTTGAAAAATAACTTTTTTAGATTAAATCTGCAATATGCAAATCTACTTTGTTTGCATGTTTAATGTAATGTACAGTAAACGAGACAAACGTGGTAGCAAGTGTGATGACAGATTGCTTTCAAACACGACAACCATCAATGGACAGAACCATTATAAGAAACATTTATAAACGCATGACATTGCTACACTAAACATTACTTCCAGACTCGCTTTTAACTTTAAACCTCCCAATGAAAATTAAAAGTATGGTTTTCTTCGTTTCGTGACACCGAAGGTCATTTTAGTCACGCGCGTGTTACAGTTGACGGCCCGGCTTCGAAGATTGTTGAATGCATTAAGGAATCCATAAATCCTTAAAAATTGGGATTTGAAAGATCTCAAACTAGTTTAACTTATGTTTGACTTTCGTCATAGATTTAATCATTGTATCTAATGAAAATGTTTTCTAGAATGTCGATTTCAACTTCCTGGTTTCGGTTGCAATTTTGTGATCAAGTAACATAAACAAATGAAACTAAATGCTAAAATCTGAAGGTAACAATAAAAACAAAACAAACTATACAACTAAAACATACAACAAAAATAGAAATAAAATGAAGAATTAAAATTTGGAATAAATGTAAACTGTAAGAAGTAAACATCTACGATGATGACTCGGACAGGTTTTGGCACGTTTAGATACGTTTTGTACGAGGAAGGGGAGCGCTTATTTCGTTAATCAATTTTTGACCTCAAAATTACAGTCTTTATTTCTAGTGAACCCAAACTGTAACATAATAGCAATTATTGTTTTGTGAAACTTTGTGAAATGTTTTGTATAGGAAGGAAAGCCTACAGTAAATGTTCAGCTTTCCTTAATTCCAAATGGATATTTCTATTGGAGAAATGAGAAAACATATGTTGTAAATGTCTCGTATATCGTACCGAGTACCCAACCTGTTTTTCTTGGGGCACCTATTCGAAGGGTGGGGAGGGGTCGCGCTTATAAAATTTTCTAAGCCTTAGAAAGAGCGCTAATTCGAAGCGGGGCGCTCATTTGAAGCTGGGTGCTAAATTGAGCATTTATGGTATATAATTTAGGGACAAAAATACCTTGAGTCACGCCCAGATGGGTATTCTTTAGGAGTACCACCCCTACGTCAATCTTCCCACTAGCATCCCAGTCCCTTTAATGTAAGAGTCCTCACTTCGGGCGAATGGCTCACATCTAAGGCACTAGACAAGCTCAAGCTACTTTCGGCTTTTCCGTGATGGCTCACGGTGACAGACAATGCCATTGCCAATTTCTTTAGCAGTTTCTCGTGGAGATGTTGTTCTATCTGTAAGAAACTGTCGGCGAAGCAGGAATTTTTACATATTAAATCTCTTTTCGTTTATAGATGGCGAGGCGGTAATTTCTGAATGGGAGCTAATATTGAATCGTGCAGGAATAGCTTGTGATGAAGTCGACTCAACGAGATTTATTATCTGCCCGAAACATCGATTTAAACTTACAACGCTGTATAAAGCAAAGGTAACAAAAATCAAGAAGTGAAACCGTTTGAGCGTTTTTCAAAGTAACTAATGATAGAATTATTTTTTGCTAGGACAAGTGCTGTCATCCTTTGCACGAGGAAAACAAAAAAGCTTCAAAGGTGAAGAAACGCGTGACGGACATATTGAAACGCCCTAGACGAGTTAATAAAACTATGGCAGCTACTATTTACAAAAACACGGGCCGCGTTGTTGCTATTGGCTCAGGTATTCATTAAACTTGCCCCTGATATATAACATCAAGCGTTGTTGATAAATGAGCATCACAGTAATTTTTCATAAGAAACGCCTTTTCATCTCTTTTTGTTTCGCATAGCCAGGGGCGTAGCAGGCCTGATTTTTGTGAGATCACGATCGAAATTGATCGAAAAATAATCATTAAGAAATAGCCATCTAAGAACATATAAATAGTGAATGCCAATATTGTGCAGTTGCTTAAAAACCTAGGCTATTTGAGTTTGCGTCTATAACGAGCTTTTGTCATATTTCAACTTCTAATTGCCGCGATTAGCCTCCAATAACATTTGTCCATGTATCGCGACTTCTCAATCTAAAACGAACATCTGCGTAAATCGTCGGGATTTTTCTGAAATAAAATTTGAAAAAAAAATGCGACTCTATATGACTTGCAGAGATTGTCCTTTTTGCCGTCTGTTTAAGATTGTTTGCTTTATTTTATTTTTGTCTTGATTATTAAACAGACTCTTTCAGGTAAGCACGAGCCTGTGTGCATTCAGGTAGCTACGCCCCCTGTATAGCTATGATATGTACTGAAGAGGTAGTGTCAGAGCATTTTATTAATAACAACCTTTATAGTTGATAATAAAGATGGCAAATTTTAGGCTCGGTAATTAATAATGAAGATGAATTGTTCAACAAAAATTTCCAGTCAATGGCAAAGCTAAACACAAGTCTCTCGTTGCTCAGTGTTTTTTTTAATAAAGTATTAGTCCCGTTGGGGACTCAGATTTTTTCCTTGTTACATACTCGTGCCATTGTTGAAAAGTTCATCTTAATGAAAAATCTATTTGTTTTTCTCTGTGAATTTGTGCTATTCCAAACGCTGCAAGAGAATAAAGAGCAGTGAGCGTAATTAACAAGATGTACCTGATCACCACCTGTAATACAATCGCGAGTTGCCCAGTGTTATACCACTTCAAAAACGTTTCTCCACGTCTTTTTTTTTTCAGAAATAACTTCTGATACTTCTTATGGCCGCGGTATAGGGCTAGAGCATATAGGTGACCTTGCTTCGTTCTAATTTGTAACCAAAACATTTTTTGGTATTTTGCGTTGCAGCTATTTGTAGAAAATGTCGACGACTTGTCACCGATACACCGGCTACTCCAGCCCAACACCTTGGAGACGTAATGCAAACTATAGTCCCAATTACACCAAAATCCATTCCCAGACAGTTACGTCTACATAGACCAGCAGTGCTAATTATCGTGTGTCTTTTGGGTCAGTATTTTCTGCTCCCAGTAGCTCGTCACAAGAAGAACAAAGTAGCATCTTCTTGCCAGAAGATGAACGAGAAAAAAAGAATTTAGACGCACTAAATGGTGCCATGAGTGTTATATCCGAAGGGAAATTTGTGCCTTTGCCAAGCTACATAGAAGTTCAGTGGGATGAACTTTCAGTTAGAATCAGAACGGATTACACTGAAAAAGCGGAAGAACTTGTATCACTTGTTTTAGATACAATTGCTCCATCTCAAGGAGAAAATTTATGGCAAGCCATTATTCAGTGTCACCAAACACTGAACAGCTCTAACGGTATGCGGCCAGTTGATGTTGGTGTAGAAGCGATTTTGCTTGCATATAAAGAATGTGAAAACAAGTCTACCAAAACGCAAATCTTATCACTCATTAGCGACAAGTTCAGTCAGTCTCAAATACAAGAATTACTACCTGGAATTTCATTACGACAGATAAAGAACGCAAGAAAACATGCCCAGGAGTGTGGCCCTGGGGAACCGGTGGTAAAGGAGCAGATTTTTCGATGCAGGCTGGATATGGAAAAGGTGAAAGATTTTGTTTACTTCATTTCGCGATCTACATTTTTACAAGATGTTGCATTTGGAACAAAAACACTGAAGCTTCAATCTGGAGAATCTATTCCTATTCCAGCTCTTGTACGTACAATGACGGCGACCAAGATTGTGCATCTGTATCAGGAGGAATGCAAGGCCGAGAACAAGATCCCTCTAAAAGAGCGCACCTGTTTTCGGTTAATCGAAGTGTGCAGTGCATCAAAGCAAAAGTCATTACAGGGCCTTGATAACACCTCCACTGCAGTAGCGGAAGCGTTCGAAACGCTCGAGAAACTTGTTACTAATCTCGCTGGGAACGGAGCAGGATTGGCGTGGGGCCATGAGATTGAGCGAGCTCTTACTGCAGGCAGACAATATCTCAAAGGCGAATTCAAGAGTCACTTGGGAGGAGGGGAATGTTGTGCTGACCACTGCACAGTTTTTGCATTATCAGATCCAAAGAAAGCGGAATTTGCCTCTCCTTGTGACCACAGCCATGACATGTCATGCTCAGACTGCCAGAACATAAAGAATGTTCTGAAAGATATACAAAAGAAACTTGAGAGCAAAGAGTTAGAACTTACAGAAGACCAGCAAGAAAGGGCAAAGTGGGAGTTTGAACATGCTGTTAGCGATATTGAGGCCTGGAAATCTCATCTGCTTAGGGCATTCCATCAAGACCAAGCAAGGCAAGATGCATTAAGCCAACTTGACGAGAAAACAATTATTGTCAGAAACGACTGGGCGATGAAGCTACCACCCATGAAATTTAGAGAAACCCAATCTCAATGGTTCGCGAAACGTGGTCTGAGTTGGCATTTTTCTGCCGTGATTCACAATTCAGGTCACCCTGACTGCCAAGCTGAAGGCAACGGCGAGCATGTGATTCATACATATGTGGCTGCCTTTGATGATTGCAAGCAAGATTGGTTTTCCGTGGCATGTATAATCGAAGAAGTCCTTGTTACCGTGAAGGAAACACACCCAACTGTGTCAAAAGCTGTGTTACGCAGTGACAATGCGGGCTGCTACCATAGCACCTCTCTTTTGACAACTATTAACTCTTCAAGCAAGCGAACAGGTGTAGAGGTCATACGTTACGATTTTTCGGATCCTCAAGCAGGGAAGGATCTCTGTGACCGCAAAATCGCGCCATGCAAGCAGCGTCTGAGAAATTACGTAGCAGAAAACAATGACGTACAAACGGCAGAGGATGTGAAAAAAGGATTAGAATCTCCACCAGGTATTGCAGGCACTCGTGTGGCAGTTTGCAAAATCGACAAAACTAAAATGTCAAAGGCCGTTGAAAACAACAAGATCACGGGCATTACTAAATATTATGACTTCTCTTATAGTCAAGATGGTATACGAGTCTGGCAGGCATACGGCGTTGGCGAGGGCATGATGATTGAAGACTTTCAAAGTAAACAGGATGTTTCTGGGCTAGAGAGGATAGGCGAGTGGAGCCACGAAGTTACTAGGCCGAAGCAAAAAAAGGGCACAACAAAGTCCAAAGCTTGTACGAGTGATCTCACAAGTACATATTCCTGTTTGGAGCCTTCGTGCATTTTTACTTTTAGCACCCTTGAAGATGCCGATGAGCATATGGATATTGGATGCCACGTCATGCTTCCAGAGAATGAATCTGTTTACGACACCGTACGAAGACAGTGGGCCGCTACAACAACCTCTATCAAGGGAAAAAGTCAGAAGATTGGTGAAAGTCACTGATGGCTACAACAGACGAGCATGCTTGCCAGGGATGGGCTCTAAAGAAGCAGAAGCCTCCTGTACGAATTTCAGAGGAAGTAAAGGAGTACCTCACACGTGTCTTTAATGAAGGCACCAGAAGCAAACTAAAAGCAAAGCCAAATGACGTCGCAGAGGATCTGAAGAGAAAGTTCGCGAGATCCGATTGGCTTGAAGTTCAAACTATAAAAGGGTATTTTTCCCGACTGGCAGCGTTACAAAAAGGTCAAGAAGTAAGCGAGGAAGACACTGCCTGTGAAGATGCAGCGATCGAAAGGGAAGAACTTCTTCAGGATTTGATAGAAGAAGCACAAGAACAAATTGATCTTCAACATCCTCTGATGTACGAAAAAATTAATCTTTGTGAACTTTTCGTGGCTAACAAGCTTGACCATGCGTTACGAAAGTTTAAGTTATGTACCCTTAAAGCTATGTGTGATTCATTTGGAGTGGACATTGATGGCCCAGCAACTCGTAAAGCTCCATTTATTACCGCAGTGTTTGACCTAGTTAAATTCTGCCAGTGCCAGTGTAAATGAGCGACTTACAGGAAAGTTATAGATACAGAAATCAGTGTTATAACGTCGGGGGTGGGTGTGGCTCAACCTTTTGTTGACCCCTAAAAGATACCAAAAAAATAAGAATAGAATTTTATGTATTTGTATATTTCTTCGTGTATAACCCTAAACGAGACCATTATGGCTTTAAATATTGGCGTTTTGCCCGGAACACCCTAAACGAGACTAAAAATCCGAAATTTACACCCCTAAGCTAGACAATGGACATCCCCGTCACTTTCATATGCGAGTCCCCCCCCCCCCCCCCCCCGGGGGTTATAGCTGTACATAAAGCAATAGTTCCTTCCCTTTCGGTCTTAAAATATATGACACAAATACCCTAGAGAATGCACAAAAATGAAGACAAGTTTGCGCAGCCAACGTTCCGTAATTTGATCATAAAAAGGGTTGATAGTGCAAAGAGGGGGAAGACCATTGGTTTTTATACAGGTGAAGAGGCACGGGGCACAAGACGTATGCTCGCATATTGAATAGTCAATAAAGAGAGCGAATAAGGGGGTGGAAGATGCAGGAGGATTTGAACATAGCCTGCCATTAAAATTCACCGAACCCCCACCCTCATACTCAGTTTTGAGGCAGACACTGCCTCTTTCTTAAGCATAGCGAGTTTTAGTATTAACATAATTGTTGCACGCTTTAGGGAACAACTGTTGGTGAAAGTGGCCTCACCGTCTGCAGAAGTTTGTCAAATGTTCACTAACAATAGCCAGACAACATTTTGTAGGTCTTTGATTTTATTTTGGGCAAGGAATCAAAATACCAGGCTGATTAAAATATGAAAATATATATATATTTACCAAGATGGCAAAGGCATATTTAATTATTTTATTGACGTTTTATTTGACAATATAGATTTTCAAACAGGCCTAGGAAAACAAAGATATCAAATTGCTAGAGGTCGCGTGTACTCGTTTCAGTCAGGCTACTCTCGACCCAGTTCTCCCGCGCCACCACATCCAAAATGGCGGATAAACAACCCTAAATGCCAAGACAACAACAACAACAAAGAACTACTGAGCGAATATAGAAAGCTTATTCGTTATATCAGGCTATTCACATAGATCCATGTAAAGAAATGTAGGAGGAGCCGATTATCAGAAAATACGATTTGTCCATGAACTGATTGTAGTCGTAGGATTTTGAGAAAGATGGAAGTTTGGCTTCCAACCGTTATATTGATACACTTTTTTAGGTAAGTTGGTAAAGTAAGCAAAGCTTTTTTCGGAAGAACGTTATGTATTAGTATTATACACTCTCCAGGAATACTTATTACTGACTTGCTTTATTGTATGCATTTTAACTTTTTAATAGCACAAGTTAGATTGATTTTGTCAGTAAGCTTACTGAATTTTCTAATTCTTAGGCAATTCAAGAGTCAACAGTAGTGTAAACCCAACCATATTACTCATTGTATAAATATCTTAGGAACGTAAGCCTCACCAGGGCAAACTGAAGTGTTTAAATGTAAATATATTGAGTTTGAGTGTTAAACTATTGGTGTTGACATTATGCAAATTAGGTGATGGTGTACTTCAAAATGGGTCTTTGAAGCACTAAAAACTTGCATGGCCCAAATTTTTCTCAGTTGATTTTCATTCTACTAACATTGGGGTAACTCCTGATATAAGTATCTTTTTTATACACTAAGGCAGTTAAAAATTATGAAGATCTAAAATTTGGCAATTTTGAGTAGTGTTTTTTTCATCAAAATTTAGTCAATATTAGTGCTGGACCCCACACTGCCAGAACCCTCTATGCCAAAACAACACATATCATATGAAAGAGCCTTTATAGTAGAAAAACAGCATACAAATAGTTAGTCAATAAGTTAAATGGTTTTCGTTTTATACAAGTTCAAACTTACCCCTTCAAATACAAGAATTTTGATGATCTGGAGCCTCCATTTGGGACCACCCCCAGAACTTTTAAAGTAAAAGTCAGAAAACTAAACCCAAATGGCTTTTGGAATATCTCATCAAGGCCAACCTCTGCAGCAAGTTTCATCAAAATCGGTTGACCCGACTTTCATCACCTGGAACACTTTCTCTGACAGTGGCACTTAATGCAAAGAAAAATTATTTTGCCCTGAGTAGAAAGCCCTTAGCTAACTATACGGCTCTAATAGTCGCCATCTTGATTTGACTATGTTCTAAGAAAGTCCGAATGTAACGGATATTGATAAAAATCAAACCAACCACACATACGATTCTGTTTTGAAAAAGAAAATGGAAAAATAAAGAACTCTGTCAATAATTACAAGTTTTGGGCAGACATGCTTGTTATTATGACGCTGCCACGGCGGCAACCAATCAACCATATAGCATACGTATAAATGAAAGCTGTTTAATATTTAAGGTAACAGAATATTATCGTATTTTTAATAAAAATCAGAAAACAAGGACAGAGCAACGTGTTTTAAAGAAAGTATTTTTTTTCCGAATTATATCTTTTAAAAAAATATACTTGCTCCTATGCGAAAAATATATGCAAAGTAACAACGCATTTTGCAAATAAACTTTTTTCTCTTCATGATGTTAGATTTCTTTTAACTTACTTTAGAATTAAAGCCAAATGCTTATCATTCACCAATTGTTACATGGAACAACCTAGCAAGGAATAGTGCATCTAATAAGAGGTATGTTGAAAGAAAAACAAATAACCTTCAACAATAGCGAAAATATTGGGGTAATGACTGAAGCACTGTGGTTTTCTAACAGATACTTTTTGAATTGTCCTTAATTCTGACAACTGTGTTGTGAGGGCGTCGATTTTATACATAGGTCTCTCACTGTACAGATTCTACTATAGTAATAAACGGTTCAAAGAAAAGCTGTGCAGATGGATAATTTAGATATATCCCAACACATTATTTTAAATATAGCTTTCTTCTCTTCGTAAAAATTAACAGGGTACTAATCGCTAATACTCACATTACATGAGGAAAAGAGGTTTTATGTAGTTTGATGTTAACGAACGCCCTTTGGGGAATTTTCTCTAACTTGTTGCCATCCAAGAATCTAAGGGTTGAAAGCAAACGTAACTTGCTGAGGAACAAGTAAATCAAGTTGGAAACTCTTTGCCTAAGAAAGCTGGACACAGTTTTTTCGCGCTTCGCAGTCTTCATGGCTGATGCGACGCAGCACAAACACAATCATTACGGAAAAACAAAAACATGGCGCCCATAGACTGACGATTATTTTTTTTCTAAGCCGGTTCTATATTTACTTACCTTCTTAGCGTACAAGCAAATTCATACCCCCACCGTCGTACAAGGGGAGAAAAGGGTACCCTTTCCCAGAGTTTTCGTTCTAGAAAGGCACAGCGAAATTATTATGCACTGTGTAGAAAGCCCGTAGCTTACTTTACAAGATGACATAATTTTTGTTGGCTGTGACGTCATTAGAGCCGCCATCTTGAATTTTACCATAATGCCATAATGCTTATAGAATGCAAAAAAAATAACAAATCGTATAATTCTGTTTCAAGAAAGTGGAAAAAAAAGAGGATTGTTAAAATGACGATTTGTTTGCATGCTTTTGACATAGTGTATTCATGGCGTTGTCATAATGGGCACATGGTTGATATATCAAAATTTCCGCAAGGAAAGATTCAGCATTGTAGAGTAAATCCTCCTTTCAAAACTTCGAAAGCATCAACCTCCCCCCCCCCCCCCCCTGTACATGTACCTCCGAGGGTTGAGAGAACACGGTGTGTTGAATGTGTTAGCTTTCTGTTAAATGGTATGCGAGAAAAATTCAAGACGCAAACAATCCAGGAACTTTGCAGGTGTTTCGTTGCTACAGTGAGAACCCAGTTTAATGCAGTTCATACGTAGTGGGTCGAAAAATTGAGATTAAATGCTTTACCGGCGTTCTTGGAAATGCGCTTATTTCTCAAGAAACGCACGTTAAAATTTTATTAAATTTGGCAGACAAATACTTTTTGAAACATTGAAGTCTGATTACGAAAACCATATCAGAATTAGCAAAATCCACCCAAAGATGCAGGAAGGCAACATGATTTCCTGTCTTGGAGTCCGAAACTGCAAGTTTGACGGCTCATGGAGAAAACCGAGAGGAACCCAGAAGCCCGATCACATTGTCATCTGCACCTCTGACATCACCAAAGTCAACTCTTTGAGGTGGCTGCTGGAAAATTAGAACGTTTCCTTAATTAGTCAAAACAGCCAATGCAGTGAATGAGTCCAGGACGTATAGACTGAACATACTCGGACTGAAAGAAAGACCAGTACGGGTAAACAGATCTGGTACTCCTGATGAGAGGAAGAAAACTAGAGAGGAATGGGTCTAGTCCTAAAGAAAGAAGCAAGAACAACACTGCTAAGATGGGACCCAGTCAAAGACTGGATTATGAATGCTAGATTCAATTCACGATATGCACGGCTCACAGTAATACTGATCACACACAAACTAATGATACAGAAGAAAAATGAAGGATGAATTATACGAGCAGCTTCAAAAAGAACTGAAAGGAATACCAAGTAGCGACATGCTGATAGTCATGGGAGACTCCAATGTCGAAGAAAGCGAAGACAACGAAGGATTGGGGTACCATGGTGAGGCAAGGAATAGAGACGATTAACGAGAATGGCGAGAGGCTGGCAGAAGTCTGCGCACTGAACGTCCAGGTCATCGGTGGAACACTGCTTATTCACCGATATATTCACCAGTTTACCTGAATTTCATCAGATGGCCGCAATCGCAACCACATTGAACACATCACAGTCAATGGAAAGTACAGGAGGTCTCTCCTCGACACCAGAGCGATGAGGAGGGCAGATGCCATCAGCGACCACCAACATGCACTGGCAAGAGTGAAGCTGAAAATGTGCAGAGCTAAAAGGGAGAAAAGGGGAGGGGGGAAAACTGTATGACACAATGAAACTCGGGGACTGATTTCATCATAGTCAATGGAAGGCACATAAAGGTCTCTGCCCGACACCAGAGCGATGAGAAGGGCGGATGTCATCAGCGACCACCATCTTGTACTGGCAAGGGTGAAGTAAAATTGTGCAGAGCTAAAAGGGAGAAACTCGGGGACCAGCAAGTAAAAGAGCAGTTCTGCAATGAAGTCAGAAACAGATTTGGAGCACTGGCCTACCACAAGAATAATAGTCATAAGGATGATGGTTTTGGTTGCAAATAAGGAATTTATATAATGAGTGTACAGAAGCTTCCCTCGGAGAACGGATAAGGATCAAGTCTGACTGGATCAGTACCGAAACATACAGGAGAATCGACGAGAGAAGGCAGATAAAAGTGCAACTTGGGCGAGTCGGATTTGAGCGACTGAAAGAGCAGAAGAGGGACGAATACAGGGGAAAGGATAAGGAAGTAAAGACGAGTGCACGGGCTGATAAGTGGGGAATTGTGGACAACATTACGGGAGAACAGAAAATGAATCTAGGGGCAACAACATCGATGACTTCTACCGGCTGACCAAACAGATTGTCCAGGCGAAGAAAAACAAAATGGCAGCCATACGTGTGGGAAGCTGCTAATGAACGAACGGCCCCTATTAACGTGAACATTGTGACTTCAGGATAGCTTTTGATTGCGTCATTAGAGAGAAGTTATGGTCCATAGTGCAGGAATACGACATTCCTAGCATATGCAGAAAGATCATTAGAGATTTGTACGATCAGAGCTCAAGCTGCGTCCTTTAAGGCAAACGAACATCAGACTGGTTTGAGGTGAGAAGTGGTGTGAAGCAGGGCTGTGGCATGTCTGGCTTCATCTTCGTGATCGTGATTGATTGGGTCATGAGAAATACGCTTGATAAAAGAAAAGTGCTGTATTGGAACCTCTAAAATGCACCCCGCCTCTACGATATGGCCGTGGATATTGGGATAGCATTGACCCCAGCAAAACCAAGACCAAGCGCTTGGACAGCAAGAAGAGCGATCTCATCACCATTGAAGGCAACCAACTCGAAGAAGTCATAGCATTCCCATACCTTGGTGAAATGCTAGACAGGCACGGTGGAACGGAGAGAGACATCTAGCAAAGACTGGCGCTTACAAGAAATGCTATCGCGCTCATAGAACCGCTAATGGAAGTCATCAAAGTAAAGCTCTAAAACCAAACTGCGCAATTTAAACACCGATGTAGTGACCTTCCTACTGTATAGGTCATAGATGCGGAGAACCACCACCGCAGACATGAACAAACTGGATGCCTTTCACGGGAAATGCGTGAGAAAGATGCTCAAAGTCTTCTTGCCAAATCAAATATCAAACGAGGCATTGTATCATCGGACCAACACAGAGTCGTTATCTGTAAATATAAAGATTCGAAGATGGAGATGGATCAGGCACGTGCTATGAAGAAGTGACAAGAATATCGCCAGAACTGAACTGGACTGGGCAACAGAAAGGAAAAGGTGACGGGGCAAACCGCGAATGACCAAAAGAATAAGCGTGGAGAGGAAACGGGAAGAAATGGGTTGGAAATTATGGGCGAGAGCAAACAACAGCTGCGAAAGATCGAGAGGGATGGAAAATTATTTTGAATGGCCTCAAATGTCCTTCGGAGCAGGGAGAAGTTAAGTATAAAAGTATTCTTTTAATTTATGTTCTGCAAATTTTGGGGACCCAGGAATCAACGGGTTTAAAAATGTTGCAAATCCAAACGAGGTATTAAAAATTGTTTCCAGCCACCTTAAAATGGATAAACCTTCATGAATCGTGACGAGGCAAGCGTGTTAAAATAAATTTAAGCTTACATTATATTTGTAATAGGTCCCCACCAACGACATCCTTTGTCCCCCTCCCCCACCCTTCCTTTTTGTTAACTGGGAAAACTGTACGTTCCTCTGAGCACGTGTGAACATGGCGTTTGGACTTGTTTCAAAAGAGAGCATTAATTCATTTTTGAGGAGATAAATGTGATTATAACATATTGCATTTGCTTGTACAATGATTACCTTAATAATTTATCCGTATAGTATTGTATAAAATGGTATTGTTAATTTTTAAAAACTGTATTGTATCTCTTTAATTCAGATATTAATTGTAATGGCGATCAATAAACAGTTATCTACGTGACATCAAAGCGCTACATGCATACGTACATATAAATAAGATTGGTGGTCCTTGCAAAAGTCATTTTTGAGATACTGGTTATCATGTTATTTTGTAGCATCCTACAAATCAATTTAGAAAACATTATTGGCAGCTTGTTTCAACTTGATATGTTACCTTTTTCCTCAGGCCGTTACATAATTCCAATCACACCTTCTGTCTTAAAATAGCAATTAAAACGATTTTCTGCTTTATTTACAAAAATCAAGTGTTGTTTAATTGTAGTAAAAAAATATATAAGATATTTCCATATTTCCTTGTTAGCACTAGTAAAATTACTAATTTTAAAAACACGAAACAACTTTTTAAAGACATGTTTCGGCATGACTTATGCCATCTTCAGTTTATTGAGAATTTAAAATCTAGGGCTATACATTTCTTTATACATTTCTATTTTTGTATTTGTAGCTTGGGTATATATATAGCCCTAGATTTTAAATTCTCAATAAACTGAAGATGGCATAAGTCATGCCGAAACATGTCTTTAAAAAGTTGTTTCGTGTTTTTAAAATTAGTAATATAAGATATTACGCAAAGAGAAATGCCCACTTGTTTATTAAAGAAAAAACCTAAACTGCCTTTGACAAATATTCACTGTTCTTTGAGAAAATATGCTTTCAATTTGCAGGACAAATATGTTGTCCCATCTTATCTTTAAAACATCTGAAGATTTAATGGATACTTGCAGATATAGGAGCCGTCGCGAACAGCATAACAGGCCCCTTGGCAAATGTTGAATTTTGTTTGAAAAAAGAGATCTGTAAAACAAATCGCGCATAACTTTGCTTTTGCCTGCACTAAATGAATCACGCAAAATACAGTAAGTGAAAAAGGATTTCCCCTGCCGCGTACTTTTTCCAGCGTAACTTAATTTAGGTTGTTCATTTTTATTCGCGAACTCAATCTGGCCATTGTCTTCTATCAGTTTTCTCAGGTTAAAATAGAATTTTTCCGCGTTTTTGAAAAATTAGCGGAAAAATATTCTCTCGTCGGTATGAACTATCTAGGGATTTGGTAGAGTATTAAAGGAGTAGTTGTATGCTAATTTCTTCATCTTGGTGTTCTTCTCTGGAGGCGACTGAATTTTATTCGCGTTGGTAGTTAGTTTTAGTCTTCGTTGATCGTATGGGAGAACAAGAAGGAGCTAGTGCCTCTATTTCGCCGGAACTAAGTGCCATTTTAGATGCACAGAGAAATGCGATATTAACGGCAGTCAACACTCAAATTCAAAGTCTTCAGACCAATTTGCTTAAAGCACAGTCAGATTTAGCGGCCCAGATTGCGTCGGATCTGCAACCGGACAACTACGTCTTTAAGAAGAAAGGGAAAGTTGTCAAGACAAGCAATTCAGCCTTGAAAGCCCTTGAAAGTGGAAATGTTCCTAATACCAAGGAAGAGCTGAATAGAGGTATTTCTTTGATTAATACATGTAATAGACAGAAGATAATTAAATTGGCGGACAAACCTGAATTCGGTTGGGCGACAGTCCAAGAACATGTCAACGACGGATGATTTGGCTGACGGCGAGGCCGACGCCTCAGAGATTAAAAAAGGGAAAAAAGACCTGGTGTTAGGATTAAATCATTGCAAGAAAAGAAGAGATAAATCAGCCCAAAAGTTTCCTCTACTGCGCCTTCAACTTTTAGCGCTCCCAGATTTGGCGGTTCGTCTGGCTCTTTTCCTTCAGCTTCTAGTTATTTTCGTCCCCAAGGTCGATACTCCTTTAACTCTAGCTTTTGTGTTATCGATGCGGTAAACGTTGGTATTGATGCAATATATGTGCAACACTAAAGATAAACCTTCGTCTTCAGGAGCAAAATCTTGATTTTTTGGAGCAGTCAGAATTTGATCAGGGCGTCGAAGGATCCGGCGAAGAATCCAGCTTTTCACAGGGAAAGTTGCATGCTAACTTTTCATTTTGGCGTGATTCAGTCAAGGCTTCTGACTTTGTTCTAGATTATTTTTAAGGAATCTCCTTTGCCATATTCGATTGAAAACAGATCATCAGCCCTTCGTCGGGACACCTTTGTTCGAGAAGCAATTTCAGAACTTCTGGAACGTGGTTGTATAAGAGAAGTCAGATAATACCCGCAATTTTGTAATCCGCTTCATGTTGCTGTTCAATCATCTGGGAAAGTGCGTCTTATTTTAGATTTGTCTCATCCAAATAAGTTTATTGTTAAGAAGTCCAACAAACAGAACAAATATGAAGACTTAAGAACTGTTCTTCAAATGTTTTCGCCTGGAATGTTTGTCTCCTCTTTCGATTTTAAATCTGCTTATCATCACATTGACATTTGTGAAGAGCATATGAAGTCAGTCTGTAGTTCAGATGGCCTTCGATAGACGGCGTGGTGAAATTCAACGAGTTTAAGGTGTTGCCTTTTGGCCTAACTTCAGTTTCTTATATTTTTTCCAAAGTGATGCACCAGTTCTAGTTAGTTTAGTTTTGGAGGGGTTGCGGCCATTTGGCCTTGATGTATCTCGATGATGGCATCGGGGGAAATTTGTCTTTTCAAAGTGCCAAAAACATCAGTGTTCAAGTCCGCAACGATCTTTCTTCGGCTGGTTTTACACCTAATGATGATAAATCGAATTGGGAGCCCGTTCAGAAGTTAGTTTTTCTGGGTTAGTCGGTGCTAAAATTTGAAACGGGTTTGATTCTTATTCCTGAAGAGCGAATACACAAACTGAAATCTTCCATGGATGTTTGCCTTCAAAGTTGTAATATTTCAGCCAGAGGTCTTGCTTCTATAACAGGGCAAGTTCTATCGATGTCGTGTGCTGTTGGTAAGATTACGAGATTGTTGACCAGAAATTGTTATGCCGCCATTGAGCAAGAACCTCCTGGGATCAACCTTTGTACGTGTCCCCTGAGATTCGCAATGAACTTTTATTTTGGCAAAACAATATTGACTTTATTTATGGAAAGCGTATGTCACCTAAGTCTAGCGCTGTTGGCGTTGTTTATTCTGATGCAGTGTCACTGGTTTTGGTGGCTATTTCGTTCAATGCGGTCAGGATTTAGTTTCGGACCAGTTGTCGGGCTTGACTGTAAAATGGTTCACGGACAATTAGAACGTTCCTAGGATCATTTCATCTGGCAGCAGCAAAGGTCATTTGCAGTCCGAAGCTTTGTCTATTTTTAACATGTGCTGTTCTCGCGGTATCTCCTGTATCTCGATCGAGATGGAATGGATCCCAAGATCTCAGAATGACAAAGCTGATTTTCTCAGCCGCATTTATGATTCCGATGACTGGGGTTTTTTCGTGGAATACATTTCAAAACATTGACTTAGTTTGGTGCCCGCATTCTATCGATCGTTTTGCTAATTATTTCAATGCTAACCTTTCTAGATTTAATTCTAGGTTTTGGAATACGGGTTCAGAAGGTATTGATCCATTTGTAATGATCTCGGCGGGGGAGAACAATTCTACGTGTCCCCCTATTTGCCTTATTCCGCGAGTGTTTCTCTATATGCGTAACTGCCAAGCGTCTGGGACACTTATTGTTCCTTTGTGGCATTCCGGCTCCATTCTGGCCGATGATTAGTGCCGGTGGGGATAATTTTTCTGATTTTGTTGTTGACTGGATGGACCGTCCAACTGCTAAGAATCGATAAAGAAGCCTTGATTCCTGGTAGATGTATTGTATGTTTGGTTATGAGAATTTGAATTTCTGAATGCTTGCTTTGAGAATTCATTTTGCCTGCTAGGTTCTTTTCCATTTAGTATTTTGTTTTGTTTTTTTGGCAGGTTTTTTGCCATCCATTTCTTTCTTTGTACTCTTGGGCCGTGCGGCCTCCAGTGAGCACACAATAGCAAATAAGTTGTGTTTATGGTTTTTTGTTTTGTACTATTGCGCACGGGTGGATTATATTGAGTGAATTTAGACGAGAGTAGAATTTTTCCGCGTTTTTGAAAAATTAGCGGAAAAATATTCTCTCGTCGGTATGAACTATCTAGGGATTTGGTAGAGTATTAAAGGAGTAGTTGTATGCTAATTTCTTCATCTTGGTGTTCTTCTCTGGAGGCGACTGAATTTTATTTTTATCTTCTTATGATTAGAATTTTTTCTTTCCTTTTCAGATGCGATAATTTATGATATATGACGATGTGCCTTTGTTTTTTTTGGTTTTTTAGGAGGTTATGTTCGTCTGTGACCAATTATTTATTTATTTTCGGGGCATTTTTGCGCCCGTAAAGAATGGGACCATCTGTGCCCAAATGTTTTAAGGGCCTTTTTGTGCGCCCGCGAAGTGTGGGACCATCTGTGCCCGAATATGTTAGGGGCTTTTTTGTGCCCGAGAAGAATGGGACCATCTGTGCCCAAATATTTTAGGGCCTTTTTTGCGCCCGAGATGAATGGGACCATCTGTGCCCAAATATTGCAGGGGCTTTTTTGTGCGCCCGAGGATTATGGAACCATCTGTGCCAAAATCTTTCAAGGGCCTTTTTTGCGCCCGTGAAGAATGAGACCATCTTTGCCCAAATATTTTAGGTGTTTTTTTTGTGCGCCCGTGGATTTTGGGACTATCTTTGTTCAAATGTTTAGAAAAATGAGCGGCATTTTTTCTGCCCAGAGGAGAATGGGGCCTTCTGTGCCCGACAGGGTGGGCCTAAGAAGTTCAAGACCATGATCATGTTTCCTGAAGGTAGGAGGCCTCTAGCGCCCAAGAGGTCAGAGGTATAGGACCTTCTGTGCCCGTCCGGGACGTAAGTTATATTTGCGTCTGATGAGTTTTGGACCATCTGTGCATGATATTTTTTGCGCCCAGAAAGTTGGGTTATTTTGCCTGTTTATGTTTTTTGTTCTTTTGTAACGTAGTTTGTTGTTATTCTGGTTACTTTTTGCGTGGTGTTTGATCATTTTATTAGTTTCATTTTTTGGTTGGTTGTTAGTTCTTTTATCATTTTAGATGTGTTCAAGTCGAAGATGTGGCGTGAATTCTATTTCTCAATTCCTGATTACCTGCAGCCGTTGGCTAGCCGCGTCCAGGAATCCGTGCTGGCGTCTGAAGCAGATGGTACTTACTATCTGCCCCGTTACTTGGCCGGTTTCAAACGATGGAAACATTGGGCTTCGTCCAATTGTTTTATCCACATGCCAGCCAACTCTTTCCATGTTGCAGTCTACCTTCAATGCCTTATCCTCGATGCGAATTCTCCTTCGCCAGTTCTCAATACAGTTTACAGTTGGCCAGTTTGCCGGACGTCTCAGTACATCCCCTAGTTGCTTCTTTGGTCAGCGCTTCCCAAAGGATCCTGGGGAAACCGAAAACGAAGAAGGAACCCATCGCTCCGGAAATGATAAAGGCGCTTGTTAATTCCAAGATTTCAGATAAGTGTCCTTCTTTGTGGGATCTGAGAACAGGAGCTCTAAGTCTTATTGGTTATGCTGAATTTTTTCGTTTCAGTGAGCTTTACGCCATAAGAGCTTGTGACATAAAGTTCGTTCCTACTTTTGTGTCCATATTTCTAGAATCGTCCAAAACAGACGAATTCCGTGAAGGGGCTAGGATTACAATCGCGAGATCAGACCGGAAAAAACTTGTCCTGTGAAGGCCTTAGAGAAATACATCGCTGCCGCAAAAATTGATCTTTGTGAAGATTTACCCTTGTTCAGAGCCCTCTCGTCTCCTCGGTCCACTTCGAAAGTTCGGCACCAAGGCTTAAGGTCCTTAAGCTACCTTAGAGCCAGGGAGATCATTAAGGACGCTTTTAAGGACATCACTGACGTTTCCTGCATAAGTCTTCAGTCTTAGGACCGGAGGAGCCACTACTGCCGCCAATGCAGGGATTGTTGATAGACTCTTTAAGAGACACGGTCGTTAGCAATGTGAAAATGCTAAAGATGGATACGTTAAAGATAATTTTGAATCTTTGATCTCAGTTTCGAAATCATTAAGTATTTAATAAGACCGAGCCCAGCAGGTCGGAGAGTACTATCCATAGGGCTGGGGTTTTTCCTCTGCGTTACCGCTACGGGCGCGGTGAGGTTTTTTCATCCTATGGACGCTCGTTGGTACTTTCCTAGTTTGTTTTTGTAGGTTCTTAAGATATTTGACTCCTTGTACTTCTGCAGTCAATAATAAACTGTGCGGCCTCCAGTGAGCACACAATAGCAAATAAGTTGTGTTTATGGTTTTTGTTTTGTACTATTGCGCACGGGTGGATTATATTGAGTGAATTTAGACGAGAGAGGGCTTTAAAAATCGGCGATAGTACCACGCCCCTGCAAAACGACTCTGATCTTAAAAATATTGTGGGAAATTATATAATAAAGTATATTCTTGGGGGGGGGGGGGGTACTCATGATTACAATTGAAATTATTAAGAAAACGATCAAAATGGCTTTGCGTCTTTGGGTTCCAATATGCACAAACAGCACCAAAATTAATTTGCTTACTGTAAGTATGGTAAGTGGGAAATTAGTGCAAGGTTAGTAGAGTAGATGGCCGAAGAAAGTATCTGACACTTTTGGGAAACCTGCGTCTGGAAAGAGATGTCTTTTTAGCCCACAGTCCCTCACAAACTCTGAAAAACACTTCTTTCATTTACATATTCTATTCAAATACTGTGCGAGATGGACAACAAGATCAAGCTTAAAGAATGCCAAGTCACACTACGAGTAACCTGCAATCAGGCGTTCGTTCTTTTTTTCGCGGCAGGAGGAAAGAGAAAAAAGAAAAACCTGATACATATATTTGACGACTTGTCTGCCGACCCCTTATTGAAGTAACTGTCAAAAGGAAAGTCAAATATATGTTGTCTCATTCACGCGTGAAACTTGATGAATCATTAGCATAACTCGAATAAATACTAAGTCGGGTTTCATTCGATCAATTTAAACGTCTCTTTGGAAAAGTGATAAAATGGAGAAGATGTCCAAATAATTAATTTCCATTTTTTAAAGCACGCAATTAAAAAAGTTCTTTGAACCCAGAAGTTCCGTCACGTCTGCTTTCAATTTCTTGTAACGCTCAACGGCGTGCTAATAAATATCAAGAAAATTCGAAAATCGGGCAACTATAAAAAAAAGGGATTTGAACTTGCTTCGTAGTATTAACAAACTATGCTACAAGCGACCAATTCCATTTTCATCTTTGTGTGTTCGAAAACTCAATCTCCAAAATCCAGCTCAACGGGCATGAATACTGGTCTCCACAAAATATTTTTAGACTTGAAATTACACTTAAACTCAGGAAACCAATCAGGTTATGGTTTAATGTTTCCGTTTGTTTCCTGGCCAATCTGAAAAAAATTCCAGAGTCCAGACGACTCGACAAGTAATTGTATCAGGCGTTCCTTTTTTCCTCCCACCACAAAAAAAAAAAAAAAAGACGCATGGCGCAGGTTACACTACGAATCTCGGCCTTCTTTGTTTTACTTACAGATAATCTAAGGCTGAGATATTTGCAAATACTTTATCAGGCAGAAACGTTATATCATTTAAAGACAGATCTCTGTGAAAATGCATAATGCATAAAATGGCATGAAAATCACTAACAGCGTTTGAGAACGATTCCAATATTTTTTTTTCTTCCTTATGGCATTTTTATCGATATATAAGAAACAGGAAAAAGTTGAGATATAAAAGAAAAACTCGTAGCATACAAATATCAGTAATAAAAAACAACGCATAATGCCCAGGTAAGATTGAAAGTTCATTACAAAACTTCTAAGTTTTCTAAACACCCATTGTTACTACATTTACGTTACATAAACAGCCTAATACCCGACATGCGTAACAAGAAAAAAAACCGCCTTCATTATTGTCGCGTGACACTCTTAAACTGAGAACGTCAAAAAGCGAATCAAATTTGGAATGTAGGCCAGTTAAATTATACCTCAGGAAGTCACGTGACCTTTTTGAGTCATTTAAACATTTTTTTTCCTATAACGTAGGCATGATTCAAAAAGCGGTTTGATACAGGGCTTAGTAAATAAAAGTATATCATAGGCATTTCAATTAACCCCACTTTACTTTCTCCACTTTTTGTAATTGTTTCAACCGTTAATGGTCTATATTAAGTCATGTGACCAAAACTTGAGACAAGAAAGGATATTTATTTCACGCACGAAAAATAAATGTTTTTATGAAGCTTGCGACACATTAGTTCCCAGCTTTCGGTGAGGGATTACAGCATTGCTCCTAACATGAAAGTGGGGTAACCTGGGTACTAGTTCGACCTTTCTTGAAGCATTACCACAACATGGCGAAGTCCATTTTCGTTTTTGATTATTTGAAGCGAAGGAATAGTTCCAACGCTGTGGGATGCCATTTGTGATATTAAAACCAAAAAGTTTCGGAACTCAGTAGGTTTTAATATTTCGGCTTTTACTGTTTATGTAAGTAACGGATGGAGACTGCAAAAACAACGATCCGAATGAACCGCTGAGTGAACAGCCTGACATGTGCATAAGCACGTGAAAGGTCTGAACAAACAGACTGAGCAGACGAAGGTTGAAAGTGCAGAAAACCATCCATAAGACTGACTGACTAGAGGGTTTACTGACTAGCTAGAGATGGTAAAGAAAAAAGTCCTAATAGTTATGTTTGTGTAAGTAACCGACGCAATGAGTGGCTATGGTGGTTTACTTAGTAGTGATCTGTTGTTCTTATTTAATTTTATCGCTTAAGTAAATTACCATTGTTAGTTAAATTGAAGAAATTATAATAGTGAGCTCACTAATAAGTTTTCCTGGATCGGAGAAGATTGTCATGAAAGCTCAGAAAGTCTGCCATTCTCGTCAGGGGCACAGTGACAGACCCCTTAGAGAGATAATTATTTCGCGAAGAGTAAGCTAGAAAAAAAAAAAAAAAAAAAAAAAAAAAAAAAAGGGGATAAGCGCGCGCGGGAAGACGTTACATTGATCTTTTATCCGTATTGTAACGTATCAATAAAAATTAAAAGCCAAATCAGGGTAAATCTCTCTAAACCACGTTTCAAACTGTGGTACCACAGCTGGCCCTACGTGGCTGAGCTAACTTTTATCAATCTATACCGATGAAACGTTAACAAAATGTTAAAATAAGGCAAAATGTAATGACCTAAGTTATAAAAGTTCGTTGAATGTGTTTATAATAAATGATGAGATTATATTACCAATAAGTGCCGTAAACTAAATAAGCTTCCGCAGCTGCTATGTTTTAAACATTGTTGTTAGGATTAAATTTGGTAAATTAAATCTTTAAAAACAAACTCACCATCGGAAAAACCGAGCGCTTGGTAATTTGTTTTTGAATTATTTTGCGAAAGACTAATTCCATCGCTGTGGGCGCCATTTTTTGATATTAAAACCCAGTAGTGCAAGAACTAGCTAAGTTTTAATATTTCGGTTTTTATGCTTATGTAAGTAATGGATGCATATAACCCCCCAATGAACAAATGAAAGACAGGCCCACAGCAATCATGTACTAAATACACGAAAGCCTGTATAGCCAAAACAAACAGATGAACACGGAGAGACAAGTATGCATCCTAACGGTTGCATGACTTAGATTTTACTTGTTTATTATTTGAATATTTGAATAATTTTTGAATAATTTTGAAGATTCTTTTTTAAAAAATCTTGTTTAGGGTAGGTTACATTTTAAATTTTATTTCTTCTTTAAATACTTCCTTATTTTATTTTCTTCTCTTTTAATAAATACGTTTTGATGAAAATAGTTTGAATGTTTTATAAGTAACTGGGTGTTGGGAAGCAGATTAAGCATTTACCCACTAGGGTGTTTATGAGTAGAGGACTAGTTTTATCTCGGTTGACGTCTTTTAACAGTAGTGTAAAAATAGCTAAAATTAACATTTCGTTTTTTTGTTTATTTATATATCGAGTAATGGACATAGACAATCTCCATAAGCAAAAATGAAGGACAGGCTCCCAAGTAACCATGCACTTACTATACTAAGGTACGATTTTCGGAATTCAAAAAAACGAACACAGAGAGAGAAGTCTGTGTCCTAAAAGCTGTACGACTATAGGTTTTATTTGATTATTTTAAAAATAATTAATGAGATTCTATGTTGGATATTTATAAATTGGTAGGATTTGAAAAAAGGTTTTATGATTATAGCTGGTTTTATTTGATTATTTTAAATTTTGAGATTCTTTGCTGGATATTTGTAAATTGGTAGAATTACTTGATTATTTGGATACGTGTAAATTGGTATGATTACAAAAAGAGTTTTATGTTTCTATTTAGTGCCTGGGTGCTGACCATTGTAAACAGTTTGCTCAGCCACGCAGGACCAGCTGTGGTACTACAACCAATGCCTGGGTGCTGACTTGAAATGCGCAACGGAATGCAGACAAAAACTATAATCACAGTCAGAATGATCATCAGTTCCAGCAAATATTCACATCAACGAAAATGTGCAGACATCCGAGAGACAAACCGCAAATTCAAACGCTCAGGCTGCCCTAACATATTCTGGAGACTAGTAGACTAAAGGTTTGATTGAATTCGTATTTTTCTTTATAGGTGGAGGAGGGAGGGGGGGGGGGGGGGGGGTTTCTGTTAAAATTTTTCTTCCTAAAATAATTCTTTTTTATGAAATTTTTCTTGTCTAAAAAAACAATGGTTAGACCATTAAGACTGGTATATACCGCTTGTGTAATCTTACTGTATGATTTGTAGGGTGCTCCTCATAAGATAATTAGTTATGATGTACATATGGTGGGTTTGTAAAACCGCATATATGTATACTACGGGTATATTATTTGTGTAGATGCGGAGGTGGGTCTATTATTGGCAAAAGTTTAGTGTGTTTACTGAATGATATGTCTTGTATGAATGAATTTGTATTACTTTTTGTATTGCAGAGTAAACCCAAATAAAGATGGTATAATCCTTTATTTTTGTTTTTGTTTTTTAGTCTGCGGCAGAGAGGAGTTCATGGAGAGTAACAGGCCTCTGTAGAAAGAGTAATAAAAACAGAGAACTATCACAGTGTTCCATTACTTTATAATGGAGATTGCTTATTGCAAAAGGAAATAAACAGAAATTATATTTGTTGCTTAAAAATAAAAGATATTTTCTCTTGCTTCTTTGAAATTTTGATTTTAATTTTGTTTTGTTTTTAAAAAAAACAGATTTCTGAAAATTCTGTTTACACTTTATACTTATTTACTTCTTTTCAACATCACTTTTGTTATAGAAATAAATCTTTTTGCCATTAGATTAAGCTTTGGAAAACTCCCTGCATATTTTTCGTAAGGGATCTCAATTCCGCAGCCATTCTAGTGAGTTGCGCAGCCATTTGTTTTGCTCTGATTTGTTTCCTTAATAATAGCGATATTTTTTGTTCTCTTTCTTTCTTTTCTTTGTTCAATTTTTTGTTCTTTTCTTTCCTTATTTATCTTTTTAAATTTCTTAATTAATTTGATCCTTTTTTTTTTTTTTTTTTTTTTTTTTTTTTTTTTTCTTCCTTGTTTTTCTGTTCTTTCTTTCCTTTCTTTTTGTTACATCTGGTTTTCTGCAATAAATTATTAGTTTAATCATAGTTGGTATTTACTTCTATAACACCAATTACCGCTGGTGTTTGCGGAATATTTAAATACCCAATTATAGTGAGCTCACTATTAGCATTTCCCAAACCATTGCAAAAGAACAAAAATAGCCCTCTTCTCATCAGGAACCCAGAAGGACTACCTGGTAAATAGGTATGAAAGGGAGGGAAAGCCAAATGAAATTTACACTTTCCGAGTGCTTGTTTGATTAAATTTAGTCACGAAGGAGGGGGAATGGGCACGAGTTTATTTGTAATAAACCAAGGAGATAACCTATTGACCCGCACGTTTCAAACCATTTGGTACCATTTGGCTGGGATCTACGTGCAGTTTGTCTTTAGAAATGGCTTGGAAAACTATCGTTAAACTAAGGTTCGGCGAGTTACCTTGATTTTCTTCGTTTTACCACTCTGGCAGTTTGCTGCTTGCTCGACTCTAGCCGCCGCCTCTATCAATGTTAAGTCATCTATATCTGCGGTTGCCATTTCTTGGTTTGGAAGAGTCATGTTTGAGACAAACCGGTGAGTTAGACTTTTTGGTATCGCTTAATGTTTAACGAAAAAATTCCATCTTAAAGACGAAAGAAAAAAGATTCTTACCAATTTTTTGCTGTCTTTCGTTCATGAAATTGCCCAAAGACGAGTTGCGTGGCGTGTAGACTACGACATAGTAAAATTTGAAATTTTAAACGAGAAGGCCAATTGCGAGAGCCATTATAGCTCGCGCTTGGAACAGAAATTAAAAGATTTGAAATTCGATTGAGCAGTACGAATTTTTATATTTATTTCATTTGTGTTCCCTGTTAACTTGGGGGCTTGTGTTTAGTTAAGTTTGAAATTAACTACTGCAAGCCGATAGCATTTGGCTCAGTTTAAAATAGCATTGTGTAGTTTTCCCTAAGATGATTTAGTTTTCCTTCGAGTCGAAAGTTTTTAGCATAAACTCTTAAACCGTTGGATTGTATTCCAATATCAAATTTCGAAAGACATATGGCGACATTTATTTCGCTCTGTAACCGACAACTGAAATTTGAAATGAGCAATTTGTTTCTGTTATGCACTAATTTGCAAGAAACAGAGTTTTGCTTTCGATATGGCTCCAGATCTTTCGCCATTTGAAATGCTTCATAATTGGAGAAAAAGTGTAACAAGAACACGAGGAGTAACCGGAGAAATTCGCAGAGAGATTTATTCCATTAGCGATTTGTATGAGAAGAAAACTCAGTATTCCTTGGAGCTTTACAAGTTGAATTACATTAACGATGAAGAGTTTGTCTTTGAGGCCGGTGAGGTGAGAAGTAATCATTCTGTGAGGAATGCTGAAATAGCCAAAGAACGGTGTGAAAATGAAATGAAAATAAAGGCTATGCAAGATCAGATTGATAAAATTGTGGATAACCGTCTGACGTTTCTAACTTCTGAAGTAAATCTTTTGAGGAGAAAATTGAGGAACAAAAGCTTTTTTAGCAGTCGTAAAAGCTCTGGAACTATAAAAGCCCTTGATGGAGAGGTTTATGAAATCAGGAACATTTCCAAGAATTACGAAAGACTAGTTCGAAAGAGACATGAATTGTATAAGTTACAAGTTGTTAGCGGTGTAAAAACATTCCGACGAGAGTTGGAGGAGGCTGATTTAAAGGCTGAATTAGAGAAGAAAAGGTCTAATTTACATAATTTTACCAGTCTTAAATTAGATGATGTTTATGATTGCATACTAGAAAAAAATGGTGGTTATGTTACGGGGGGGATAGGAAATAAGTCTTCTGTTCAGTATGCTAATAGTTTTAAACAGCATGCGGAGGCTGCCTTATTGAAATATGTTTTATTTAACTCCGGGCAGGGATCAAAGCCCCGCCACTATTCTTTTAATTTAAAAAATAAGATGCGCAAACCAAAGGGTTATCCTAGTTCCACGAGATTTCAAATAAGGTATAATTTGTTGCATCCTGGTTTGGGGAGGAAAGAGCGGGATTTTGTTTATTCATCATTGCAGATTATTGACAGGATTTTTATTAAGTATAGGAGAGGTGGGAATAATTTTAATGGGGGGAGGCCAACTAGAGAGAGGTTTATTGTAGATCAATTGGAAAGATTTTTGAACAAGTGCCCTGTGGTTTTAAGAGAGAGTGATAAAAAAATGGGATGGTCGCTTAATACAGAGGAGTGGTATCGTGATGAGTACAAGCGACAGTTAGATACCCCATCATACAAATGGGTTGGTGGATTAGATATGGTTGATGGTATAAAACTGAATTGCCGAGAAGAACTTAAAACTTTGGTTCAAAAACATAGGGATATTCTTAGTGTTCCTGAGCTACGTTGGTTTAATTTAGAGGGGGGAGAGGAGTACACTTTGCCTAGTTTGAATTTATTACCTAAAGTACACAAATTATCTGAGGAGGCTTCTACCAAAAATGAAAAACTATTAAGGGGAAGGCCTATAATAACTGGACACAGCTGGTGTATCGTAGAGGCGTCAAAATTTATTCAGAAAGAGTTGAGAGGGGTTATTTGTAAATTCAAGGGTTTTTTGAGGGATTTGAATATGAGAGTCACTTTGCTTGGAAGTAGTAATGAATTGGTGGACATTTTACGAGATAAGAAGTTTCAGTTTTGGGGGGCTAATACTTTTGCTACTTTTGATTTTAAGGATTTGTATACTAATATTTTATTTGAGGATGCCCAAAAAACTCTGCGGGATTTGGTTGGTATTTTAAAATTGGATAGTCATAGGATTTCATTTGCTCTAGAACTTTATAGATTTTGTAATAGGTGGAATTATTTTAATGTAGGGCTAGATGTGTTTAAACAGGTAGAGGGATTAAGTATGGGTTGCTATTTCAGCAAGGAAATAAGTGATTTGGTTCTTATGTACTCTGAATATCAGTATAATCTTGTTTCTGTTGGGAGGGGGGTTCGATTATTGAAGAGGTATGCGGATGATGGTATAATGATATTTGGTTCTAACGACTCAGATTTTATAGTAAAGGAAATGGGTAGATTGATGCTATTTTATCCTAGTAATTTAGTCATAAATGTAAAGTTAAATAGGACAAATTGCCAGTACTTGGATTTAAATTTATCTTTTGATGATGTAACTGCTACAGAAGAAAGGGTGCATTATAGCACCTTTTTCAAAAAATTACATAAGTTTTCATATTTAGATCCTAACTCTAATCATCCTAGGCATGTATTTAAAGGTCTAATTAAGACAGAATGTATCAGGTATATAAGGAATTCATGCAGTAATGATGATTATCAACACTCTTTGAGGTTGTTTAAATTAAGGTTGCTGCGCTTGGGATATAAGCTTAGCTTTATAAAAAAGAATTCATTGAGCTATTTAGAATATGAGGGAGGTTTGAAAAGTAAAGAAAAATCTATTGTTAAAGATGTAGTATATACTATGGAATATGATAGGCAAACAAATAAAACAGGAAGTATACAAGGGTTGTTTACGCATGCTTTCGCTGGTTTGGGATTACATGGGGGTGTTTTCATAGCTAAAAAGGTAATGCCTAAATTACGAAATGTGTTAAGTACTCGAAAGATTTTACATGAGAAAATGCAGAAATTTAGATTTCCTTAGAGTTGGGTAATTAAAATTTAATTTTCTAGAGTTCAGTTATTGAATAAAGGAATTATTTTAAAGTTTATTTTTAAAAGAGAAAGAGAGATTAATTGGTTTGAATAAAATTCTTAGTTATCTTTTCAAATTGGTTGCTTGTAGAGTTAATTAGATTTAATCTAATTTAAATGGCTATAAAAACCCACAAAAAGTTATCGAGCCATGAGGGACCTTCCCAGATACATCCTACCGCTTTTACAGGACCCAGTCTTTATCAAGGCCGGCTTCCTGTGGGTACAAAAAAACAATAAAAAATGCTGTTCTACAAACATGCTCGTCTATCTCAAGGGCGAGTAGAGGTCTGACACAGCTGACCCACGGGGACTGCATCTTAGGTTGGACATGGTCCGCCATATGGTGGGATGTTGATCCGGCATATGGTTAAAATTAAGTGAGGGAAAAGTTTTGACGTCTCTGGATAAATCCTTGATATAAAAAAACCCCAAAATTGTACGAAATTCGGCTACGTTACTTGACGACTGGCTATTGGGTTTTACTTGGTAGTAACCGCGGTTGTCTTTACAAAACAAAAAAAACAAAAAAAAAAACTGTTTCTTGTTATATTATCTTCGGTTTAAAACTAAATTATTTTATACCTAACAAAATGGCAAAATCCACTAAAAATTTTGTCGGGCCATGAGTTCCTTCCCGGATACATCCAACCGTCTTTACAAAGAAATTGAGTGCCGTAGACAAACCATTTCTTTGTGGGTACAAACAAGTCGAAACAAGGTCGTTTTATAGACGTATTCGCCTATCTCGAAACGAAAAGAGGTCTAGCACAACTGACCCACGGAGGACTGGATCTTGAGTCGGTCATGGTCCGCCATATGGTGGGATCGAGATCCGGCATATGGTTAAAGCAAATTGTTATTTTGATTTTCCTAAGCGAAGGAATAGTTCCAACGCTGTGGCATGCCATTTATGATATTAAAACCAAAAAGTTTCGGAACTCTATAGGTTTTAATATTTCGGCTTTTACTGTTCATGTAAGTAACGGATATGAAGACTGCAGAAACAACGATTCGAATGAACTGCCGAGTGAACAGCCAAACATGCGCATAAGCACGTGAAAGGTCTGAACAAACAGACTGAGCAGACGAAGGTCGAAAGTGCAGAAAACCATCCATAAGACTGACTGACTAGAGGGTTTACTGACTAGATGGTCAAGAAAAAAGTCCTAATAGTTATGTTTGTGCAAGTAACCGACGCAATGAGTGGCTATGCTGGTTTACTTAGTAGTGATCTGTTGTCCCTATTTAATTTTATCGCTTAGGTAAATTACCATTGTTAGTTATATTGAAGAAATTATAATAGTGAGCTCACTAATAAGTTTTCCTGGATCGGAGTAGATTGTCATGAAAGCTCAGAAAGTCTGCCATTCTCGTCAGGGGCACAGTGACAGACCCCTTAGAGAGATAATTATTTCGCGAAGAGTAAGCTAGAAAAAAAGGGGGTAAGCGCGCGCGGGAAGACGTTACATTGATCTTTTATCCGTATTGTAACGTATCGATAAACTCAGTAAAAGCCAAATCAGGGTAAATCTCTCTAAACCACGTTTCAAACTGTGGTACCACAGCTGGCCCTACGTGGCTGAGCTAACTGTTTACAATCTATACCGATGAAACGTTTACAAAAAGTTTAAAACCGGCAAAAATCTAATGACCTAAGTTAGGAAAGTTCGTTGGATGTGTTTAACAATTGATGATGAGATTACTTTACTAAAATTGCCGTAAACTAAATAAGCTTTCGCAGTTATGTTTTAAACATTGTTATTAGGATTTAATTTTGGTAAATTAAATCTCTTAAAAACAAAAATAATTTACTCACCATCGGAAAAAGCTGAGCGCTTGGCACGGAACAAACTCGCTTGGTCGTTTTCATTTGTTAGCTCGCGACGGTTTGTTGTACACGCGTACTTTAAATTTGAACGCTCGCATCATACGTGCGCGTGCAATCTGGGCACCAAAAAGAGTCTGTGGGTATTAGCATAGCGCGCGGTTAAAATTAAGTGAGGGAAAAGTTTTGACGTCTCTGGATAAATCCTTGATATAAAAAAACCCCAAAATTGTACGAAATTCGGCTACGTTACTTGACGACTGGCTATTGGGTTTTACTTGGTAGTAACCGCGGTTGTCTTTACAAAACAAAAAAAACAAAAAAAAAAACTGTTTCTTGTTATATTATCTTCGGTTTAAAACTAAATTATTTTATACCTAACAAAATGGCAAAATCCACTAAAAATTTTGTCGGGCCATGAGTTCCTTCCCGGATACATCCAACCGTCTTTACAAAGAAATTGAGTGCCGTAGACAAACCATTTCTTTGTGGGTACAAACAAGTCGAAACAAGGTCGTTTTATAGACGTATTCGCCTATCTCGAAACGAAAAGAGGTCTAGCACAACTGACCCACGGAGGACTGGATCTTGAGTCGGTCATGGTCCGCCATATGGTGGGATCGAGATCCGGCATATGGTTAAAGCAAATTGTTATTTTGATTTTCCTAAGCGAAGGAATAGTTCCAACGCTGTGGCATGCCATTTATGATATTAAAACCAAAAAGTTTCGGAACTCTATAGGTTTTAATATTTCGGCTTTTACTGTTCATGTAAGTAACGGATATGAAGACTGCAGAAACAACGATTCGAATGAACTGCCGAGTGAACAGCCAAACATGCGCATAAGCACGTGAAAGGTCTGAACAAACAGACTGAGCAGACGAAGGTCGAAAGTGCAGAAAACCATCCATAAGACTGACTGACTAGAGGGTTTACTGACTAGATGGTCAAGAAAAAAGTCCTAATAGTTATGTTTGTGCAAGTAACCGACGCAATGAGTGGCTATGCTGGTTTACTTAGTAGTGA
Organism: Oculina patagonica; assembly: GCF_052425735.1. Taxonomy (NCBI): domain Eukaryota; kingdom Metazoa; phylum Cnidaria; class Anthozoa; order Scleractinia; family Oculinidae; genus Oculina; species Oculina patagonica. The sequence goes on from NC_135764.1 coordinate 27,078,611, forward strand.
TCTGTTGTCCCTATTTAATTTTATCGCTTAGGTAAATTACCATTGTTAGTTATATTGAAGAAATTATAATAGTGAGCTCACTAATAAGTTTTCCTGGATCGGAGTAGATTGTCATGAAAGCTCAGAAAGTCTGCCATTCTCGTCAGGGGCACAGTGACAGACCCCTTAGAGAGATAATTATTTCGCGAAGAGTAAGCTAGAAAAAAAGGGGGTAAGCGCGCGCGGGAAGACGTTACATTGATCTTTTATCCGTATTGTAACGTATCGATAAACTCAGTAAAAGCCAAATCAGGGTAAATCTCTCTAAACCACGTTTCAAACTGTGGTACCACAGCTGGCCCTACGTGGCTGAGCTAACTGTTTACAATCTATACCGATGAAACGTTTACAAAAAGTTTAAAACCGGCAAAAATCTAATGACCTAAGTTAGGAAAGTTCGTTGGATGTGTTTAACAATTGATGATGAGATTACTTTACTAAAATTGCCGTAAACTAAATAAGCTTTCGCAGTTATGTTTTAAACATTGTTATTAGGATTTAATTTTGGTAAATTAAATCTCTTAAAAACAAAAATAATTTACTCACCATCGGAAAAAGCTGAGCGCTTGGCACGGAACAAACTCGCTTGGTCGTTTTCATTTGTTAGCTCGCGACGGTTTGTTGTACACGCGTACTTTAAATTTGAAAGATCTGGAGCCATATCGAAAGCAAAACTCTGTTTCTTGCAAATTAGTGCATAACAGAAACAAATTGCTCATTTCAAATTTCAGTTGTCGGTTACAGAGCGAAATAAATGTCGCCATATGTCTTTCGAAATTTGATATTGGAATACAATCCAACGGTTTAAGAGTTTATGCTAAAAACCTTCGACTCGAAGGAAAACTAAATCATCTTAGGGAAAACTACACAATGCTATTTTAAACTGAGCCAAATGCTATCGGCTTGCAGTAGTTAATTTCAAACTTAACTAAACACAAGCCCCCAAGTTAACAGGGAACACAAATGAAATAAATATAAAAATTCGTACTGCTCAATCGAATTTCAAATCTTTTAATTTCTGTTCCAAGCGCGAGCTATAATGGCTCTCGCAATTGGCCTTCTCGTTTAAAATTTCAAATTTTACTATGTCGTAGTCTACACGCCACGCAACTCGTCTTTGGGCAATTTCATGAACGAAAGACAGCAAAAAATTGGTAAGAATCTTTTTTCTTTCGTCTTTAAGATGGAATTTTTTCGTTAAACATTAAGCGATACCAAAAAGTCTAACTCACCGGTTTGTCTCAAACATGACTCTTCCAAACCAAGAAATGGCAACCGCAGATATAGATGACTTAACATTGATAGAGGCGGCGGCTAGAGTCGAGCAAGCAGCAAACTGCCAGAGTGGTAAAACGAAGAAAATCAAGGTAACTCGCCGAACCTTAGTTTAACGATAGTTTTCCAAGCCATTTCTAAAGACAAACTGCACGTAGATCCCAGCCAAATGGTACCAAATGGTTTGAAACGTGCGGGTCAATAGGTTATCTCCTTGGTTTATTACAAATAAACTCGTGCCCATTCCCCCTCCTTCGTGACTAAATTTAATCAAACAAGCACTCGGAAAGTGTAAATTTCATTTGGCTTTCCCTCCCTTTCATACCTATTTACCAGGTAGTCCTTCTGGGTTCCTGATGAGAAGAGGGCTATTTTTGTTCTTTTGCAATGGTTTGGGAAATGCTAATAGTGAGCTCACTATAATTGGGTATTTAAATATTCCGCAAACACCAGCGGTAATTGGTGTTATAGAAGTAAATACCAACTATGATTAAACTAATAATTTATTGCAGAAAACCAGATGTAACAAAAAGAAAGGAAAGAAAGAACAGAAAAACAAGGAAGAAAAGAAAAAAAGGATCAAATTAATTAAGAAATTTAAAAAGATAAATAAGGAAATCAAAGAAAAGAACAAAAAATTGAACAAAGAAAAGAAAGAAAGAGAACAAAAAATATCGCTATTATTAAGGAAACAAATCAGAGCAAAACAAATGGCTGCGCAACTCACTAGAATGGCTGCGGAATTGAGATCCCTTACGAAAAATATGCAGGGAGTTTTCCAAAGCTTAATCTAATGGCAAAAAGATTTATTTCTATAACAAAAGTGATGTTGAAAAGAAGTAAATAAGTATAAAGTGTAAACAGAATTTTCAGAAATCTGTATTTTTTAAAAACAAAACAAAATTAAAATCAAAATTTCAAAGAAGCAAGAGAAAATATCTTTTATTTTTAAGCAACAAATATAATTTCTGTTTATTTCCTTTTGCAATAAGCAATCTCCATTATAAAGTAATGGAACACTGTGATAGTTCTCTGTTTTTATTACTCTTTCTACAGAGGCCTGTTACTCTCCATGAACTCCTCTCTGCCGCAGACTAAAAAACAAAAACAAAAATAAAGGATTATACCATCTTTATTTGGGTTTACTCTGCAATACAAAAAGTAATACAAATTCATTCATACAAGACATATCATTCAGTAAACACACTAAACTTTTGCCAATAATAGACCCACCTCCGCATCTACACAAATAATATACCCGTAGTATACATATATGCGGTTTTACAAACCCACCATATGTACATCATAACTAATTATCTTATGAGGAGCACCCTACAAATCATACAGTAAGATTACACAAGCGGTATATACCAGTCTTAATGGTCTAACCATTGTTTTTTTAGACAAGAAAAATTTCATAAAAAAGAATTATTTTAGGAAGAAAAATTTTAACAGAAACCCCCCCCCCCCCCCCCTCCCTCCTCCACCTATAAAGAAAAATACGAATTCAATCAAACCTTTAGTCTACTAGTCTCCAGAATATGTTAGGGCAGCCTGAGCGTGTAATTTGCGGTTTGTCTCTCGGATGTCTGCACATTTTCGTTGATGTGAATATTTGCTGGAACTGATGATCATTCTGACTGTGATTATAGTTTTTGTCTGCATTCCGTTGCGCATTTCAAGTCAGCACCCAGGCATTGGTTGTAGTACCACAGCTGGTCCTGCGTGGCTGAGCAAACTGTTTACAATGGTCAGCACCCAGGCACTAAATAGAAACATAAAACTCTTTTTGTAATCATACCAATTTACACGTATCCAAATAATCAAGTAATTCTACCAATTTACAAATATCCAGCAAAGAATCTCAAAATTTAAAATAATCAAATAAAACCAGCTATAATCATAAAACCTTTTTTCAAATCCTACCAATTTATAAATATCCAACATAGAATCTCATTAATTATTTTTAAAATAATCAAATAAAACCTATAGTCGTACAGCTTTTAGGACACAGACTTCTCTCTCTGTGTTCGTTTTTTTGAATTCCGAAAATCGTACCTTAGTATAGTAAGTGCATGGTTACTTGGGAGCCTGTCCTTCATTTTTGCTTATGGAGATTGTCTATGTCCATTACTCGATATATAAATAAACAAAAAAACGAAATGTTAATTTTAGCTATTTTTACACTACTGTTAAAAGACGTCAACCGAGATAAAACTAGTCCTCTACTCATAAACACCCTAGTGGGTAAATGCTTAATCTGCTTCCCAACACCCAGTTACTTATAAAACATTCAAACTATTTTCATCAAAACGTATTTATTAAAAGAGAAGAAAATAAAATAAGGAAGTATTTAAAGAAGAAATAAAATTTAAAATGTAACCTACCCTAAACAAGATTTTTTAAAAAAGAATCTTCAAAATTATTCAAAAATTATTCAAATATTCAAATAATAAACAAGTAAAATCTAAGTCATGCAACCGTTAGGATGCATACTTGTCTCTCCGTGTTCATCTGTTTGTTTTGGCTATACAGGCTTTCGTGTATTTAGTACATGATTGCTGTGGGCCTGTCTTTCATTTGTTCATTGGGGGGTTATATGCATCCATTACTTACATAAGCATAAAAACCGAAATATTAAAACTTAGCTAGTTCTTGCACTACTGGGTTTTAATATCAAAAAATGGCGCCCACAGCGATGGAATTAGTCTTTCGCAAAATAATTCAAAAACAATTTGCTTTAACCATATGCCGGATCAACATCCCACCATATGGCGGACCATGTCCAACCTAAGATGCAGTCCCCGTGGGTCAGCTGTGTCAGACCTCTACTCGCCCTTGAGATAGACGAGCATGTTTGTAGAACAGCATTTTTTATTGTTTTTTTGTACCCACAGGAAGCCGGCCTTGATAAAGACTGGGTCCTGTAAAAGCGGTAGGATGTATCTGGGAAGGTCCCTCATGGCTCGATAACTTTTTGTGGGTTTTTATAGCCATTTAAATTAGATTAAATCTAATTAACTCTACAAGCAACCAATTTGAAAAGATAACTAAGAATTTTATTCAAACCAATTAATCTCTCTTTCTCTTTTAAAAATAAACTTTAAAATAATTCCTTTATTCAATAACTGAACTCTAGAAAATTAAATTTTAATTACCCAACTCTAAGGAAATCTAAATTTCTGCATTTTCTCATGTAAAATCTTTCGAGTACTTAACACATTTCGTAATTTAGGCATTACCTTTTTAGCTATGAAAACACCCCCATGTAATCCCAAACCAGCGAAAGCATGCGTAAACAACCCTTGTATACTTCCTGTTTTATTTGTTTGCCTATCATATTCCATAGTATATACTACATCTTTAACAATAGATTTTTCTTTACTTTTCAAACCTCCCTCATATTCTAAATAGCTCAATGAATTCTTTTTTATAAAGCTAAGCTTATATCCCAAGCGCAGCAACCTTAATTTAAACAACCTCAAAGAGTGTTGATAATCATCATTACTGCATGAATTCCTTATATACCTGATACATTCTGTCTTAATTAGACCTTTAAATACATGCCTAGGATGATTAGAGTTAGGATCTAAATATGAAAACTTATGTAATTTTTTGAAAAAGGTGCTATAATGCACCCTTTCTTCTGTAGCAGTTACATCATCAAAAGATAAATTTAAATCCAAGTACTGGCAATTTGTCCTATTTAACTTTACATTTATGACTAAATTACTAGGATAAAATAGCATCAATCTACCCATTTCCTTTACTATAAAATCTGAGTCGTTAGAACCAAATATCATTATACCATCATCCGCATACCTCTTCAATAATCGAACCCCCCTCCCAACAGAAACAAGATTATACTGATATTCAGAGTACATAAGAACCAAATCACTTATTTCCTTGCTGAAATAGCAACCCATACTTAATCCCTCTACCTGTTTAAACACATCTAGCCCTACATTAAAATAATTCCACCTATTACAAAATCTATAAAGTTCTAGAGCAAATGAAATCCTATGACTATCCAATTTTAAAATACCAACCAAATCCCGCAGAGTTTTTTGGGCATCCTCAAATAAAATATTAGTATACAAATCCTTAAAATCAAAAGTAGCAAAAGTATTAGCCCCCCAAAACTGAAACTTCTTATCTCGTAAAATGTCCACCAATTCATTACTACTTCCAAGCAAAGTGACTCTCATATTCAAATCCCTCAAAAAACCCTTGAATTTACAAATAACCCCTCTCAACTCTTTCTGAATAAATTTTGACGCCTCTACGATACACCAGCTGTGTCCAGTTATTATAGGCCTTCCCCTTAATAGTTTTTCATTTTTGGTAGAAGCCTCCTCAGATAATTTGTGTACTTTAGGTAATAAATTCAAACTAGGCAAAGTGTACTCCTCTCCCCCCTCTAAATTAAACCAACGTAGCTCAGGAACACTAAGAATATCCCTATGTTTTTGAACCAAAGTTTTAAGTTCTTCTCGGCAATTCAGTTTTATACCATCAACCATATCTAATCCACCAACCCATTTGTATGATGGGGTATCTAACTGTCGCTTGTACTCATCACGATACCACTCCTCTGTATTAAGCGACCATCCCATTTTTTTATCACTCTCTCTTAAAACCACAGGGCACTTGTTCAAAAATCTTTCCAATTGATCTACAATAAACCTCTCTCTAGTTGGCCTCCCCCCATTAAAATTATTCCCACCTCTCCTATACTTAATAAAAATCCTGTCAATAATCTGCAATGATGAATAAACAAAATCCCGCTCTTTCCTCCCCAAACCAGGATGCAACAAATTATACCTTATTTGAAATCTCGTGGAACTAGGATAACCCTTTGGTTTGCGCATCTTATTTTTTAAATTAAAAGAATAGTGGCGGGGCTTTGATCCCTGCCCGGAGTTAAATAAAACATATTTCAATAAGGCAGCCTCCGCATGCTGTTTAAAACTATTAGCATACTGAACAGAAGACTTATTTCCTATCCCCCCCGTAACATAACCACCATTTTTTTCTAGTATGCAATCATAAACATCATCTAATTTAAGACTGGTAAAATTATGTAAATTAGACCTTTTCTTCTCTAATTCAGCCTTTAAATCAGCCTCCTCCAACTCTCGTCGGAATGTTTTTACACCGCCAACAACTTGTAACTTATACAATTCATGTCTCTTTCGAACTAGTCTTTCGTAATTCTTGGAAATGTTCCTGATTTCATAAACCTCTCCATCAAGGGCTTTTATAGTTCCAGAGCTTTTACGACTGCTAAAAAAGCTTTTGTTCCTCAATTTTCTCCTCAAAAGATTTACTTCAGAAGTTAGAAACGTCAGACGGTTATCCACAATTTTATCAATCTGATCTTGCATAGCCTTTATTTTCATTTCATTTTCACACCGTTCTTTGGCTATTTCAGCATTCCTCACAGAATGATTACTTCTCACCTCACCGGCCTCAAAGACAAACTCTTCATCGTTAATGTAATTCAACTTGTAAAGCTCCAAGGAATACTGAGTTTTCTTCTCATACAAATCGCTAATGGAATAAATCTCTCTGCGAATTTCTCCGGTTACTCCTCGTGTTCTTGTTACACTTTTTCTCCAATTATGAAGCATTTCAAATGGCGAAAGATCTGGAGCCATATCGAAAGCAAAACTCTGTTTCTTGCAAATTAGTGCATAACAGAAACAAATTGCTCATTTCAAATTTCAGTTGTCGGTTACAGAGCGAAATAAATGTCGCCATATGTCTTTCGAAATTTGATATTGGAATACAATCCAACGGTTTAAGAGTTTATGCTAAAAACCTTCGACTCGAAGGAAAACTAAATCATCTTAGGGAAAACTACACAATGCTATTTTAAACTGAGCCAAATGCTATCGGCTTGCAGTAGTTAATTTCAAACTTAACTAAACACAAGCCCCCAAGTTAACAGGGAACACAAATGAAATAAATATAAAAATTCGTACTGCTCAATCGAATTTCAAATCTTTTAATTTCTGTTCCAAGCGCGAGCTATAATGGCTCTCGCAATTGGCCTTCTCGTTTAAAATTTCAAATTTTACTATGTCGTAGTCTACACGCCACGCAACTCGTCTTTGGGCAATTTCATGAACGAAAGACAGCAAAAAATTGGTAAGAATCTTTTTTCTTTCGTCTTTAAGATGGAATTTTTTCGTTAAACATTAAGCGATACCAAAAAGTCTAACTCACCGGTTTGTCTCAAACATGACTCTTCCAAACCAAGAAATGGCAACCGCAGATATAGATGACTTAACATTGATAGAGGCGGCGGCTAGAGTCGAGCAAGCAGCAAACTGCCAGAGTGGTAAAACGAAGAAAATCAAGGTAACTCGCCGAACCTTAGTTTAACGATAGTTTTCCAAGCCATTTCTAAAGACAAACTGCACGTAGATCCCAGCCAAATGGTACCAAATGGTTTGAAACGTGCGGGTCAATAGGTTATCTCCTTGGTTTATTACAAATAAACTCGTGCCCATTCCCCCTCCTTCGTGACTAAATTTAATCAAACAAGCACTCGGAAAGTGTAAATTTCATTTGGCTTTCCCTCCCTTTCATACCTATTTACCAGGTAGTCCTTCTGGGTTCCTGATGAGAAGAGGGCTATTTTTGTTCTTTTGCAATGGTTTGGGAAATGCTAATAGTGAGCTCACTATAATTGGGTATTTAAATATTCCGCAAACACCAGCGGTAATTGGTGTTATAGAAGTAAATACCAACTATGATTAAACTAATAATTTATTGCAGAAAACCAGATGTAACAAAAAGAAAGGAAAGAAAGAACAGAAAAACAAGGAAGAAAAGAAAAAAAGGATCAAATTAATTAAGAAATTTAAAAAGATAAATAAGGAAATCAAAGAAAAGAACAAAAAATTGAACAAAGAAAAGAAAGAAAGAGAACAAAAAATATCGCTATTATTAAGGAAACAAATCAGAGCAAAACAAATGGCTGCGCAACTCACTAGAATGGCTGCGGAATTGAGATCCCTTACGAAAAATATGCAGGGAGTTTTCCAAAGCTTAATCTAATGGCAAAAAGATTTATTTCTATAACAAAAGTGATGTTGAAAAGAAGTAAATAAGTATAAAGTGTAAACAGAATTTTCAGAAATCTGTATTTTTTAAAAACAAAACAAAATTAAAATCAAAATTTCAAAGAAGCAAGAGAAAATATCTTTTATTTTTAAGCAACAAATATAATTTCTGTTTATTTCCTTTTGCAATAAGCAATCTCCATTATAAAGTAATGGAACACTGTGATAGTTCTCTGTTTTTATTACTCTTTCTACAGAGGCCTGTTACTCTCCATGAACTCCTCTCTGCCGCAGACTAAAAAACAAAAACAAAAATAAAGGATTATACCATCTTTATTTGGGTTTACTCTGCAATACAAAAAGTAATACAAATTCATTCATACAAGACATATCATTCAGTAAACACACTAAACTTTTGCCAATAATAGACCCACCTCCGCATCTACACAAATAATATACCCGTAGTATACATATATGCGGTTTTACAAACCCACCATATGTACATCATAACTAATTATCTTATGAGGAGCACCCTACAAATCATACAGTAAGATTACACAAGCGGTATATACCAGTCTTAATGGTCTAACCATTGTTTTTTTAGACAAGAAAAATTTCATAAAAAAGAATTATTTTAGGAAGAAAAATTTTAACAGAAACCCCCCCCCCCCCCTCCCTCCTCCACCTATAAAGAAAAATACGAATTCAATCAAACCTTTAGTCTACTAGTCTCCAGAATATGTTAGGGCAGCCTGAGCGTGTAATTTGCGGTTTGTCTCTCGGATGTCTGCACATTTTCGTTGATGTGAATATTTGCTGGAACTGATGATCATTCTGACTGTGATTATAGTTTTTGTCTGCATTCCGTTGCGCATTTCAAGTCAGCACCCAGGCATTGGTTGTAGTACCACAGCTGGTCCTGCGTGGCTGAGCAAACTGTTTACAATGGTCAGCACCCAGGCACTAAATAGAAACATAAAACTCTTTTTGTAATCATACCAATTTACACGTATCCAAATAATCAAGTAATTCTACCAATTTACAAATATCCAGCAAAGAATCTCAAAATTTAAAATAATCAAATAAAACCAGCTATAATCATAAAACCTTTTTTCAAATCCTACCAATTTATAAATATCCAACATAGAATCTCATTAATTATTTTTAAAATAATCAAATAAAACCTATAGTCGTACAGCTTTTAGGACACAGACTTCTCTCTCTGTGTTCGTTTTTTTGAATTCCGAAAATCGTACCTTAGTATAGTAAGTGCATGGTTACTTGGGAGCCTGTCCTTCATTTTTGCTTATGGAGATTGTCTATGTCCATTACTCGATATATAAATAAACAAAAAAACGAAATGTTAATTTTAGCTATTTTTACACTACTGTTAAAAGACGTCAACCGAGATAAAACTAGTCCTCTACTCATAAACACCCTAGTGGGTAAATGCTTAATCTGCTTCCCAACACCCAGTTACTTATAAAACATTCAAACTATTTTCATCAAAACGTATTTATTAAAAGAGAAGAAAATAAAATAAGGAAGTATTTAAAGAAGAAATAAAATTTAAAATGTAACCTACCCTAAACAAGATTTTTTAAAAAAGAATCTTCAAAATTATTCAAAAATTATTCAAATATTCAAATAATAAACAAGTAAAATCTAAGTCATGCAACCGTTAGGATGCATACTTGTCTCTCCGTGTTCATCTGTTTGTTTTGGCTATACAGGCTTTCGTGTATTTAGTACATGATTGCTGTGGGCCTGTCTTTCATTTGTTCATTGGGGGGTTATATGCATCCATTACTTACATAAGCATAAAAACCGAAATATTAAAACTTAGCTAGTTCTTGCACTACTGGGTTTTAATATCAAAAAATGGCGCCCACAGCGATGGAATTAGTCTTTCGCAAAATAATTCAAAAACAGTCATCTTTAACTGATTGTTTTGAAATAAAACGGCCACACCTGTGGCCAAAATATCCCAAATGGGAATGTCTGTTTTTGCCCCAGCAAACAGAGCTCAGCCAAAGCAACACACATGCCTTACCAATACGTATTTTTTCATCAATTAAGAAGGAGCAAGATACATAAAGTTCTCTATCTTCTTAAAATTGGAGGTGGTAAACCATCCACCGAGTTTGGAAAAGATTGAAATATAAATGTCACAATTTAACAACTGAATCAAGGCTTAATATTTGAGACATATCCATCATATGGGGCATCGTTTCACTTACAAATAATTCAAGTTTTTCAGATTGGCAAATATACTGGAAGGTAGAGATTTGATATTGTTGGAAGCCAAATATCTATGAAATAACAAACGACACTGTAAAAATATTAATAACAAACAGCGCTTCAAACTGAACTGTCCATTTTATTAATGGTATACCGACTGGTAGCAAATCGATAAAAATGATATCACACATGTGTGGATAGCGACGACTTCACACTCGTGTGGATTAGGGCAGAAAGGCGTTTTCATTTATTTACTTCTCCACTCGGTAAACCACTAAATTTAAAATAATAAAAAGAGATTACATGGTCAGACTTGGGAATGCGAAAATTCTCTTCTCGTACTGACAAAGTATTTTCATTTCGTGAAATATTTTCAATACTTGAACGGAAATTATGTATCTCCGCGTGGCCATGTAATATCCTCTATATCCCATATAAGTTCAGCAGGAGGAAAAGCAACATATTAGACATGATTGCGTTGCTATTAGTATTTCGTATCACGCTGTAGTCCACCATTTTATATCTCAATGACAAGAAAAATTTACTATAATAATATGTATACTCTCTTAGTTCCTTGACCCGGGTGGGGGATAGAACCGAAAATATGTATACTAAGTTAAAGATAAAAAAAATGTTGGTTGCCAGTAACTCGAGTTTCACACTGGGAGTGATCATCACACTGTGCCGTTAGAGGCGGTCGGAATAAAATTGAAACTAAGCTCATGGAAGACGGTTGGAGCACGATCCTGCTTCTGATTGGCTGCGTAGAATTTGCGTTCCTGCCTGCATTTGGTTATCAGTTTAGATCTCTTGTTCAGCAGAGTAAGTAAAACTGTCTACAGATAGTATGCAGAGCTTCTCTGTGAGACACATGCAATTGTAGCGTGACGATTTTTCTCTAAAAGAACTAGAGCGCGTGACACTGAACCATTTAAGTAATGATCCGCGTAAGAAGTAGGCATCTGAAATGCACGACGCGCTCTTGGGTGCCGAATATTAAATTATTAACTCAATTAAAATGGAGCTCTCTGATTGGTCAAAAACTAAAAAATTGTCAAAAATCGGCCTAAAAATAAATTTTTCCCATGTTTCTTTTGATATTTTTGGTCCCAGAGTCCTCTGTACCATCTATACCGAGTTTCGTTGCCATGGCAAATGGGGAACTGGAACACGAGTCACTTCTCTTCAACACGCTACAGCCGCCATCTTGAATGAGGGGTTTTCAGAGATCTAACAAGCCGTGTACATGTACCTTCGCTTGGCCGTATCTGTCTATAGTATTTTGAAAATAGTGAATCTGTTTATAGTTGAGTTTTTCTTCAAGTGCGAATGATTTTGCGCGTTTTGTAACACCAAAAATATGCCTCGAACAGCTTCGTGTCGCTGTCCGCAACGCGCTGTATGGGGACATGTGGATGATGTCGCAAGTCTGAGAATGGCGAGCGCCAAGGAAATTGCTGTCGAAATAGCCGTCCCTTAGATGGAGTGGTACATTTAAATTTCAAAGCTTTTTTACTCGTTCTTTGACGTCGTCAAATGTCTCCGAGATCCTTTTGTTTGCGAATTCGCTTCTCCGCATCGTTGCTAAAATACGGCCTTTGTGGAGTCAATAAAGGCTGTCAAGATAACGATCAAAGATTTGTCTTTTCAGAGAAGTTTCAACGAAGCCAAGTTGTACGAGCTGGATATCTCTGGCCTATTATCGCAAGACCTATATCAAACATGTATCACATCACATCAAGCCAAGAACGCTTGAGCGAGCTACGGACAAGAATTCATAAACCCAGTATACATAAGCATTTCCGGAAATCGCGAAAAATGCGCAATTTTGGCAGTGGCGTGTTTGTGGTCCTGTGAAATCGTGAAAGCGCTTGAGCGATTGTGGCGTATGAATACAATTTCACTCTCGATATTTTTTCCATTTCTTTCGGAGACATTTGAATGCACGTGAATGGACTTGAATTAGTGTTGAAGCGATCGCGGCACACACAGGATTACTGTCATCACGTGGGCGATTTCAGTTTATTCCTTTCGAGAACATTTGAATGGACATGTTAAAATATTCAAGCGATAGCGGCGCATGCAGGATACAATTTTACTGTGAATAAACTTTTATTGTTTATTTATTTTCAAGTGGCGCTTTGCAACTAGAAATGATGGAAGCAATCCAATAGACGTGATGCTAGATCATGCCGGCTTGCTTTTGCCGCGGAGGAGACTACTTTGACGAACCGTTTAGTCTGTCGGACGAACTGTTCGATCGATTATTTGGGCTGAAATGCCTCTCTTATGCGCTCTTATGCACTGTCAAACCTGTTAGATTTTATACGACACGAAAAAATTCTTGTTATGTTTTGGTGATATGTTCAGTGATATCATGTGCATGTGGCGTGTTGAACTTGACGCCTTGAACAAACAAGAACAATGCAAATGGCACACTGTGTAGTGTCGTGTTACCCTTAGCGGTGCGGCTCCCGAAATAATTTCATCAGAAACAATACTTCCCCATATGCCAGGTTCCTGAAATTTTACTTACTGGTAGTTTTTCACACAACAGTTAAGTATGTGTTGTTAGAATTGACTAAACTGCGCATTCCGCATCGCAGTGATACAAATAAATTCAAATTTCGCGCTCTTACACACAGCAGCCAATGAAATGAGCGGAATTTTATTCAATTAGGTAATTAACACTTTTGGTTCCAACGGAAGATTCTGCATTTCCCCTGCTGATTTCTGCCTACTTCTTACACGGAACATTACTTAATCGATTAATTGGTGTTATTGTCTTTTCGGTTCAAGATGCCAATAAAAAGTTTACACAAAAGTATGTTATTCACCAAAATTTCAGCCTCCAACGTTCGCTGTAACCCTACGAAATCTTTCCCAAAACTCGACAACTGAATGCCGCCATCTTGGAGCTGGTAATGTATGTGTGACGTCAAAGAGCTCAGCCTGAAGTTTAGCGAGAAAAATTTTATTGTCAAAACTCCTTGTTTTTGGAGCTGCACAAACAGGCATTTTGACAAACAAAAGCCACTACGAAGAAACAAGGAGTTTCGAGGATTTAAATTTCCCCTGCTAAACTTCAGACTGAGCTCTTTGACGTCATGCATACATTACCAGCTCCAAGATGGTAGCGTTCAGTTGTCGAATTTTGGGAAATATTTCGTAGGGTTAAAGCGCACGTTGGAGGCTGAAATTTTGGTGAATAACATATCTTTGTGTAAACTTTTTATTGGCGTAAAGAAAATAAATGGCCATTCTGGAGTGAACTTCTTCCTAAAGGTCCTTTTAAAAAATTCCTTTGCTTTTAGACTGTTCGATATAAAAGGGAGGATAGTTCCAAAGTTTCGTGGCGTAAAAAGAAAGGATCAGGATCTTTTACCGTATGTAAATGCGCTAATTTGACATTAGGAGTTTGTAGGAGTAGTTGGCCGGATGATCGAAGGGAATGAGGTGGTTTATAGTCGTTAAAAAGAGGTTAAGTAGGTTGTTGACATTCATGACATAGAGGATGATACATGGTTGCGCGGAGATATGAGATTTATCTTCGAATGTTCAAATCAATAGCTCACGAGTAAGATATCGGTTTCGAACACGAGAAGATACATTTCATATGTCCAAGGAAACATGTATTACAAAAACAGTTTGGATGCAGGGGACCACGCAACTAACAAAAAACTGCTTGGCTTGTCTGCTTCCCGATCTCTTGTTTAAGAAATGCTCGTACAAGACGTCACTCTAAGTGCTTATAAAACCAAATTGATTGCAAGGCTGGTACAACGTCAGGAGGGCAAGATTTATTGGCCAACATTTCAACTAGCAGAGCTAGTCTTCTTCAGGGCCAGTACTATAATATAATATATATTATAGTGCTGGCCCTGAAGAAGACTGTAGCTCTGCTAGCTGAAATATTAGCCAATAAATCTTGCCCTCCTGCCATTGTACCAGCCTTACAAACATGTATTATTCTAAGAAGATTAAACGCGTTCTCTGGTAAAAATGTTTTAAAAATTATTAGCTTTCGACAGCCAGACTGCTGTCTTCGACGGATAAAAATGAAGTGATAAATGGACCTAAAAATTTAAATATGGCTAGCGAATCGCATAAATTAAAAAGTAAAAAGTATGTGTAAAAGAATGTTAGACGGAATGCTAAAAGTGTATAAATTACTGTTTGTTTAAAAGAATGTTATATTGTCCTGGCAGAGGGCACGAATTGTTGTCGGCCTCGACCGTTTTTGCCGTGTGCCACGATTCAAGTGTCTTTCTAATGCGATTGTTTCCCTTGTCAATTATCTCGGCGTTTTCAAAGTCGATGGCGTGATCAAGAGTCCAGGAATGTTTTGCTACATTGGAGCCTTTAGCGCATTGTTTAGTATTCCTGATATGTTCTTTTCGCCGTGTGCTAAACGACCTTTTTGTCTCGCCGATGTAACTCCAGGGACAAGACGCACAAGGGATTTTGTAAACAACATTGCACTGGTCGACGACCCGAGGTCGAAACTTGGGAACAGGGAACTCTTGTTGTAGTGTCTTGATTGGTTTGTTGGTTACTCGGATATCGTGATTTTTGAGAATTCTTGTAAGAGGTTCGGTAATGCCTTTGATGTAAGGGAGGACCGCGAAACTCTGCTTATTCATTGGATCAGCCCAACTGAAGAACATCCCAACCAGTTCTTCAGGTGAAGGTGTTGGGGGGTTCGAAGATTTCTTTCTTATGATATCAGCTGTGACTTTTGGTGGGTAGCCATTAGATTGTAACGCTATGCTAATGCGATCAATTTCACGGGCTTTTCCAGATTCCGAGTTTGGTTTCCTGGACTCTTGATCACGCCATCGACTTTGAAAACGCGGAGATAATTGACAAGGGAAACAATCGCATTAGAAAGGCACTTGAATCGTGGCACACGGCAAAAACGGTCGAGGCCGACAACAATTCGTGCCCTCTGCCAGGACAATATAACATTCTTTTAAACAAACAGTAATTTATACACTTTTAGCATTCCGTCTAACATTCTTTTACACATACTTTTTACTTTTTAATTTATGCGATTCGCTAGCCATATTTAAATTTTTAGGTCCATTTATCACTTCATTTTTATCCGTCGAAGACAGCAGTCTGGCTGTCAAAAGCTAATAATTTTTAAAACATTTTTACCAGAGAACGCTTTTAATCTTCTTACAATGAATCCTGGTATCGGATCTTCAATATTTTTATGTATTATTCTGTTTATTATATAAAACTACTAATTACGATGTTTTTGATCATTTTCCGAAGATTTCCCTAGGTTTTCAAAAATGTTGTCCGAAGGTCGTACGTATGTTTCCAAACATTTTCCGAACTTTTTCGAAACTTTCTGAAGATTTTCGAAAATAACCGAAGAGTGCAAAGGAAGATGCGAAGATGCTTCGACTTAACCCTATTCAGACCGGGCTTTTTGGATCTTTTCGGAAAGGGGGGGGGGATTCCCCCCGCCCCGTCCGTAACTTCCAGAATATTTAAGCAATCACAATGAAAATTAGAGGATATATAGTATGTCCGAACATCTTTCTTTTGGTATACGTCACGTGGGATGATGACGTCACATTACGTGACTATTACATAATGATGTCAAACAGCCGCCATCTTGGATCCGCCATCTTGGATTTCGAAATTTTTCCAAAATGCCAGAAAACGGCTCAAAATTACTGCAATGTACACAAAATCAATAACACTGTGCTTAAAACCCGTTAAAAGGTAAAAAATAATTGTATTAAACTTAAACTTACATGCCTATCAAAATGACGTTGCCATGGTAATGTCAAGTTCCTGACACAACATACTATCCCACCAAATTATTCCCAGATAAATTTTAGGTATACTCAGAAAGTTTGGCGGGGTTTGGTTGAATATTGAAAAAAAGATATAAGTGTTCAAAGTCAGCGCGGACCTCAAAAGCCCCCCCGGTCTGAATAGGTTTAATATTGATAAACTTTGGCTCATTGAGCATTAAAACATGGCAAACTCTGCGAGCTGATTGGTCAAAAATGATATCACACATGCGTGGATATCATTTTTGTCCACACTTATGTGCTACCATTTTTATCGATTTGCTCCACTCGCTATACCACTGCAGTTTATATAATAAAAGACATTCACCGTCGAGAGACAGATAGCCTAATCAAGCTTCAGTTCTCTACATTACTATTGTAACTAATATTAAAGCATGTTTGTTTACATGAGTATAAACCCTTGTAAGTATTGTGTTGCTCTTTGCTTCGTTTCACTCACAGATTTTCCAAGCTTTCAAGTTCGGCAAACACTTTCTCTGGTAGAAATGTAATAGCGTTTGAAGACAATCCTCTGTCAAAATGCTCAAGGTTAGGTTTTGAAATGATGTTAAGTAACAACGATTTACAGCAAAATATACATAGCGTTCATTCATTACGACTACATTTCCAAGAGGTTTACAGCACATAACTTGAGCTTTGTTTCACTTACAGGTCTGTTAGTTGTTGCAGATTGGCAAACACTCTTTCAGATAAAAATGTAATATCGTTCCGATTTAAGTATCTTAAAGAGGAAACGCACAACCGTAAATATTAAGTAAAACTAACAACCGTTAAGCCTGAAATATTACAACATTTCTCGCTCCTCTTACCAAAAAGGCTATCCCGAAACGACTGCTGCAAAAAAATCTTAATATAATGGCGCAAGCTCATTAATTACCATTAATGTGGTGCAATAGAGTTTGATCCCCTGAAAAATATTCGTTCTAACGTGGCAAAGTAAAATAAATTTTCATTGAGTAAAAAGTTTTGAGCTTGTTCTACTGGGTGACAAATTTTAATTCCCTTTGACTTCATGTGATGTCGTGATGTGTTATGTCATTAGATTCACCATGTTGAAGTCAGCATCTTGTCTTCACTATTTTCTTAAAAAGTCAGCAAACAATGCAATTAAAATACAAAAGAAAAATGGAAAAGTAAAGAATATTGTCACAACAGATGATATTTCGCTTAACGTTCATTTTTTATGCGCTTGCCATGTTAACGCTAACATATTTGTTTTAAACAAATAGTTTCGCGCGGATAGAATCCGATTGCATGTTCAGGGTAGGTTTCTTCTAAATCCAGTTTGGTTTGGTTTGAGAATGATGTCATGACGACATCGAAACGTTGTGCAAAACTTCTGTCGCTCGTTTTTATTCTAAAATGTTTATCGAAATTTAATCTCATTCATATATATTTTGCAAGGGATTACCGTACAGCTACTAAGAGTTTTAGCATCAAAGAATATACCACCTTTTAAAAATTGTGAAAAATTATCCAGGGGGTGGCCTCCACGCACGCCACTTCCCTCTTGTACGTTCGAGTGTTAGGGAATATATGTTAGAAATGTAATGTGAAACGGAAGTTTTAACGCTGTTTTCGGTCGTTCGTCCGTATACACTTATAGAGGGGGAACCACGCTTGCAGCTACGGGAAGTTCGGGATCTAACACAGCAACAACAGTCCTTCGGAACGGCAGAGAATACGCAGTTACTTGGCTCCAACAGTAGAGATTTATTCCAATAACATAACCAGTGCGTAAGCGCTGGCAGAACATTACGAGTGCGTTAGCAGGACATAACCAAAGAACATTTTACAGTGCTGTTCTACTTAAGGGCGAGCTAGTGACGCGATACAGATTACATCATACGAGAAAACGCTATTTTTGAGAACATAAACAAACGTTTCTAAGCTCGATTGGCTGAAGTTAATCCTAGTTCTGAAACATTAATTACTTTCAAAAACTCGCAGGTGGATTACAGCTTTCTGCAGGTTGCATTAACAGTTTAACAGTTATCTACAGTTATGATCTCACAGCTAACAAACCAAAACTATAATTTCTACGTTGGATTTTCTATGTTTTTAACAGCGAAGCGAATAAATAAAACTAAACCAAATAATCATTTTCCTCTCGTTACATTCCTCCGACCTTAGCTTGAAACTCTCCTGAGTCAAGCAATTAAAAATAACTATCGAAGTTCAAAGCATTCCTTAAGAGCAAAGCATACTTATTGTCACGTTTCTGTGTATATATTGTTAAATTTTAAATTTTTGTATTTAATTTTTGTGCCTGGACCGCGGCATTAACCGAACAAGCCTAAATATACTGGCCTCGGGGGTCCAATAAACTAAACGCTTTATCATTAAATCGTCTCCTGTCTTAGCAACTTTTAACTTATTCTCGGTAATAAACAACTCTTCTTTCGTTTGGGTAGTAAGGCAAAACAAATGCTTGATAGCTATCTTAATTCCTTATAATTTAACTAAATGTGCCTTGTAATTACTTCATTTTTCAATACTTAGTCTAAAATTATGTTCATAGATCCTTTTGTGATCTCTTTGAATTTACTAACACGTCATAATCTTCGGATACTCATGTTCCTTGTTTCACAATTCATCGTTTTAACAGCTTTAACAATAGCTGCCTTAAAATATATTCTGAATATCTTGTCATCTCTTGTTCCTTGTTTGTCATTTACATTGTCTCTGCAACATTTTCAAAAAACTGGTCCTTATTCATCAGTTGGAATGTATCACACACATCATCTGTACGGTTAGGATTATCTGCAAGGTGTGCAAAATAAGGCTTGTAGCCATCATCTTTGTACACATCGTGCCAGTCGTGGGCAAATATCTTGGTAAACGAACTGCTGGGATGCTCACGGAATGGCACAGAAACTTTTTCTTGAGTTTTAACTTCATCCCGTGTAGCACTGCAGGACTCTCCCTCTTTGCTTTGTCGTTCTGTTGGCCGCAATTTGTCTAAACGTTGTGCTTGAGAGGTCATAAATAGGTAAAACACAACAAGAATGAGGATCCAAAATGACGACATAAACTGATAATTACTTTTGTGGTGCTTCTCTCTCTTTGGATTAGCCTTGAGCTTTCTTTCCTTGTCCCCATTAGCAGAGCTGTTCCTTTCAAGTGCGGCTTTCTTTGAAGAAGGTAAGACGAAGGTTCCCATCACACGATCACTTCCTGAAGCAGACGGTTTCTTTAGTTTCATAGGCCTTTCATTTAATGTCAGACAGCTGTTTCCCAAATCTATCACAGTACCGTTCTCTTGTAAGAAATCTTGTCCAAGTATGGCTTCGTGAGTAAGAGTTTGCATCACATGGAACTGAGCTTGGTACAGGATACCATTTATCTTCAGTGGGACTTCAATCTTGCCTACGATCGGCACCCGTTCTCCATTTATTGTCTTGACAGACGGAACGAATCCATCAGTCATCTTTGCAGGTCGAGGGCCATATATCTTTTTTACAATTTGCTCGGCTATTGCTGAGACACATGCTCCAGTGTCTACGAGTAATTCAATTGAATGACCTTCAATATCTCCAACCATCGCAAGGTCACTAGTCTTCAGTTCGGTAGTCGTCTTTTCTGGCAGCATTGTTTGTCTGTGTACACCGTTCTTCATGCCTGAATTATTTCTCTTATGTACGTGTCCAGGCGGAGACGTCTCCTTGTGGCTAATCGACACTTGACGCTTAACTTCCTGTTTCTGATCTTCATTTGGTCTGGTAACACTGTCTGCATTTTTCTCCCTTCTTGTTTCCTTTACTGAATCTGATAACTTGGCTAACTCTTGTTGTCTGGAATTTCGATGTACATCACGGATCTTACGCCTCTGAGAACCAGATCGATTCACGTGTTTTCTGAACGGCTTGTTTCCTGCACAGTGTGTATAGGAATTCACATAAGCTTCCTTTTGTGGTTTATCAAAAACAGGTGGATTAGAACGTATAGCTAAACCTGAACCGTAGAACGACCGTGCATTTCTGTTTAACACAGCACGATAATTGCTCGTCGCTCTTGGGTTTTGTGGCTGTGGGCATTCGTCATTTGACTGGCTGGCAACCACAGAATTTGGCGCACGCGCTGATTGACTTAGGTTCTCTGGGACAGAAGCTTCATTTGGTGGCTGGCTTTGGAGCGGCACAAAATTATTAGCAGGATTAGTCTGCCGTACATTACTTCTGTTTTCCGGACTGGTATTTCTTGCTCTTGTCACCTCACCTATGTTTGGGTGAATTTCCTGGCTCTGTACACTTGTTGGTTCTTGGTCTTGACTAGGCACTTCCTTCTTTTGGACTTTGGGCACGCTCTCCTTAGCTTGGCTTTCATTCACAGGGTTTTCCTGCTTTTGCTTTGGCAGTGTGCGTCCAGCTCGACGTGCGGTTCCCTCTATATGTTGAGCCATAGTCGCTGAAAGGTCTGCATTTACGGTACTAAAAGTACCTATGACTGGCGGGTTGGCGTCAGGATTGGTTGAGGCTTCCGTTCGGCGGTTCGGGGGCATAATTTCTCTTCTTCTTGGCTGGTACTTAGAATGATACTGGTATCCGCGTGGATCTTGCCTATGTACAGGTTCATGTGCTGTATAATGGTTGCCTGTTTGATAGTACTCTCGCTGAGGGCAGTTCTGTTCAAAGTGACCTGCGACACCACAGTTATAACAG
This sequence comes from Oculina patagonica, assembly GCF_052425735.1. Lineage (NCBI taxonomy): Eukaryota > Metazoa > Cnidaria > Anthozoa > Scleractinia > Oculinidae > Oculina > Oculina patagonica. The sequence continues at coordinate 27,099,734 of NC_135764.1, forward strand.
GTAGGTCGTCCATAACGAGTTCGTTCTCTCAGTTGTTGGTATTCATACCTGTTACCATAGCCACCTCGGGCAAGACCACTGATTCGGGCGTTTAAGCGCCGGTCCTGTTGTTGCAACTCATCAAGTAAATCTTCTCTTAATTCTCGTATCAGCCTTGCTACTCCTTGTTGGCTGTCTCTCTCTGGCTCCACATAAGCGGCAACAGTTTCTGTTTTGGATTGCTTGTGGGAAACAACATCTAATTTACTGGCCAACACGTCCAACTTTGTGTTCAATGATTGTATTTGTTTGTCCACAGGTTGAGCACTGGTAGCTGTCGCTACAGGTGGTGCCTGTCCACTAACCATTAGTGCGTTTATTAGTCGTTCAATTTGACTGCTATCGCTGTCTTGGTTTACGCGTTTGTTAATTGAATCCAAAGTTCTAGCACATTCTTCGGCTTCTAACAATGTTTCTGGCATTCGTTCGAGAACTTTAACTTTCAGTGACGGTATTAATCCTTCAATGAAGTATGACACTTTATCTACTTCAGCTACCTGCAATCCACTGAACAGTTCATGCATGTCATTTATGTAATCAGACAGCAGTTCATTGGATCCTTGGCGTCGAGTAATCAGGCGTTGGCGCTTGACCCATGTACGATCCTTCGTATCGTAGCGTTTCATCAATGCAGACTTCAACTTTTCGAAGCTCTCTCTTTCCTCGGCTGGCAACTCAAAGAGAAACGTCTCAGCTGGTCCGCTCAAATTATTGATGATTTGCGCTAAGGCCAATGGACCTGTCTTGTCGATTCCTTTTGTGGTTAATAGCAATTCCAGCTTTTCAAACCATCGCGAGATATCTTCATTATCTCGCCCATGAAACTTGTCAATTTTCACATCCTTAACTAGCATCTTTTGTGCCAAATTGTTCAGTGTTTGTTGATATGATTGAAATATATCTGCGGCCATTTCTTCCGTTGTTTCTTGACTAAACATTTTCTTAACAGTGTGACCAGGGCAACTGGTACCTGTTCTCTGGGTGTGCGACGAAAATTGTTCCTTGTCCTCGTCGCTTAATTGGTCGTCAGAGTCGCTAACGTTTTCTCTGCTGCCAATGTCGTCTGAAATTGAAGTGTCTGTTTCCCTAAAACTTTCCCGAATTTCGTCCTGAAAGGTTACTCTTCGCGGGAAATGTTTATAGATGTCAGCGGGTGAGGTAATTACTGGTAGCCTTAAACCACCTGCTGTAGGGACAGTTTCTTCTAAATTATCCGTAATTTTCTCTTGTTGTTTTCCTTTTTCTGTAGTTATATTATAAATTGTTTTCTGGTTGCGATTTTCTTCCACTTTTGATGTACTTGTTTCTTGTTCACAATAAATGTCGTCGGCGCGTGTGCGAATACTGGTTCAAATGCTTCTGGCTTCTCAAATAATACGGTTTACTGTTCGATCTTCTTGAAGACTTCTTCATTAATCAAACTTACTTCACTTACTTGGGCGATCCTTCGTTAGTCGCTCCAAGGGGTTACATCCTGCCCTTTCTCTGCTTGTTCCTAGAAAGCCTGCTGTGTTTACACTGAAACTCCGCCAATGAAACGGAAGTTTTAACGCTGTTTTCGGTCGTTCGTCCGTATACACTTATAGAGGGGGAACCACGCTTGCAGCTACGGGAAGTTCGGGATCTAACACAGCAACAACAGTCCTTCGGAACGGCAGAGAATACGCAGTTACTTGGCTCCAACAGTAGAGATTTATTCCAATAACATAACCAGTGCGTAAGTGCTGGCAGAACATTACGAGTGCGTTAGCAGGACATAACCAAAGAACATTTTACAGTGCTGTTCTACTTAAGGGCGAGCTAGTGACGCGATACAGATTACATCATACGAGAAAACGCTATTTTTGAGAACATAAAAAAACGTTTCTAAGCTCGATTGGCTGAAGTTAATCCTAGTTCTGAAACATTAATTACTTTCAAAACTCGCAGGTGGATTACAGCTTTCTGCAGGTTGCATTAACAGTTTAACAGTTATCTACAGTTATGATCTCACAGCTAACAAACCAAAACTATAATTTCTACGTTGGATTTTCTATGTTTTTAACAGCGAAGCGAATAAATAAAACTAAACCAAATAATCATTTTCCTCTCGTAACAAATGTAAGTATAATAGGTTAAGTAGTATATAATAGGCTAAATGTAAATATTGCAATGTTGTAACGTACGTGAACTTTAAATGTATGCTGATAGTGTAGAAAACATGGATATACAGTTTAAAAAATAAATTTTGCAAGTTTTGCGCGAAATTAAAGAGTGCTTATAGTTCTGTCATGTTGTTCAGATTAACAAAGACACTGTAGGGCAGAGATGTAAGAGAGTTGTCCGACAGATCCCTTCGAAAATATACAATGCAGTGTATAAGTAGTAAAAAAGTCGGATTGAACAATTTTTAAACTGAACTGTCATCTGTTAACACTGTCACGTTCGATTCACTTACAGAATTCTTAAGTTTTTCAAATTGGCAAACATTTTTTCAGGTAGAGATGTAATAGCGTTTGTAGCCACCTTTCTGTAAAATACATGTATAATGTGTACATTTGTTTTGAAAATAATAATATATGTGCAAAAGTTTCTGCATGCTCATTGGTTGAGAGCTCGTCAATCAATTCCAAAAAATCAGTTTTTCATTTTTTTTCACCTCGTCAAAATGAGCAGCAAGCAAAAGTTCATAGAATAAATCCCATTTCAAAACTTGAGATAGAACTTTAAAGTGTGGGATGGCATAACCCCCCACCCCCTCCCCCCTCCCCCTTATTATGTTAGTGAAACAAGTTAAAACAAATAGTGTTGCAATGTAAAGGGCGTTTTTAGGAAATGTTAGTAAAAGAAATGCAGGTAATATACGAGAACAGCGTAGAAAAAAGAACTTAAAAAAGAAATAAACCCATTTAAGTTTTACATTATGTAATGTTTAATCAATGAGCAGCAGTGTTTTATCAAGTTTAAAACACGAGGCGCAGCCGAGTGTTTTAGACTTGATTAAACACGAACTGCGAATTTATTGAACGGCTTAAAAATCTTCTGATGTATATCAACTCATTCTTGCACTAATATTTAGATTTGGGGTTATTTTGGCCTGGAAAATTGGACGTAAAGTTTAGCCCTGTCTTTATCAGATATAAAGACACTCATTAAACATTAATTTCTTTTGTATTTTCTTTATAAATTATTCATGAGTTTTTTAAAGTGCTCTTCGTTTAACTTACGGATTTGTCAGATTGGCAAACGTTCCGTACATAAGATAAAATATTGTGGCTTCGCCCAGATACCTGTGATAATACAATGGCATGTATGAGGTAATGTAAAAACTAAACGAAAAACCTTTTTAGACCGAACAGCCATACATACCCGGAGGTTTTCACTTCTCAAAATATGATGCAAATTTTGAAGCACCTTTTTTTTCGTTTCACTTACTGTTTTTGTAACTTTTTCAGATTAATAAACACTTTGTCATGTAAAGATGTAATGGCGTTTTTATGCACCTTTCTGTGAAAATTTCAATAAAATATGCACGCTTGTTAAAAAATGTCAACGTTATTCGTTTTATTTTCAACCTTCAAACTTACAGGAAAAATTACCCCACTGTGGTACGGGGGTGGGAGACGGAACCCTTACAATACCAGGATTTTCGTTCTATAAAGGCGCAGCGAATTATTTTGCACTGGGTAGAAAGCCCTTAGCTTACTCTACAAGATGACATCATTTATGTTGGCTGTGAGGTCATATAACGTGATTAGAGCCGCCATCTTGGATACGCCTTCTGGTATTTTACCGTTTTCTTTAAAATCAAAAAAACAACGGAAATTGATGCATAATGAAGCCAGGGAATGCTTGCTAAATGTGAAATTAAACAATTTTGTTTCAAAAAAACTGAAAAAGAAACAAAGAAAAATGTTGAAAATGACGACTTTTGGTCAGACTTGCTTGTAACAAGGACATTGCTATGGCAACGTCAATTAAACATCATGAACACATTATTGACATAAAAAAAATTCCACAACGTATAAATGAACATTGTAGAGTCAATCCGCCTTTCGAAATTGCGAAAAACTCTCAAGGTGGTCATGGGGGGATGGGGCATATATGTTCGAGGGTTAACATTCTGTTAATAACATAAAACTATAGACACGCAACTTACAATAAACAAGAAACTTTAAGCAGTTTATAACCGGGCGATTAATGTTCGACCATTTCTTTCAGTTGTTTGGCAAAAAAGGCACGGCGCCGCGCAGTAAAAAATCTTTAGAATAGCAGTCACTTGAGAAACACACAAGTCGTGTTTGCGTTAACGGAGTGTGCGTGAGCTGAATTTCCTTCATCACGTCATCTTTTGCTTTGAATCACATGGCTGGCCGGATAAAATCCTGCTTACGCATGAAAATATTTTTTTCGAATGTTGAATATAAAAAAACACAAACCAGTTCACGCCAAAATAAAGAATAGACTATGGCCATCCCGTTGTATTTCTCCGTTTAGCATCGTCCGACGACTTAAGTCCGAGGTTTGCATGAGACACGCGGTTTGCGTGAATTGTAGCAGTGAGCGAAAATTTCCCTTACTCACATCATCCCTTTCTTTAATAAACTTGCATAAACAAATTCCTACCTGGGCTTGCAAATATTTAGTTTGTTCCGAATCTCAAATAAAATACACTCAAACTATTTGATTGGCATAAATTGATTTCTGTTTAAATTCAACAGGCTTAAAAATCAAGTTCTTGAAGTTCAAGTGCTATTTTGCTTGAAAAACACAGCATTCAGTGGCATTAGAGAAGTCGCGTGCATGGTTCAAAGCACGTAAATAGAGCATATCTGACTGCGAGATTCGGTACGTAATTCCCCTGTCGTGATGATATACATCCCATGGCTTGACAAATTTGTCTTTAGTTTGCAATTATCGTTTCGATTCCAAAAATAAACTCAAAACACTTGTATAACTTACGTAATATAATTCATATTTCATTTTAAAATGAATGTTTAGTGCTAGCTTCGAACCAAAGGCGTGCATTTCATTAAGAAAATTAAATACTTCACACAGAACAGAGCGCCGCGTGACCAAGGAGTCGCCTGTGCCCTGTTGGCAGTGGTTTCATTTATGAATGGTTTGAACATGTCAAAAGACTTCTCGGCTTCGCATTGTCAACATTCAGTCCCCACTAAGAGTCAAACTTCACACTGAAGAGAGAGCAGAGCGTTCGTAATACCAGCAGTCGCTTGCCGAAACATCAAAATTTGCGTGACCGTGACCGAGGCTGGGCCGCGTGCGTCTGGAAAAAATTACTGGCCAAAAAATCTGACCCAGATTATGAACCTGGCCCAGGCCCCACCCGTTTAATTATAACTGCTTACAGTACATAACTTTTAATAACCTAGTTACAGTACGTTGCTTACTATACCCTAATTCAACCGATACATTACTGACGATAACCGAATTTACAGCACATTTCAAACAAAACAATCCTATATACAACCATATCAATGAACTATTATTATTACAGGTTTCGAATGTTCTGTTTTCTCAATATAAACCCATTTAAGCTTTGAATATCAGTTTGCTTTGTCAGTTCACTTACAGATATCTCAAGTTTTTCAGATTAACAAACACCTCGTCAGGAAAAGATTTAATAGCGTTTGAAGACAAATCCCTGTACAAATACGAAGTATAATTTGAGAGGTGAAAAACATTAGCTCATCATATATTTTTAATTGAAATATTATGACATGTGTTGATTATAAGCCCATGTAAGTTTTAAATTGCATCATCCTACTATTTACTTACAGATTATTCAAGATTTTCAGATTCGCAAAAGCTCTGCTTGGTAGAGATGTTATTGCGTTTGAAGACAAATCTCTTTGAAAATGTACAAAGCAATGCGTAAAATGATATTGTAACTCTTTTAAGTGTACAACTGTATCATGTTAGACAACGCTGTTTAGAAATATAGAACGCTACAAAAAAGCATGTCGAAATTAACTACCGTAATAATAATTATAACGACATGTTTTAAAGATTGGATTATTACCTAATGTTTTTTTCTTCTTAAACTCAAAGAAAATTTGCATTGCATTTTTCCACAACGGATGAATGAACATTGTAGAGTCAATCCGCTTTTCGAAATTGCGAAAAACTCTCCAGGTGGTCATGAGGGGGAGAGGAGGGGGGAGGGGGGGCATATCCGCTTGAGGGTTAACATTCTGCTTATAACATAAAACCACAGACACGCAACTTACACAAAACAAGAAACTTCAAGCAGTTTATAACCGGGCGGTTAATGTTCAACCACTTCTTTCAGTTGTTTGGCAAAAAAGGCACGGCGCCGCACAAAGCGTCGCCAAAGGCGTGAATATCATTAAGAAAATTAAATACTTCACACCAAACAGAGCGCCGCGTATTTTTTAATATATTTAAAATAGGCGAACGATTATTTATAGCTACAGGCGAGCGATCTCCAGTAAACAACAAAACTTGCGTGACCAAGGAGTCGCCTGTGCCCTGTTGGCAGTGGTTTCATTTTGAATAGTTTGGACATGGACATGCTCTAGTCGCTTCCCAAGTGCTTTACAACAGAACAGAGCACAGTCCAGGCTTCTTTTTTTTATAATTAAGAAATTCATTAATTTCCCCACGAATTCTCGCAATTATTTTCAAAACAAACTTTTTTCAAGCGAATAGAAGTGGCGTCAGCGTACATCTGTACTCTGATAAAGTACGCAACAATTAGTCAATCACAAAACTTGTTAGAATGGTTAAAAAAATTTGATTGGTTGAATAAGACATCAACTGTCAACAGCTGTCAAACCATCAAGTTTGAAACCATCAAAGTTCAGAAATCCACAAGCTGAAAACGTCAAGTGTAATCCGAATTTAACACGAGTCCTTGAAGTTCTTAGGACTTTTAGTACAACACAGGATGGAAAAGTAGACTGTTCAGTGAAAACTGGCTGAATTCTGGCCCATAAAAACTTGCACGTTGTTAACTTGACAACTAGAAAAACAAACTGCTTAAAGCTTGTGGCTGTAATTCACAAATGCGGCCGTGCGGCGTGTTTCGCGAATCATTTACAACCATCGGATTTAGGGGAAAAATTAGAGTCGGCTGCTGTGGTTGCTGTGGCCTTCCATTCATTGCACTGTTTAGGATATAGGAACAGGATTGTCTTCCTGAATTGCATTGGAGGTTTTTAATTTCTGGACGTCTGCTTCTGGAATGACAGGTAAACTTGTGTTCGATGCTTTCTTTGTTTTCGCGCTTGTTCAATTTTTTTTTCTAACTTTGCAGCAGCTTGTTTGAAGATTGAAATTCAACTCCTTTTGCAATAAAAATCCTAGGTTTAGGGGTGAACTGTTTAGCTATCTCTCGATAGCGTTGCGAAATCCAAGAAGCGATGACCTCGAGTAAAGTTCACCGTCTTTTGTTCGAGCTTCGGCGTAGAATTTACCGAGGTTGTTGTGTAGCTTCTTTGTTGGTAATTTTGTGGAGGCTTTTGGCAATTTTTCTTTCACGGCACCAAGCTGTTGAAAACGCCAGAAAAAATTATTCCGTATGTGACAAGTCTGAGTTGTGTGTGTATTCGCTAGCTAATTTAGTTTTCTGTTTTTTGAATTGCTGTTTGTTTGTTTTGTTTTTTACACAAAAATGTAGCTGTGCGTGTTTAATCTAAAATTCCGTACTTAAATAATGTGAAACTCATATTCAAAAACTCAGATAGCCCATTTTGCACTATCTTTCGTGTTTTTCGTTTCTGCTTTCGCTATAATGTCTTCAATTTCGGCCTTGAGTTGTTTACAAATCTTTGGTTGGTTGTTTTGTTGTTAAGCTTACTTTCCGGCTCGGTGCTTTTTCCGTAACTTGTACCGAAAGTTCACTTTCTATCGCCGTGCAATTTGTGCTGTTAGGAACAGGACGTTTTAAATTCACTGACGCTAAAAGCTCGTTTTCATTCTCGTTTTTCAGGTCAAAGAAGATGTCAGGGTCAAGACAAAACCCGAGAAAGACGTTCGGGAATTGGTCGGCCATATTGGGTCGATGGCATGACATTTCCTCCGTACATCTGGACTCTGATAAAGTACACTGTTTCAGCCAATCAGAGCGCGCGTTATATGAAAACTTAATTATAATATAGCCTAATACAAACGATACATTACTGACGATAACCGAATTTATAGCACATGTCAAATAAAACAATCCTATATACAACCATATCAATGAACTATTATAACAGGTTTCGAATGTTCTGTTTTCTCAATATAAACCCATTTAAGCTTTGAATATCAGTTTGCTTTGTCAGTTCACTTACAGATATCTCAAGTTTTTCAGATTAACAAACACCTCGTCAGGAAGAGATTTAAAAGCGTTTGAAGACAAATCCCTGTACAAATACGAAGTATAATTTGTGAGGTGAAAAGCACGTTAGCACATTATATTTTTAATTGAAATATTATGACATGTGTTGATTATAAGCCCATGTAAGTTTTAAATTACATCATCCTACTATTTACTTACAGATTATTCAAGATTTTCAGATTCGCAAAAGCTCTGCTTGGTAGAGATGTTATTGCGTTTGCAGACAAATCCCTTTGAAAATGTACAAAGCAATGCGTAAAATGATAGTGTTGACATGTTTACATGGAATTTCGTTCAATATAAATATCAATGTATTTCAATCATGCAGCGTAATGTCTGGTTTCACTTGCACAGAATGCAATGAGTTTGATTGCATGAATAATGACGTATTGTTTACGGCCATAGAGAAATGTAGGTCTTGCATTGTAGTACAATTTGTTTTAATTGCAACTCTTTTAAGTGTACAACTGTATCATGTTAGACAACGCTGTTTAGAAATATAGAACGCTGCAAAAAAGCATGTCGAAATTAACTACCGTAATAATAATAATTATAAAGACACGTTATAAAGATTTGATTATTACCTAATGTTTTTTTCTTCTTTAAACTCAAAGAAAATTTGCATTGCATTTGTTTTAACTCACTTCATGATGATGAAAACCTATCAAATTCGAAAACTACGGTGTTCTTATTTCACTTATATTATGGAAGTGTTTTCTTGTTTTCTTTACTTGTAATAACTTTTCCGCCTCCATTTTTAGAGAGGTTTTAAGTAGTAGCTAAACGAGCATTTGTGTAGGATTATGGCTGCAGCAGATCGTCAGTTGCTATTTTGAGAAGCAAATGCTAGTAAATGCTACTACCACTACCAGTACCAATACCACTACAACTTCCACTTCCACTACCACTACCACTACCACTGCCACTGCAACTGCCAATGATAATGATAATGATAATGATAATGATAATGATAATGATAACGATAATGATGATGATGATGATGATGATAATGATAATGATAATGATAATGATGATGATGATGATAATGATAATGATAATGATAATGATAATAATATCTATGCTTATACCCATACGGATATTGATACAAGTAAAGAATCGCACTTACAGCATCTGTAGATTCGTAAGTTTGGAAAATGTTTCAACAGGAAGATATGACAGGTTGCTTGAAAACACTCTTCTACAATTAAAGATATTGTTTCTAACCACACGTAAAAAGCTCGAAATATTATCATGTTTTCTTCGTTCTCAAACTGTTTTACTTTAAACCGTTGATCTATCATAACCTCGTGACCACTTAGCTAAACAACTAATATTTATATAGCAAACACAAATCATTTGGTTATTTCCTGTAAGTGATTTCAGCAAGTGATTTAGCCCCTAGTACTAGTGAGGACAAAAATAAACCCTCGCACGTGCAAGCAAACTCATACCCCAACCATCGTACAAGGGGGGGGGGGGGGGGTTTGGTGGATGGATCCCCTCCTCAGGGTTTTCGTCCTATTAAAGCGCAGCAAAATATTTTTGCACTGAACCGTACTCTACAAGATGACATAATTTTCGTTGGCTGTGAGGTCAAATGACGTCACGTGACGTCATTATAGCCGCAATCTTGGATCCGCCATCTTGAATCTCGCAATTTTCTTAGAAAATCAGAAAATAACGGAAATTGATGCAAAATCAAGCAAAAATGCTCATGGAATGCAAAAATAATCAAATCGTACAGTTCTGTTTCAAAAGAAACTGGAAAAAAGTAAAGAAAAATGTAAAAAAATAACGATTTTGGGCAAGACCTGCTTGTATTTATGACGACGCCATTACAACGTCAAATATCATTGACATATGACACATTGACATCAAAATTTCTGCAAGGGATGATTGAATAGATACTGAAAGTTTCAGCATTGTAGAGTAAATCTTCTTTTCACAATTTTGGAAAAACCTTACGGGGAATTGAACGTTACAAGTTTTGAAATCCCACATGGAAGGAAATAGGCAAGTTGCATATTTGTGATGTCGGCAATGTGGCAATGTGACAATGTGGGTAAAACAAATTCAGGGACGTAACTATGATAACAATTTCATAGCACGAATTGTTTCAAAATTTATTTAAGACAAAGATGTCATGCTAAAGTATGCCTAATTTTCGCTGAAAAGTAATATAAAATTGTAGGCTTTGTTCCAAAAATTGATATTAACAGCGGCTGGCCACCGTGTTATAGCTCAATTAACATTCTTACAGATATCGAGTCATCGTTGAACCGCATTTAGCGATGCCTCTGGGTGATGTTATATCCCGGCAAGATAAAGTATTTGTAATCGTCTGATACAACCAGACCAATTTACGATAAGAACAAGCTAGTTCACAATCTGAGCGTTAAGATAAAAACAACAAAAAAAGCGTTAGGATAAGTATACAATTTTTACCAAAGATTTACCCTTTCTAAAAGCAAGCTTTATGATTAATTTTATCGAGCTCAGCAAAGGTAGTCTTATGAACGTAAGACGATCTTGATAAACGGTTTTACCTTTATCAAGAAATCCGCTACAAGTTAGGCCTCTTAGTAAGTGAGATCATGAATTGCGAGGGCGGGAAGAGGGGATGAGGTGAGTGTAGAATTTCGGCTATTCCCGCTTGTTTTTTCAACTTTATTTAGAGAGGTTGACATTTTTATAGCAACACAACAAAAAATCTATTCGCCCTGAATAACGACAACATCGCATTTTATTGCAGCTGTTAGTTGACTGCTAGTTTCTTAGGGCATTGAATGCTTTGCCGGCCAAACGTAAGCTTTTTGGCCTGAGCCTCTAGAGTTGTGGCATCCATTCTGCACTCCCCCCCCCCCCCCCCCTCCCCCTTCTATGTCCAGTCTAAAGGCTACTTGTTGCTACTATCAACTGTTCTTCTTCACAATACTGACCTGTAAAAATGACCGAGACTCTTCCCACGTCAGTTCCATATTTGTTTGTTGCCACGCAAGTGTAGTTTCCTTCTTGGCGTAATTTTTTGCTCGCACTTGTGGGTCTTTTTACCATTATAGTTGAGTTCCTTATAATTGCTGTGTATACGGGACGCGTTCCATTGGCTGAACATGACAATACGTAGCCTGGTAACACTTGCAGAACGGACGCTGGTAATTTTACTTTGGGTGGAACTATTAAAGAACAACAAATTAATTCGTTAGTGTCTTTATCCGCTGTACCAACAAATGCACGGTTCTGTTTTGTGCTATTTCCAATTTATTTATTAATTTGTTAAATCGGCTCAAGTGTATTAGCTAATCATCTTGTTTTTTAAAGACTTACTGGAGAACTAGTATCTCTTGAGTTGATTATAGATGCTGATTACTGTTTACCTGTGCAACATCGATATGAATAGCTATCACCCATTAACCCATCAAAAATCATCGCCACCGTCTTTTGTTGTCAAGTCATGTTTCTTGAAACACCGACGAAGACATTTGAAACTAAGTGAAATAATACGCTGTTGCTGCTCTTGAAATTAAGAGGTTTTTGTTATTTAAAGGATCCAAAGCTGTGCCTGGTTTAAACTTAGGAGATTTCTATGGTAAAAAGCCACCGTGGCCATCTCAGCCTAGTCTTCATGTTTTTTTTAGCTAATGTGTGCCTGTAAAACAATTCCTGTTAACTGAATACATCATTACTGGAACATCCAGTCGATCATAGTTAATAGAGGGAAATGGTTATGAAGCCCTGCAGAGTTCTTTGGTATATGTTTTTGTTCCCAATTTTGGAGGTTGCCCGTGCACAAAACCTGACAACATACAATAAGTCGTTACTTGTGTTTCTGTAACTAACCAATAGAAACATTGCGATTACGTAATTCATGCATAGTATATGAGCGCAAATCAAAAGATGTGCACGTTCGTGGACCTTCCAACATAAATCCTGGCTTTTTTTTTTTTTTTTTTGCTTCTTTGATGTTTGCCGGGATTCGTACATTTCCCTCTATTAACTATGCTTCGATGGCTGCGTCCCCAGTGTGACCAGTGACGGTTGTTGCCATGGTGGTGTAGCTGATATACTCCGTAAAAACAAAAATCTTAATTTAAAATGTTTCTTCTTTCCTCAACACCAAAACAGTAGCTAAAAAATTACGTCTGCCATTATTCGGGTGCTGAGGTAAAACGAAACATCTTATTAATTAAGATTTTAGTTTTTACGGAGTATATTACACCTGAGTGTTACGCGGAAGATGTGGTTTCAAATGTCAACGTTAATTCTTTGGTAGACGTTGTTAGGTTCGAAATAAAAAAATAGATGCGTGCTCACCTTTCAGATCTGTGCTCTCTACACTCCACCTCAGTAAGAATAGCAAGGAAATTGTTTTCATGGTGTAAAATAACTTGTCATCCATGATCACAAGAAAGGTCTTACATGTATTGTTGAACTGCCATTCCTGAAGAGAAAGACGTCATTGTTTGTCATACACTAAACAAGATCGATATCTTAATTATAATCAGTCCAAGTTAGATTTCTAATCGAAAAAGCGAGATTACTTTTGTCGTTTGTAAAAACTATATATTCATTCGTCTAAACAGTTTCATTATACCAGTTCTATTCCGCAGAGGTGGTTGCTGCGACGAATGTTGCAAATGTGATTTATAATTTGTAATCGGCTTTGCTAGCAATATATAGTCATGAAATGGAACATCGTGAACTAATCTTGTTGCTTAATTGGTCGAAGACGCCTTCATTTCTATAGATTACGAACTCTGAAAGCTAAAAGCAATCAAAACTCTGCATGATTTTGATCGTTCTGGGTAGGGCTTATTTGGTGATTTTTATTTGGCAAGATGCTAACGAAATTTGAATTTATGCCGTGGGTTACATGATAACGCAGACATGGATAATTGCTTCAGTATATACCACACAAGTTAACTAACTAGCGGACCAAAACATTGCTTTCGGTAGCGAAAGCGACACGGAAAGCCATTTTGTTTCTCTTTAGCTGCTTGGAGGTGAATGGTATTTTGCTAATCACCTCCAAGTTAAGCTATCCGTGCGCGCGAAAAGCACTATTCACTTGTGTGTGGAATATACTAATATCAAATAAAATGCGCTCGATTTAAAGTTTCTTCTTCATAACATATCTTTTTAGGTTAAAATAAAGCCAAGCCTTGTTGGAAACTGACGGTGACAATAAATTTGCAGTTTTCTGTTTGTAGACAGTGAAACTCAAGTAGATCAAAATAAAACAATAAAAAGATGGTTTCAAAAGCAAACTAATTACAGTAGTCTGAAAAAAAAAAAACGCTATCTGTCATTATTTTCCCCTGCAAGTTCGCTAAAATTAGCATCTTAGTATATATACTCCACTAAGTAAGTCAGATATAAAAATGCCCATCCAAATGTCTGGATTCTAATTTAATCAATGACGAGTGTATGTGCAAGAGATAAAATGCAAAACTGAATTATAGAACTAATGCGTTGACCAAGGTGTTAAACAAATTTCGCAACTATTCAACCCAGTGTAAACTTTGTTAAACATAATTATAAACAAAAACGCTTGGGACCTTTCGAAACATCGACCTTGTCCATAAAACATGCGAGTTTCTATACTGATCGTGAAATGACTCGGAAAGATGAAGAGTCTGTACTATCATTTGACTATTTTACAAATCATATCAAATAATTGAATTCGCTTGTATTTGCAAGAGCGTTCCCATTCATATTCACTAAACGGCGCTTTTTTGTCTTAATCACAGCAACGAATGGCAAAGTGCCTCAAGACACAAGCGATCTGTTAATATTGTAAGGCACAAACTAAAGAAATAAAACCCGGAGCAAAAGAAACAAAATATTTTTACATCACCTGGAAGATCAATATGTAACTTTCCGTTCGCTTTGTTTCGCATCTAGTCTGATTAACTGACTAAGACAAGCAAGAAAAACGAATCAAGCTTCACAGCTTCTGCTAAGAACAATACATTTCAGGTGATAGCCTTTATTTTGATTGGCCAAGGTCACAGTCAATATTTTTAGACAATATAAAGGAGTTAATTGTCTATTTTTATACACAATAGGGATGCAAAACTGAACTGAACAAGAATAATCATTTCACTGTTTGATTATAATAAACGAAAGGTAGCGACGATACCGTCCGTGATCTAATCAAATAACCACATGAACCAAACTGAGGTGGCTTACATGTATATCAGAGAGGTTGAATAGTACTTGGATCCAACCCATTCCTCACCCCATGTTCCCATATGTAAGCAAAAATAACAAAATACTGATAAGGCTCCTTAAGGAGGGAGTGGGATGAATAGTGTACTAGAATCCTAAGGGTCGCACACACAAGCGAACAGTTTCCCACGACTAGTCGATCCCCCTCGTGTAAACATTTCGCAAGAACATGTCCCCTATTATATGCCCACCTTTAAATTGTGGCCTTGGGTCCTTGAGCCCTAATAACAGCGTGGAGCCCTGAAAACGTTTGCTACAGAGCCCAGACATCTGTTTTTATTATTTTGGGAAGATGGTAGGATAGTCTAAAGTGTCAGCCGTCTTCTCGTCCTAACCGCCAGAGGAGAGGCGCACCCCTTCTCTGAGGATCGTGACCAATTGTCGCACAAAGTGAGGTTGAGCCAATCACAATCGCTTAGTATATCTCACTGTCAATCATTTCTCAGGTATTGAACACGGCAAGTCTCGAGCCAACACATTCATTTGCTGCTACTTTGAAAATAAGTTATATATAATTGTCTCTTCGCCACTAAAATCCCAACCCTCCCTCTCTTTGGTTTTGGTAAGGCGCACACCATACTATCTAGAATGTATTTTAAGTAAGGTAAATAAGACTTACGACTTAAGTACGCCTTTCCTGCATATTTAGTTGGGCTTTTGGTTCCCAGGTTTAGAGATCGACTAAGAACGTTTTTGCCTCCTCAAAGCTTATGTATGTAGCCTGTTAGTATACCACAATAGATATTAGGATATCCCCCATGTTTTCGTGCAGTTAGTTACCAACTCTGTTCGAATCTATTCAGTTTATCTGCATCAGAGGCATTTAATGAGCTGGGTAAGCTTCGTCTTATCTCCCATCTCAACTTTTTAAGGACTTAAAAAGACCTCCCCCAAGGGACTGTGGTGACAACTGGAGAGGAGTTAAGCCCTCTGACTAAGGACCTTTTTCTGGGGATTGTGGCTTGCACCGATGAAGAGGAGTAAGGACCTCTCTCAGGGGATTGTAACCCCTGGAGTGGAAAGGGATTGTGATCCACAAGAGAGGATTCTGATCTCTAATGACCAAAAACCTTGTTATTCGTTTAGTGACAGTGACCTGCTCTAGACGTACTTTATTTATAACCTCGTATCCTTAAGCTGTTTTACATGAGTTAGAAGAGTCAATGAAGTGCAATGTATATAATATATGTTTTTCGTAATCATCCTTGTAGTCATAGACAAGTAAAGCTACATTAAAAGCGTGTCGACGAAACACGAACACTGCAAACTATAAAAAAACACTTGTAATCCCTAAAAATTGTTCTACTAGCAGCTTGGTATTTTCAGTCTTCAGTATTTCCCCGTTTCTTTGACCAAGGGCTCGTCACATGACGCTTGACCACTTCTTTGTAAGCTCCATTTTTAGTACTACATTCACCCTTGTCGGTACTAACAGGGGCTTTCTGTGCAGGGATGGATTGTTGACACCTCGAAAGAAAAATTAGTTGTCGTTTTTCAATAATCATCATGATGATAGTAATAATAGTATATTACAATTATCATTCTCTTAAGATAAAAACCTGCATTAAAACAGTTTTTACTGGGTAACTGTGTCGCCACGTAGGATTTTTTTCATCTACTTCTACATTACATCTACATTACATCTTTTCAGTTGCCAAAATCACCTATTCCATTACCTCAAGTACGGTTAAAGGACGACTGACGCTTTAAGGGCGAGTATTGCTAAAAAACCCTCAGTTTGCGTATTACTAAATTAAAACAAGCTTATGCTCTTTATAGCTAGGGTTTCTACTGTGCGAGAAGAGTAGTGTGTGGGAGGCTGACTGAGATTCGGGGCCACGCAAAGCAGAGGGAAATTGTTCCGATCTCGGTGGGATTTGAGTCCATAATCTCAGGATAAGACCACCGTTGCTCTCACGATTAAGATAAAAATTCCAGACGGGAACAAGTCCTGGGTTATTCAAGTGGAAATTCATCAGATGGCATGCAAGGGGGACATAAAGGGCAAAACAGCAACTCCATACTGCGCCAATGTGTTTTCATTGATGAGTTTTCACCCATTTCTAAATGATTAGATCGAAAACGCTCTAGATCTTCCTTTTCATGAAAGGCGCTTACATTTGAATACGCTGTTCGGAATGGAGACATTTGAAAACGTAGACTCAAGCTTTTTCCATCAGGGTGAATGGTGAAAACGCATTGCCGAAAACACATTAGTTTAGACGACGCTTTAGACAAGCTGAAAAAAGGGATTTTCCTCTTAGCTCGAGCCCTACAAAGGTAAATTGGGAACCAATCGAGCAAAAGAAAAGTTATTTCGACCTTTTTAGGTTAAACTACTTTGTCAATTTTATATTGTCTTTGTGTTACACAGGTTCACAAACATTTCCGTGAATGTGTTCTTGGAGTGCGTTGCGCTTGTAAACAAGGAATCCTTTTTAATGTTGTACAATTAATTAATACACGCCAAAATATAAAATAATAACCGGGTTTCTTTTACGCCAGGAGTAACAGAAAAATAAGTACTATTTCAAAAACGAGTGCGAGTGTTTCATCACGATTTCCAAACACGAGAAAACAGATGAAAGCACGAGGCCGCTTCGGCCGAGTGCTTTCATCTGTTTTCGAGTGTTTGGAAATCGTGATGAAACACGATGCACGAGTTTTTGAAATGACTTCTCTAAAGAAACAATACAAAATTATGCAGTGTCGTATTTTTTCCCATTTTTCTTTAAAATGCCTTGTATGTGTGATTTGTTGTATTCAGTCGGCATTCATTGTATTTGTGAGCTTTTGTTTTTAATTATCCAATAGTTTCGCGTTGCACCAAATTTGTATTCTAAAAGCGTTGTGAACTTGAAGGGATTTACATATTGTTTTTGCCATGGCCGAAGGAAGGTTTCGCTCCCCGAAAACAATCGAGGAAGAAGAACTTTGTGTAGAGAGAGCAGTACCGAAGTCTACCAGATATAAAAATAAGTAGGCAATAGGGATTTTTGAGGATTGGCAACGAGTGCGAAGTGTCAATGTTCCAATACTCGAGGTTGGTGGAGTTTTTAAAGAGTATGAATTGCACAAAGTTCAGCCGCTTACACTAGGCTAGCTAGTAAGTGCGACAATTAGTGTCGATTCCAGCAGTGAGTCCGTGTCACGGAAGGTAGAAAAAGTTTCTCAGAATGTGGATATGGATACTATGCCAGTCTGTTTTGGCGACTTTAAGAAATGTACTGTAAACTTTAATTTCAAATGACTTAGGCTTGTCAGTTTGTAATTTGAAATGTTTTTCCTGGTCATTGTTTATTAAAAATTAATGATTCATGTAAAGCTGTGTTTGAGTAATATATGAATATGCAGATTAAGAACAATTTTTTCACTAGTGATGAAAACGTGATGAAACACTAGTGATGAAAACGTGATGAAACACTAGTGATTTTCAACTGGTGTTTCATTGAGTTTCCAACTCATCCACCTGACCCGAATGGGGCGCTCTGGTTGGCTTATAACGTCATGAATTATTAATGAGTTTGAGAATGAACTGTCGATCATGGCTTAAAAAAGGGGAGAAACTACATTTGTAGTTTAAACACTAAAACAGCTAAACTAGAACTAAACTGAACTTGTTTTAAAAAAATGTACACTCCACTGGAAGTGGCAGTGTGAGTATAGAATGTCCCCTGAGAGTCTTTGGAAGCGTGCATAACTAAAAGCTTAATTTAATAGGTACTTATACTCACAGATACTTCTCATGTGAGTCGGTAATTAGCTGATTATTAGCCACGAACTCGGCGATAGGAATACAGCATAGCTCTGTCTGCGTCCCTTGATGAAGTCTTGTGTCACTGATCCCGACATCCTGACGATTTTCATCTTGTTTCTTCACTATGTCACCATCACGTTTTTCTTCATCTTCAAGAGTGACATCGATTGCTCCACTGTCTTTCACAGCTGAGAAAATGGTAGGCTTTTCAAATTGCCCGGTCTGTAGCTGGTTTTTATGAATGCAGTCCGCATCCATTAACCCGTGTATTTCTCCTTGCAAATCATTGAGAGGGAGAAGCAACCCCAGACAGCATGAAAGGGACCAGTGTGGATTTTTGCGCCATTCCTTGAAGTAGCGACATAGAAACACTGCATATTGAACTGAAATAAACGAAAAAAGCAGTTCAAATTGCGTTACAAATGAACGACGTCTTATAGTTGATCATAAACCGAAGGTACACCATGTTTGCCACTACGTGCGGTAAACAGAACAAATAAAGTTTCAGCATCGTGCAATTTGTACTTTGTTATTTCCCATTAACACACCCACTTATTTGGTCTATTGAAAAAGTTTCTATTATTTCCTACACTTTTCAAAGTTCCCTTGCACTGCGTGATAGGCTAACTTATTTTCTCGTCTACAGTCTGTTGGATCGTAGCTCTGGGTCAATTATCCGGTACAAATACTCAAGTTTAGTGTAAGAAGAACGTCCCCCAAAATATCCTTTGAGATTCGAAAATTGACAAGATGACCAGCCGGAAATCACCAAAACTGGCTATTGTTTATTAAAAACAATTAAGAAACGTTAAGTAACCCAAAATTTATTGCAAAAAAAATGTCGTTTAAAATTTGGTAATATGTACCTGAAAAACTATACCTAAATTTTATAGACACTGAATGGCATCCCATACAGAACTGGTGCCTGATATAAAACTATATTCGACTAGTTTAAAGCGTTTAAAATCGGTAGGACGAATTAACAACACCCCTTCAGTCTTAAAAGAAGAAGCTTTGGCTCAAAACAAATTGTACTGATATTGTTATCTTACCAAGGAGTAGGCCAATCACCGAAGTATTTGCTCCAAGTACCAATATTTTGAACAAGACTGCGTCCATATATGTTGCGGTGGAGGAAGGTATGTTCTCCGCAGGAATTCTACTTACAGCTCCTATACCCAGGTTAACAACAGTAACAGCAATGGACGTCGCCATCAATCTGTTCTCGGTTACGTCTTGGATGGGTTTGATCCAGGAGAACAACATTCCATACATGCCAGCAATGACCCATGCCAAGCCAATGTAGGACCTGCTCTCTTGACCCACAAGAGTCAGGCCAGACGTAAGGATCACTTTACGCGACGTTTCAACTAATTCCCAATACCACGCACGATGTTCGTAGTTTTCAAAAAGAAAACGTAATCCTGAGGTCATTTCCATGCCTGGGCCTGCATCGGCATCTATTACAGTTAATATCGCTCTCCGTTTTCTCCAAAGGGCGATAAATGAAGAAACGGGCAGGACAAAGATATAGGCAGTAGAAATGTACGCCACGACAAGCCAATGATTGTAATTTGTACCTTGGCATTGTATGCTGTAATCCGCCTTCATGTACTTGTAACACAATTCTTCCTTTTCATCGCGGCAAAGTTTATGGCAGGCTATTGGTAGGACATTAGCTGTCTTGACACACGTGCTCAAGTACGTTACGTACAAGAAGAAAAACAAATTCCTGAAGACGAGTTCTTTTGTCTGTGAGATTTTTCTTGACTTTTCCTTACTTTGCAGGCTTTGACTTCGTACGATTATTGTTTTACGCACTCCATAAGTGACAAGAGACACGCCAATGGCTGCAGCATTTATTGCCATGATCGCAAGCAAACTTCCAAAGGCATTCACATGAAATCGCGAGAAAAGGCAGTGTAAAGGTGCAATCTGCAGCACATCCATCTGGAGTATTCCTGAGTATTTGGAGATTACTTGCAAGGAGCCTGGCCATTTGACGTACGAGAAAGCATGCAGTAAACCATGGGTGACCTGATAAAATCCAATCATGATCTTAAGCTTGGAAAAGAACATGTCTATCACAGGGCGGTGTCCTCCCTCTTCTTTGAATTTCTTGCTTTTCCACAGCACAAGTACAGTCAGTATAAATATGATAACTATAATAACTGACACCTGTACAACTATCCACTTCTTTGAGGGACATTGTATGCACGTTTGTAATTGTTTATAAAACCCTGAACTGCAAACTTCACAAAGTGGACCTTTGTAGCCATTTTCACACGGAGAGTCCAAACCACCTTTACAAGACTCTTCTCGTGGACACCTGTACGGCGTTGGTATCGGAAATGAGTATTGTACGCTGGCAGAGTCTAATGCTGGTAAAGATGTCATGAGATTCGCAATGAAATCTCTGTAGCGGTCTTTGTGGGTCTCGTTCCGCCATTCCCACCAATAACCAGATTTCAAAGAAACGTACTCGTCTTTGCATTTCAGTCCTCGTAAACATTTGTGACATTTCTCAAATATGTGTGTTCGATAAAATTCTGCCAAACATCTGCAAGCACGGTATCCAGCAAATAAATCAGTTTCTGTTCCTGTTTAACATTTAAGAAGAGTTACACAACCTTTTCAGGAACACTGATATGTTAACAGCATCAAAGGTAAATGTTAAATGAGTGAATTGAGATGAAATCGCGGAGAGGAGTTGAAAAGGAAGCCTACATGCTAAGAAGGTACGCGATTGAAAACACTAAGAAAAAAATAATCTCTTCTATACTGATCTTTATTATTAATATTGATTTCTTTGCTCTATGATTTCGTCTATCCAGTTATCCTTTATCCCTCCTCCCTCTTCTATATAAAAATCTTTAAAATGATTAAATATATCTCAAATTATGGTTAAACTTCCCTCTACATATCTGCAACAGTTTAATTTGGACTGCTTGAAGCCTTAACGATATGATAAGATAGTAGCGCCGATAACATCAATTCCATAGTCAGAGCAAACGGAGCCTCACAGTCAGTGGAAATGAAATGGCAAACTGTGCCTATAATCAAAGCTATCTGTTACATTTGTATTAGGGTAAACTTGCATTAATCTCTTAAAAACTGGAAGGAACATAATAGGGCGTTTTGAGGACTGTAGACCCTCTTTTATACAAAAACGTCGCATGATTATTTATATATTTTTTTGTTACCTTCTGGACAGGACTTGCAATCTTGCTTTCGTGTTCCCGGTGCTTTGTTAAATGGAACAAAAGAACCATTTGGACATTTTTTGCAGCTTTTCCCCACGTAGCCGACATCATCCGAGTAAAATCCTCCTGAAAAGGGAATATTTATGTTCCCTTTATTCCTCAATTCTACAGACATAAAGTCGGTTAATGTACTTACGATTTAAAAGTTGATGAGTATGGCATCTGTGTTTTATGGTATTTAACGCTCCAGTAATATGCCTAAGTTATTAAAATAACTTAGTGGTTTACTTCCGCCGACGTGAAATCTAAACGGTCTCGCCTGGTTTTTAATGAATTGAATGAAGTAAAAAATATTTCAGAAATTTGCAGAGTCATTCCGTGAGTAAACGACGCAGATCCTCGCATCTCGTGTGTCATCCGAGAAAAAAAACATATCCATAAAAGACTATAGCATACCTGGGGGACATTTTGTGCATACGTCAACCCCTATGGCGGAAGAATTGGAAAATGATCCCAGTGGACATGGCAACAATGTAACCACATTATGGATATCTGATATCCACCTGAATCCCGAGGTCAGGAGAGCGTAAGTAAGAGCGGAACCGTAACGGGAATTGTAATCGACAACACGAATAGCCTCTGTTAGCGAATTGACAGGATTCCTAGGAGGTAATATTTTTTAGCAGAGAAATAAATCTGAGTATCAACGTCTATAAGAAAAAAAAAACGTTAAACATATGAAGTTATGGTATTTAACAAGAAAGCTTGTTTTGCAGAATTGATAAGAAAAATTAGAAATTGGATACCGATTTTAACATTAACTTTTTTAAGGTCAATGTTAAAATAATTAAATTTATTTGATCATGTTCCCCTGTGTGATGTATTCTTGTTTACTACATGTGTACATGTCACAGGTTTAAATTGTAAAATCACAAAATAAGGCGGATTTTCACTGACGCGTAATTTGTTACTTGCGTTGGCGTGCGTAAAAAAATTAGAGACAATGCATGAACGAATTTTTACGCGCGTAGACGCACTTAAAAAATTACGCATCAGTGGAAATCCACCTTAACAGCGAAAAGTTAGAGAAATAATTGAATTTCGGTGTTTTTCAATCATCTCCGACTCTTCGCCGAAATTGGTCCACTTCATGCGTCGAACTTCTATTGAGCCAAAGTTATAACATTAAATGAATTAGGTCCTATGGTTGTTTCTTCGTCTGATTCGTGCTGTTCGTCCGAGGTAAATACGCCCGTGCTCTTTTTTGTCATTAAATTCCTATATGTTCACATTAGAGCTACAGTTCACAGCGGTCAAACGCAAAAATTGACGTCACATCCGGTCTTTGCCGCCTCGAACTTTTGACTCGAAAGTGGGCAAACGTTTTCAAGAAATTGTTAAAGAAATAGTACTGTGAAAGAACAGTTCAAGCTGGGACACTCAGTGAAGATGAATAATCAAATTTCCAATCCATAAGCGGCGTATAAACCTTAACTTTCCAGGGACGGCGTTAACTTTTGGCTTTAAAGCGAAAGTTTACGGAAAATTTAAGACTTTGTATGGAAAACTTTGGCGGGAATTACACAGGAACTGCGCACGCGCGCTGCGTTTGACCGCTGTGTGGAGCTACAGTGACTTGAGCCTTGAGCCTTGAGCCTTGAGACATTTTTTTAATGTATTGCTTAACTAAGTGGCCAACGCCCGTTTTTTAATTCAAAGTTTCTGACATGTTTCCCACCCTCTATAACGAGGGAATCCGCCGGGATATGAGTACATGTGAAATATAAGCAATATGCACTAACAGATGTATTGTGACATGGTTTTCTCTTGATTTAGTTACATATATCACTTTTGTAAACGTTCTGTCTGTTACCACTCTGAGAAGAACAAAATACACTGCATATTATAATACTGTTGAAAAGATTGTCTGTGTATTATTCAGCACTATATCTTCAAGTATTTATATCATCAAACTAATACGTCACATTCGAGAATCTTCAACATTGTGGCCAAAGAAGGAATCTAGGCCCAATATCTTCAGCTTCGTTCGTAGCAAATATCTGTCAAAGAGATTTTAAATAAAGAGAACATATCATGAAGTAAGCTGAAAGTTGTTTTCCTTTTTTTTTTCTTTGTTTGTTTGTTTTTGCTTTTAGCCCTGGGTTAGGTTTTAGAAAGTGTATAACACAGTATTGGTGACATTTTACCATATTATCATTTCTCACCGGTTTCGAGAAGGCTAGCTAGAACTTTGCCAAGAATCCCTGAAATTATTTAGCAATGGGAACAATTTACATACCGCCACTTTCAAATCGATCGCGACATTTTGACCTTTGATAAAGCGGTTACCATTTACTTCATACCATCAAGCGAAAAAGGCTAGATGGTAAGTTGAGTTTGGTTGATGCCAATCCTCCGGCACTTGTTATGTCGTATCTCGCGAGTGAGTCCCGTAAGTTTTCTCTTTTGCACAATGGTATTTATCTCTTGTTAAAATTCCCCAAAAAGGATTTAAATAAATGGGCTTCGAAGTTTTAACCCTCGAACGTAGGAGCAAACTCATATATCCACCTTGGTACAGCGATGGTGGTGGGTTGGGGGGGGGGGGAGGATTGAACCTCCTAAGGTCTTCGTTCTTTAAACGCGAAGCGCAATTATTTTGCTCCGGGGAGAAAGCCCTTGGCTTACTCGACAAACTGACATAGTTTTTTGCTGGCTTTGACGTCATACGTCGTCATATGACGTCATTAGAACCGCGATCTTGGATTTTACCATTTTCTTAGAAAGTCAGAAGATAACGCAAATATATACAAAATCAAGCCAGGATGCTTATGGAATGTAAATTTAAACACATCATACGAACTTAATTAAAAAATAAAAAAAAAATAACCCAAAATATCCAAAAAAAAACGTGCAGGTATTTATGACGTTGTCAAAGCAAAAACCATGGGAAAATGGTTGGCACAACAAAACGTCTACAAGGGATGAATGAACGGATAGCTAGTTTCAGCACTATAGAGTAAATCATAAGTTTCAAAAACCCTTAAAGAAGCGGTTCCACCCCCACCCCCCCCCCCTCCCCCTTGTACGTCCGAGGGTAAAATGATGGAAATTAGAGTTGGAGAAAATCGGATTTATTTATTTGGTCACCGAAATTGAGGGTTGTCTTTCGGCCAAATGTGTGTTTTAAAAAGTCTCAGGAGGCTTAAACGACTTCTTTAAACTCCTTTGAAAAATAATTAAGAATACTCTTAACTCACATATGCATTCCGTTTTTGTATCTTCCCCACCTAAATGCCTCTGGTTCGATTGTCGTTATAGGATTATCCAAGAACATTCTTGAAAGGTGGCAGCAAAAATAACGTAATTAGCATAGCAAGTATTGCAGTACCCGTTTTGATGTAAGACTTTGTTTGAACTCATGATGCTAACAATTTACCTTTTTTTCATAAGTATATTCAGGTATCTTTCTATTCTTGCTCCGTAAAGACTTAGTCTAGCGTGACTCGAGAGTTTCTTTCTTTTACTTTCCATTTACTCTCCACTTAGTAGTCATTGCTGTTACTCACAATATATGAGGCTGCATCTCCTGTTCGAGTGGATTAACATTAAAGAAGGCTCGATGTGGAATTTTCTCTAATTGGTTGGCACTCAGAAATCTAGGAGTTAAAAGTAAACATAGCGTGCTAAAAAGGCGCAATACTTTGACTTGTTTTAATAATACATTTTTAACACACTTTTAACTGGAATTAGTGTTTGCGCAACCTAAACTTTTTGCGTAAACTTTTGCCGTGTTTAAAACAAGTATACACGGCTTTGGTAAAAATTTCTTTACCGTGGCAACATAAAAGGTTAAGGATACCATATTTTTGTCTTTGAGGCTACCTTAGTCAATAAGACAAAAATATATATTGGACACAAAAAAACTTTCACTGGGCATTTTTTAAAACAGGGTATGTTTGACCTTTTTTATATTACCATTGCAACAAGTCTTTAACCTTAGTATTACTTTTTCGACTGATAAATACTTTAAAAACTGAATATGATATTTATTAGGCTAGCTATGTAGAGTATAATTGCGAGCCACCTTAGCAAGCAATTTCCCCACTCGTCCAATCTACTTAAGCTGTGCGGCATCAGATAGTTGTAATATGTAAAATCATAAAAAAATGTCATGATATTTTTAGTTTTTAAATTCTTAACTTTTAAAACTTCACTCTCTGCATGTATAGATATTTTAGCTCACTAGATTAATTTAGTTAGGTATTTTTATATTTTATTTTTATATTATATTTTATGAATGTGGCAAAGTTTACACCAGTGAGACGGGAAGCCTATGCAAGACAGGATCAAAGAGCACGACCGGGACATCCGACTCGCCCGTACCCAGACCTCCGCCGTTGCAGAGCACACCAACAACACCGGACACTACCCGCTTTGGAATGAGGTAAAGTTTATTGATCGTGACCCACACTGGTACAAACGCAGGGTCAAAGAGGCAATTCACTTAAGAATTCACCCTAATAATATTAACAGGGATAATGGAATTGAAATTCCTGAAGCATGGATGCCCACGATCAAAAAGCACAACAACAGGAGAACTGTACGACAGCGGATCGCTGAGGGAACAACAGGACACAGAAACAGCGAGGATCGAAATGCACCAATCACAGCTGTTGAAAACCAACCAATAACAGCGCGGCAGCGTGCTTTATAAGTTCACGCACAACCAGTCGACCTTATCGCCTGATGAAGACTAGCAATGTGCAGTCGAAACGTCGCGATCTCCATCACACGTGACTACGTCGTGAGACAAACGAAAAATACTTTATTATTATGTAAAATCAGTTGTTATATGTCTCATCCTTGAATCAAACTTAAAGATTATATTAGGTCAAGTTTTCACACTCTTTATAACGCTAAAAAGACATCAAAACGCAGCAAACGTAACTTATAACTAGTACGTACAGCGAGAAAAGGTCAGTAGTCCTTGCAAAGGTTTCGTTTGATATAGAGATTATTCTGTTATCTTGCAGCATTCTGACAATCAGTTAACATAAGTTACGATTACGGTTACATGGGAGGGCAAGGTACGCTCTGGGACATTCATAACAAAGGGAAGTCAAGCATGACTGGTTGAAGTCCTTTTGTTTTGTATGTCTCAGCGCGTAGATTGCCTTCTAGCAAGATGTTATTTGTACCATGCGATCGTTAGCTACAAACGGCTCATTTATTTTACTTGTGTTTCTTCTTCAACTGTAGTCCACTCACTGACTAGTTAAAGATAATACTTACTGCACCATTGCATTGATACCTTGATATAATTATGTACTAGCTTACGTTACCTTAGGTCATGTTACTTAGATTTGGGACATTTTTTTTTAAACCAGTACTAAAATGTGGACCTGTCGGCAAGTCAAGGCTCCAGTAAGTGGGTTGTTGTAAGTAAAAGTTCTTTGACAAACAACGTAGAAATGCTGGGAACCGCCTTTGATTAATGTTAAATTTTGGAGAATGGAAATTATGTTTATACTGATGGCTTTATGGATGAGATACTTGCAGCAATGAGAGACGTTGCAGAGAATAGAACAAGTCCTTTGGCAAATATTGAATTTTGTTGTACGCAAGGTCTCTATGAACAAAATAAAGATAGACCTCAAATTAGTATTTGACGTGTCTAAAAAAGCTACGCCACGAAGAAGAAGAAGACGAAGAAGAAGAAGAAGAAGAAGAAGAACAAGAAGAAGAAGGAGAAGAAGAAGAAGAAAAAGAAGAAGAAGAAGAAGAAGAAGAAAAGTAGAGTAGAGTAGATTAGTTAAGGAGCTTCCTACACAACACTGTAGAGTGATAGTGATAAATGTAACAACTGGAGTGTTTTACTGAGTAAACCAACATATATGAGCTAAAGAGGGTAGCACGTTTTGCAAAGCTTCTTATTGCGGAGAAATTCTATTTATCTGACAATCCCCTGGCAATTTCTCTCCTTCTAAACTACAGATCTAGAGGAGTTGCTAAGGAATTGCCAAAAATGGTTTTGTTACAAGCCATTTTGGAGCGTTTGGTAATGCTAAATGGTTTTTTGAAATAGAAAAAAAATAATATTGCATTACAGTGGACGCTACTAAAGAAAGTCTGTAAATACGAGCATTTATTACGGCATAACTTGTATAATAAATCGAATTTCTTAATAATCGTACAAAGCATGCGCCCGTTCTTTAAGTGCTGGCACTGATTTTATTGTTCAGATTTATATGTCTTTTCAGTTTGCGGGGTTTCTTATTCTGGTCACGTGACTTGTCAAATATGGCCGTGAACTGAAATTCTTGAAGGACTCTACAATGGAACTGTGCAAACAGCATATCTGTAGAAAGCCCGGTTTTTAAAGAAGACCGTCAGAATCTTTTGTTAGTAACAAAAGAATATTTATTTCACGCAGAAAAAATAAATGTTTTTATGTAGCTTGTGATGCAATCGTGTCCAAGCTTCCGGTGAGGGATTACGTCATCGCTTCTTACATAAAAGTGAGGCTACCCGGGCTCTAGTTCGATCTTCGCGTAACCATTGTCACAGCATGGCGCATTTCATTTTTCCCTCCCTCCGCTCCCTGTTTTATATCTTAACGAACGTGAGGCGGGTTTTTCCCCACCTTTGCCAGTGCGGCGCGTAACCAGAACTGGATATCTGATGACGTCATATTTTTTCAAAATGGCGCCCGCTTCAAGGGACAGTATAGTGGTAGAGTTTTTAGGTCCTGTATACGCGCTGAAGTACCCATGTCCCACAGTACTTTGGGAACTTAGCCTTTGAACAACAAGGTAACAGACGAGTGTGAGAAAATGGCGTCTTTTCACGTGTTCTTTGAGTTCTAGAGGAAAAAATATTGATTTTTGGAGCATTCGATAGCATGAGGCTGCTTGACCAAGCATCAAACATCTAAAGATAAAAGGTGCGTAGCAATTTTTTCCATCTTTGGAAAAATTATTTTAAGAATCTGTATACAATTTGGTTTGATTTCGTACTATTTTCGTTGTAGTGCAAGACTTATTCACATAGTGCTGTGGTTTTGAAGATACAACTTTGTGTCGCGCCATGTGCGTTATTTGTAAAGTGATACATCGACTGGACTGCTTATGCCATGTTCGTTTAATGTTCTTTTGCAGTCTGTTGGAAAAGCACATCGCTTTCGTGAAGAAAAGATGCCGGTTGTGTAAGAAAACCTTATCAAAGTGAAAAATGGTCCAGAACTGCTTTAAGACAGCGGTTTGAAACGAAATTTTGGAGTTTTTTGACATCGATGTTGAGTGAGTAAGACACCAAAGATGTTCACCCGAAGAAAGTGTATTCAGCTTGCAGTCAACCAGGTCCATCCTGTCAAAAGCATCAATTTCATCTTTTACTGGTGGATTAAAATAAGGTAGGTTTTTATTTGTACATGTATCAGACCCATGGGTAAAAACAATAGTAAGCTTATACCTGGCTGAAAACAATGCAAATAATTAATTGTCTTTGTGACATAAATCACAGCAGAAAATTTAACAACTCTGCATACTGTTATTGCTGTTTTTTTTTTTTTGTTCAACCAGTTTGCAAGTTATTTTGTCTGTGCCGCATGGGTCTGGACATTGCCGTCAGGCAATGTCCCCTGTTTTTACCCCTGTTTTATGAGTCAGATGAGTCTGAGTCAATGAGTCAAATCAGTAGAAAAGTGATTTTCACACAAAGTTAGTTATAACCTATTGAACCACAATAATTTTTACCTGAGTACAAATTACCTTAGAAGCACTCCAAATCATTTGCATGTGGTTAGGTTTTATTTGTTAGTTATGGTTGCACTGGCTTTTTCAAATAACTTCTCTTATATAATTTATTATTTTGTGGGAGGTGCAGTGGCCCATTAATGGCTAGCATGCTGGACTCTAGATTAAGCAGTCCAGGTTCGGGGCCCGGCCAGGGCACTACATTTTGTTCTTGGGCAAGAAACGTGCCTCTCTCACCCAGATGTATAAATGGTTACTGGTGAATTTGCTGTCAGGGGTATCCTTGTGATAGACTAGCATCCCATCCATGGGGAGTAAAATACTCCTAGTCGCTAAATGCTACAGAAACCGGAATAAGCTCTGGCTGTGTTGGCCACTAGGCTTGGACGCAGACTTTATTTTGAATCATGCACTCATGACTCATTGACGTATAAGACTCATATAATATTTATTTTCATTTCTGGTATTTTTGTAGTATTTACGTAATTGTTCATGGGTATATCTTGCTTGTTAAGTTTAGGGTGACTGACTAAATTTTAAATTCATGTTAGCATTTCTTGCACTAAAAATTAAGAATTTCAAATTTGAGAGCATCTATGGTAATTATAATAACCTTATATCCAAAGCTGATCTCCCCTAATTTAACTGCTTAGCTATCAACCATATGATCCTTAATTTATCTTTTGAATCATTGCTGAGAAGAACAGATTTTTTACTATGGATGAAAAAAGATAAAAAGTGAAACTTGCCACTTCACAATTAAGGTGGACATGATTAGGGTATGGGGAGAAACTGGACTGCTGTAACAAAATCTTTTTTACCTTGTATATGTATATATACCCATGGTATAAATGTCAATAAAAAGTGTTCACAAATTTTATTATCTCTTGCTATCCAAAAAATATGGGGGGGGGGGGGGGAGGGGGGTTCACATGGTATTTAGCACTGAAATATAGTGAAAGCTTGATTCAACAAATGAGGCTATCATCTTTTCAATTCAGGCCTTGGCCTCATATCCTGAAATCTTAGTGGTTGTGGAGATAATATGTGGGAGAAATATGTGGTAGAATATTGTTTGTGAGTCTTGCACTAGCTGCAATCCACAGACTTGGCAGTATGCAAATGCTGACAGAATCATTTTCACCTCTCAGTGATAGCTAATATATGTAAAAGGAAATAAATAATTATATGAGTTGAGCTGCTCTCATTGCATTTGCTAAAATTATACTATTTTTTCCAGGTCATTGCAAGAAAGCTTTAAAAGAGGAAAAAAGGAAGTTATGATATGATCAAGGAACATAATAAAATAACTTTTGAATGAGTGGTGTTGAATGCTTTTTTCAAGTTACCATAAATGCTTGTTTCAACCCTGCTTTCACACAAAATACAAACACTGCAAAATTTTGAGTATAAACAGAAAAGTGATTGAAGTTCCTGAGGCAGC